>NW_027411977.1:118401197-119004285 GCF_047663935.1 Musca autumnalis | reverse complement strand
AAGTCGTGATATCTCCGAAACTAGAAGAGATAGAGCATTAAAAGTATACTTATAGAAAAGTCGTGATATCTCCGAAACTAGAAGAGATAGAGCATTAAAAGTACACTTATAGAAAAGTCGTGATATCTCCGAAACTAGAAGAGATAGAGCATTAAAAGTACACTTATAGAAAAGTAGTGATATCTCCGAAACTAGAAGAGATAGAGCATTAAAAGTACACTTATAGAAAACTCGTGATATCTCCGAAACTAGAAGAGATGGAGCATTAAAAGTACACTTATAGAAAAGTCGTGATATCTCCGAAACTAGAAGAGATAGAGCATTAAAAGTACACTTATAGAAAAGTCGTGATATCTCCGAAACTAGAAGAGATAGAGCATTAAAAGTACACTTATAGAAAAGTCGTGATTTCTCCGAAACTAGAAGAGATAGAGCATTAAAAGTACACTTATAGAAAAGTCGTGATATCTCCGAAACTAGAAGAGATAGAGCATTAAAAGTACACTTATAGAAAAGTCGTGATATCTCCGAAACTAGAAGAGATAGAGCATTAAAAGTATACCTATAAAAAAGTCGTGTTATCTCCGAAACTAGAAGAGATAGAGCATTAAAAGTATATATAGATAGAGCATTAAAAGTATACCTATAAAAACGTCGTGATATCTCCGAACTAGAAGAGATAGGGCATTAGAAGTACACTTATAGAAAAGTCGTGATATCTCCGAAACTAGAAGAGATAGAGCATTAAAAGTATACCTATAAAAAAGTCGTGATATCTCCGAAACTAGAAGAGATAGAGCATTAAAAGTACACATATAAAAAAGTCGTGATATCTCCAAAACTAGAAGAGATAGAGCATTACAAATACACCTATATAAAAGTCGTGATATCTCCGAAACTAGAAGAGATAGAGCATTAAAAGTACACTTATAGAAAAGTCGTGATATCTCCGAAACTAGAAGAGATAGAGCATTAAAAGTATACCTATAAAAAAGTCGTGTTATCTCCGAAACTAGAAGAGATAGAGCATTAAAAGTATATATAGATAGAGCATTAAAAGTATACCTATAAAAACGTCGTGATATCTCCGAAACTAGAAGAGATAGGGCATTAGAAGTACACTTATAGAAAAGTAGTGATATCTCCGAAACTAGAAGAGATAGAGCATTAAAAGTACACTTATAGAAAACTCGTGATATCTCCGAAACTAGAAGAGATGGAGCATTAAAAGTACACTTATAGAAAAGTCGTGATATCTCCGAAACTAGAAGAGATAGAGCATTAAAAGTACACTTATAGAAAAGTCGTGATATCTCCGAAACTAGAAGAGATAGAGCATTAAAAGTACACTTATAGAAAAGTCGTGATTTCTCCGAAACTAGAAGAGATAGAGGCATTAAAAGTACACTTATAGAAAAGTCGTGATATCTCCGAAACTAGAAGAGATAGAGCATTAAAAGTACACTTATAGAAAAGTCGTGATATCTCCGAAACTAGAAGAGATAGAGCATTAAAAGTACACTTATAGAAAAGTCGTGATATCTCCGAAACTAGAAGAGATAGAGCATTAAAAGTACACTTATAGAAAAGTCGTGATATCTCCGAAACTAGAAGAGATAGAGCATTAAAAGTACACTTATAGAAAAGTCGTGATTTCTCCGAAAATAGAAGAGATAGAGCATTAAAAGTACACTTATAGAAAAGTCGTGATATCTCCGAAACTAGAAGAGATAGAGCATTAAAAGTACACTTATAGAAAAGTAGTGATATCTCCGAAACTAGAAGAGATAGAGCATTAAAAGTACACTTATAGAAAAGTCGTGATTTCTCCGAAACTAGAAGAGATAGAGCATTAAAAGTACACTTATAGAAAAGTCGTGATTTCTCCGAAACTAGAAGAGATAGAGCATTAAAAGTACACTTATAGAAAAGTAGTGATATCTCCGAAACTAGAAGAGATAGAGCATTAAAATTACACTTATAGAAAAGTAGTGATATCTCCGAAACTAGAAGAGATAGAGCATTAAAAGTACACTTATAGAAAACTCGTGATATCTCCGAAACTAGAAGAGATGGAGCATTAAAAGTACACTTATAGAAAAGTCGTGATATCTCCGAAACTAGAAGTCGTGATATCTTCGAAACTAGAAGAGATAGTGCATTAAAAGTACACATATAGAAAAGTCATGATATCTCCGAAACTAGAAGAGATAGAGCATTAAAATTACACTTATAGAAAAGTAGTGATATCTCCGAAACTAGAAGAGATAGAGCATTAAAATACACTTATAGAAAAGTCGTGATATCTCCGAAACTAGAAGAGATAGAGCATTAATAGTATACCTATAAAAAAGTCGTGTTATCTTCGAAACTAGAAGAGATAGAGCATTAAAAGTATATATAGAAAGAGCATTAAAAGTATACCTATAAAAAGTCGTGATATCTCCGAAACTAGAAGTCGTGATATCTTCGAAACTAGAAGAGATAGGGCATTAAAAGTACACATATAGAAAAGTCGTGATATCTCCGAAACTAGAAGAGATAGAGCATTAAAAGTACACTTATAGAAAAGTCGTGATTTCTCCGAAACTAGAAGAGATAGAGCATTAAAAGTACACTTATAGAAAAGTCGTGATATCTCCGAAACTAGAAGAGATAGAGCATTAAAAGTATACCTATAAAAAAGTCGTGTTATCTCCGAAACTAGAAGAGATAGAGCATTAAAAGTATATATAGATAGAGCATTAAAAGTATACCTATAAAAAGTCGTGATATCTCCGAAACTAGAAGAGATAGAGCATTAAAAGTATACCTATAAAAACGTCGTGATATCTCCGAAACTAGAAGAGATAGGGCATTAGAAGTACACTTATAGAAAAGTCGTGATATCTCCGAAACTAGAAGAGATAGAGCATTAAAAGTACACTTATAGAAAAGTCGTGATATCTCCGAAACTAGAAGAGATAGAGCATTAAAAGTATACCTATAAAAAAGTCGTGATATCTCCGAAACTAGAAGAGATAGAGCATTAAAAGTATACCTATAAAAACGTCGTGATATCTCCGAAACTAGAAGAGATAGAGCATTAAAAGTATACCTATAAAAACGTCGTGATATCTCCGAAACTAGAAGAGATAGAGTATTAAAAGTAAACTTATAGAAAGTAGTGATATCTCCGAAACTAGAAGAGATAGAGCATTAAAAGTACACTTATAGAAATGTCGTGATATCTCCGAAACTAAAAGAGATAGAGCATTAAAAGTACACCTATAAAAAAGTCGTGATATCTCCGAAACTAGAAGAGATAGAGCATTAAAAGTACACTTATAAAAAAGTCGTGATATTTCCGAAACTAGAAGAGGTAGAGCATTAAAAGTATACTTATAGAAAAGTCGTGATATCTCCGAAACTAGAAGAGATAGAGCATTAAAAGTACACTTATAGAAAAGTCATGATATCTCCGAAACTAGAAGAGATAGAGCATTAAAAGTACACTTATATAAATGTCGTGATATCTCCGAAACTAGAAGAGATAGAGCATTAAAAGTACACTTATAGAAAAGTCGTGATATCTCCGAAACTAGAAGAGATAGAGCATTAAAAGTACACTTATAGAAAAGTCGTGATATCTCCGAAACTAGAAGAGATAGAGCATTAAAAGTACACTTATAGAAAAGTCGTGATATCTCCGAAACTAGAAGAGATAGAGCATTAAAAGTACACTTATAGAAAAGTCGTGATATCTTCGAAACTAGAAGAGATAGGGCATTAAAAGTACACTTATAGAAAAGTCGTGATTTCTCCGAAAATAGAAGAGATAGAGCATTAAAAGTACACTTATAGAAAAGTCGTGATTTCTCCGAAAATAGAAGAGATAGGGCATTAAAAGTACACTTATAGAAAAGTCGTGATATCTTCGAAACTAGAAGAGATAGGGCATTAAAAGTACACATATAAAAAAGTCGTGATATCTCCGAAACTAGAAGAGATAGAGCATTAAAAGTACACTTATAGAAAAGTCGTGATTTCTCCGAAAATAGAAGAGATAGAGCATTAAAAGTACACTTATAGAAAAGTCGTGATATCTTCGAAACTAGAAGAGATAGGGCATTAAAAGTACACATATAAAAAAGTCGTGATATCTCCAAAACTAGAAGAGATAGAGCATTACAAATACACCTATATAAAAGTCGTGATATCTCCGAAACTAGAAGAGATAGAGCATTAAAAGTACACTTATAGAAAAGTCGTGATATCTCCGAAACTAGAAGAGATAGAGCATTAAAAGTATACATATAAAAAAGTCGTGTTATCTCCGAAACTAGAAGAGATAGAGCATTAAAAGTATATATAGATAGAGCATTAAAAGTATACCTATAAAAACGTCGTGATATCTCCGAAACTAGAAGAGATAGAGCATTAGAAGTACACTTATAGAAAAGTCGTGATATCTCCGAAACTAGAAGAGATAGAGCATTAAAAGTATACCTATAAAAAGTCGTGATATCTCCGAAACTAGAAGAGATAGAGCATTAAAACTATACCTATAAAAACGTCGTGATATCTCCGAAACTAGAAGAGATAGAGCATTAAAAGTATACCTATAAAAAGTCGTGATATCTCCGAAACTAGAAGAGATAGAGCATTAAAAATATACCTATAAAAACGTCGTGATATCTCCGAAACTAAAAGAGATAGAGTATTAAAAGTAAACTTATAGAAAGTAGTGATATCTCCGAAACTAGAAGAGATAGAGCATTAAAAGTACACTTATAGAAAACTCGTGATATCTCCGAAACTAGAAGAGATAGAGCATTAAAAGTACACTTATAGAAATGTCGTGATATCTCCGAAACTAAAAGAGATAGAGCATTAAAAGTACACCTATAAAAAAGTCGTGATATCTCCGAAACTAGAAGAGATAGAGCATTAAAAGTACACCTATAAAAAAGTCGTGATATTTCCGAAACTAGAAGAGGTAGAGCATTAAAAGTACACTTATAGAAAAGTCGTGATATCTCCGAAACTAGAAGAGATAGAGCATTAAAAGTACACTTATAGAAAAGTCGTGATATCTCCGAAACTAGAAGAGATAGAGCATTAAAAGTACACTTATAGAAAAGTCGTGATATCTCCGAAACTAGAAGAGATAGAGCATTAAAAGTACACTTATAGAAAAGTCGTGATATCTCCGAAACTAGAAAAGATAGACCATTAAAAGTACACTTATAGAAAAGTCGTGATATCTCCGAAACTAGAAGAGATAGAGCATTAAAAGTACACTTATAGAAAAGTCGTGATATCTCCGAAACTAGAAGAGATAGAGCATTAAAAGTACACTTATAGAAAAGTCGTGATATCTTCGAAACTAGAAGAGATAGGGCATTAAAAGTACACTTATAGAAAAGTCGTGATTTCTCCGAAAATAGAAGAGATAGAGCATTAAAAGTACACTTATAGAAAAGTCGTGATTTCTCCGAAAATAGAAGAGATAGAGCATTAAAAGTACACTTATAGAAAAGTCGTGATATCTTCGAAACTAGAAGAGATAGGGCATTAAAAGTACACATATAAAAAAGTCGTGATATCTCCGAAACTAGAAGAGATAGAGCATTAAAAGTACACTTATAGAAAAGTCGTGATTTCTCCGAAAATAGAAGAGATAGAGCATTAAAAGTACACTTATAGAAAAGTCGTGATATCTTCGAAACTAGAAGAGATAGGGCATTAAAAGTACACATATAAAAAAGTCGTGATATCTCCAAAACTAGAAGAGATAGAGCATTACAAATACACCTATATAAAAGTCGTGATATCTCCGAAACTAGAAGAGATAGAGCATTAAAAGTACACTTATAGAAAAGTCGTGATATCTCCGAAACTAGAAGAGATAGAGCATTAAAAGTATACCTATAAAAAAGTCGTGTTATCTCCGAAACTAGAAGAGATAGAGCATTAAAAGTATATATAGATAGAGCATTAAAAGTATACCTATAAAAACGTCGTGATATCTCCGAAACTAGAAGAGATAGGGCATTAGAAGTACACTTATAGAAAAGTCGTGATATCTCCGAAACTAGAAGAGATAGAGCATTAAAAGTATACCTATAAAAAGTCGTGATATCTCCGAAACTAGAAGAGATAGAGCATTAAAACTATACCTATAAAAACGTCGTGATATCTCCGAAACTAGAAGAGATAGAGCATTAAAAGTATACCTATAAAAAGTCGTGATATCTCCGAAACTAGAAGAGATAGAGCATTAAAAATATACCTATAAAAACGTCGTGATATCTCCGAAACTAAAAGAGATAGAGTATTAAAAGTAAACTTATAGAAAGTAGTGATATCTCCGAAACTAGAAGAGATAGAGCATTAAAAGTACACTTATAGAAAACTCGTGATATCTCCGAAACTAGAAGAGATAGAGCATTAAAAGTACACTTATAGAAATGTCGTGATATCTCCGAAACTAAAAGAGATAGAGCATTAAAAGTACACCTATAAAAAAGTCGTGATATCTCCGAAACTAGAAGAGATAGAGCATTAAAAGTACACCTATAAAAAAGTCGTGATATTTCCGAAACTAGAAGAGGTAGAGCATTAAAAGTACACTTATAGAAAAGTCGTGATATCTCCGAAACTAGAAGAGATAGAGCATTAAAAGTACACTTATAGAAAAGTCATGATATCTCCGAAACTAGAAGAGATAGAGCATTAAAATTACACTTATAGAAAAGTAGTGATATCTCCGAAACTAGAAGAGATAGAGCATTAAAAGTACACTTATAGAAAACTCGTGATATCTCCGAAACTAGAAGAGATGGAGCATTAAAAGTACACTTATAGAAAAGTCGTGATATCTCCGAAACTAGAAGAGATAGAGCATTAAAAGTACACTTATAGAAAAGTCGTGATATCTCCGAAACTAGAAGAGATAGAGCATTAAAAGTACACTTATAGAAAAGTCGTGATATCTCCGAAACTAGAAGAGATAGAGCATTAAAAGTACACTTATAGAAAAGTCGTGATTTCTCCGAAACTAGAAGAGATAGAGCATTAAAAGTACACTTATAGAAAAGTCGTGATATCTCCGAAACTAGAAGAGATAGAGCATTAAAAGTACACTTATAGAAAAGTCGTGATATCTCCGAAACTAGAAGAGATAGAGCATTAAAAGTACACTTATAGAAAAGTCGTGATATCTCCGAAACTAGAAGAGATAGAGCATTAAAAGTACACTTATAGAAAAGTCGTGATATCTCCGAAACTAGAAGAGATAGAGCATTAAAAGTACACTTATAGAAAAGTCGTGATTTCTCCGAAACTAGAAGAGATAGAGCATTAAAAGTACACTTATAGAAAAGTCGTGATATCTCCGAAACTAGAAGAGATAGAGCATTAAAAGTACACTTATAGAAAAGTAGTGATATCTCCGAAACTAGAAGAGATAGAGCATTAAAAGTACACTTATAGAAAAGTCGTGATTTCTCCGAAACTAGAAGAGATAGAGCATTAAAAGTACACTTATAGAAAAGTCGTGATTTCTCCGAAACTAGAAGAGATAGAGCATTAAAAGTACACTTATAGAAAAGTCGTGATTTCTCCGAAACTAGAAGAGATAGAGCATTAAAAGTACACTTATTGAAAAGTCATGATATCTCCGAAACTAGAAGAGATAGAGCATTAAAATTACACTTATAGAAAAGTAGTGATATCTCCGAAACTAGAAGAGATAGAGCATTAAAAGTACACTTATAGAAAACTCGTGATATCTCCGAAACTAGAAGAGATGGAGCATTAAAAGTACACTTATAGAAAAGTCGTGATATCTCCGAAACTAGAAGAGATAGAGCATTAAAAGTACACTTATAGAAAAGTCGTGATATCTCCGAAACTAGAAGAGATAGAGCATTAAAAGTACACTTATAGAAAAGTCGTGATATCTCCGAAACTAGAAGAGATAGAGCATTAAAAGTACACTTATAGAAAAGTCGTGATTTCTCCGAAACTAGAAGAGATAGAGCATTAAAAGTACACTTATAGAAAAGTCGTGATATCTCCGATACTAGAAGAGATAGAGCATTAAAAGTACACTTATAGAAAAGTCGTGATATCTCCGAAACTAGAAGAGATAGAGCATTAAAAGTACACTTATAGAAAAGTCGTGATATCTCCGAAACTAGAAGAGATAGAGCATTAAAAGTACACTTATAGAAAAGTCGTGATATCTCCGAAACTAGAAGAGATAGAGCATTAAAAGTACACTTATAGAAAAGTCGTGATTTCTATGAAAATAGAAGAGATAGAGCATTAAAAGTATACCTATAAAAACGTCGTGATATCTCCGAAACTAGAAGAGATAGGGCATTAGAAGTACACTTATAGAAAAGTCGTGATATCTCCGAAACTAGAAGAGATAGAGCATTAAAAGTACACTTATAGAAAAGTCGTGATATCTCCGAAACTAGAAGAGATAGAGCATTAAAAGTACACTTATAGAAAAGTCGTGATTTCTATGAAAATAGAAGAGATAGAGCATTAAAAGTATACCTATAAAAACGTCGTGATATCTCCGAAACTAGAAGAGATAGGGCATTAGAAGTACACTTATAGAAAAGTCGTGATATCTCCGAAACTAGAAGAGATAGAGCATTAAAAGTACACTTATAGAAAAGTCGTGATATCTCCGAAACTAGAAGAGATAGAGCATTAAAAGTACACTTATAGAAAAGTCGTGATATCTCCGAAACTAGAAGAGATAGAGCATTAAAAGTACACTTATAGAAAAGTCGTGATATCTTCGAAACTAGAAGAGATAGGGCATTAAAAGTACACATATAAAAAAGTCGCGATATCTCCAAAACTAGAAGAGATAGAGCATTACAAATACACCTATATAAAAGTCGTGATATCTCCGAAACTAGAAGAGATAGAGCATTAAAATACACTTATAGAAAAGTCGTGATATCTCCGAAACTAGAAGAGATAGAGCATTAATAGTATACCTATAAAAAAGTCGTGTTATCTTCGAAACTAGAAGAGATAGAGCATTAAAAGTATATATAGAAAGAGCATTAAAAGTATACCTATAAAAAGTCGTGATATCTCCGAAACTAGAAGAGATAGAGCATTAAAAGTATACCTATAAAAACGTCGTGATATCTCCGAAACTAGAAGAGATAGGGCATTAGAAGTACACTTATAGAAAAGTCGTGATATCTCCGAAACTAGAAGAGATAGAGCATTAAAAGTACACTTATAGAAAAGTCGTGATATCTCCGAAACTAGAAGAGATAGAGCATTAAAAGTATACCTATAAAAAAAGTCGTGATATCTCCGAAACTAGAAGAGATAGAGCATTAAAAGTATACCTATAAAAACGTCGTGATATCTCCGAAACTAGAAGAGATAGAGCATTAAAAGTATACCTATAAAAACGTCGTGATATCTCCGAAACTAGAAGAGATAGAGTATTAAAAGTAAACTTATAGAAAGTAGTGATATCTCCGAAACTAGAAGAGATAGAGCATTAAAAGTACACTTATAGAAATGTCGTGATATCTCCGAAACTAAAAGAGATAGAGCATTAAAAGTACACCTATAAAAAAGTCGTGATATCTCCGAAACTAGAAGAGATAGAGCATTAAAAGTACACTTATAAAAAAGTCGTGATATTTCCGAAACTAGAAGAGGTAGAGCATTAAAAGTATACTTATAGAAAAGTCGTGATATCTCCGAAACTAGAAGAGATAGAGCATTAAAAGTACACTTATAGAAAAGTCATGATATCTCCGAAACTAGAAGAGATAGAGCATTAAAAGTACACTTATATAAATGTCGTGATATCTCCGAAACTAGAAGAGATAGAGCATTAAAAGTACACTTATAGAAAAGTCGTGATATCTCCGAAACTAGAAGAGATAGAGCATTAAAAGTACACTTATAGAAAAGTCGTGATATCTCCGAAACTAGAAGAGATAGAGCATTAAAAGTACACTTATAGAAAAGTCGTGATATCTCCGAAACTAGAAGAGATAGAGCATTAAAAGTACACTTATAGAAAAGTCGTGATATCTCCGAAACTAGAAGAGATAGAGCATTAAAAGTACACTTATAGAAAAGTCGTGATATCTCCGAAACTAGAAGAGATAGACCATTAAAAGTACACTTATAGAAAAGTCGTGATATCTCCGAAACTAGAAGAGATAGAGCATTAAAAGTACACTTATAGAAAAGTCGTGATATCTCCGAAACTAGAAGAGATAGAGCATTAAAAGTACACTTATAGAAAAGTCGTGATATCTTCGAAACTAGAAGAGATAGGGCATTAAAAGTACACATATAAAAAAGTCGTGATATCTCCAAAACTAGAAGAGATAGAGCATTACAAATACACCTATATAAAAGTCGTGATATCTCCGAAACTAGAAGAGATAGAGCATTAAAAGTACACTTATAGAAAAGTCGTGATATCTCCGAAACTAGAAGAGATAGAGCATTAAAAGTATACCTATAAAAAAGTCGTGATATCTCCAAAACTAGAAGAGATAGAGCATTACAAGTATACCTATAAAAAAGTCGTGATATCTCCAAAACTAGAAGAGATAGAGCATTACAAGTATACCTATAAAAACGTCGTGATATCTCCGAAACTAGAAGAGATAGGGCATTAGAAGTACACTTATAGAAAAGTCGTGATATCTCCGAAACTAGAAGAGATAGAGCATTAAAAGTATACCTATAAAAAAGTCGTGATATCTCCAAAACTAGAAGAGATAGAGCATTACAAGTATACCTATAAAAACGTCGTGATATCTCCGAAACTAGAAGAGATAGAGCATTAAAAGTATACCTATAAAAAGTCGTGATATCTCCGAAACTAGAAGAGATAGAGCATTAAAAGTATACCTATAAAAACGTCGTGATATCTCCGAAACTAGAAGAGATAGAGTATTAAAAGTATACTTATAGAAAGTAGTGATATCTCCGAAACTAGAAGAGATAGAGCATTAAAAGTACACTTATAGAAAAGTCGTGATATCTCCGAAACTAGAAGAGATAGAGCATTAAAAGTACACTTATAGAAAAGTCATGATATCTCCGAAACTAGAAGAGATAGAGCATTAAAAGTACACTTATAGAAAACTCGTGATATCTCCGAAACTAGAAGAGATGGAGCATTAAAAGTACACTTATAGAAAAGTCGTGATATCTCCGAAACTAGAAGAGATAGAGCATTAAAAGTACACTTATAGAAAAGTCGTGATATCTCCGAAACTAGAAGAGATAGAGCATTAAAAGTACACTTATAGAAAAGTCGTGATTTCTCCGAAACTAGAAGAGATAGAGCATTAAAAGTACACTTATAGAAAAGTCGTGATATCTCCGAAACTAGAAGAGATAGAGCATTAAAAGTACACTTATAGAAAAGTCGTGATATCTCCGAAACTAGAAGAGATAGAGCATTAAAAGTACACTTATAGAAAAGTCGTGATATCTCCGAAACTAGAAGAGATAGAGCATTAAAAGTACACTTATAGAAAAGTCGTGATATCTCCGAAACTAGAAGAGACAGAGCATTAAAAGTACACTTATAGAAAAGTCGTGATTTCTCCGAAAATAGAAGAGATAGAGCATTAAAAGTACACTTATAGAAAAGTCGTGATATCTCCGAAACTAGAAGAGATAGAGCATTAAAAGTACACTTATAGAAAAGTCGTGATATCTCCGAAACTAGAAGAGATAGAGCATTAAAAGTACACTTATAGAAAAGTCGTGATTTCTCCGAAACTAGAAGAGATAGAGCATTAAAAGTACACTTATAGAAAAGTCGTGATATCTCCGAAACTAGAAGAGATAGAGCATTAAAAGTACACTTATAGAAAAGTCGTGATATCTCCGAAACTAGAAGAGATAGAGCATTAAAAGTACACTTATAGAAAAGTCGTGATATCTTCGAAACTAGAAGAGATAGGGCATTAAAAGTACACATATAAAAAAGTCGCGATATCTCCAAAACTAGAAGAGATAGAGCATTACAAATACACCTATATAAAAGTCGTGATATCTCCGAAACTAGAAGAGATAGAGCATTAAAAGTATACCTATAAAAAAGTCGTGTTATCTTCGAAACTAGAAGAGATAGAGCATTAAAAGTATACCTATAAAAAGTCGTGATATCTCCGAAACTAGAAGAGATAGAGCATTAAAAGTATACCTATAAAAACGTCGTGATATCTCCGAAACTAGAAGAGATAGGGCATTAGAAGTACACTTATAGAAAAGTCGTGATATCTCCGAAACTAGAAGAGATAGAGCATTAAAAGTACACTTATAGAAAAGTCGTGATATCTCCGAAACTAGAAGAGATAGAGCATTAAAAGTATACCTATAAAAAAGTCGTGATATCTCCGAAACTAGAAGAGATAGAGCATTAAAAGTATACCTATAAAAACGTCGTGATATCTCCGAAACTAGAAGAGATAGAGCATTAAAAGTATACCTATAAAAACGTCGTGATATCTCCGAAACTAGAAGAGATAGAGTATTAAAAGTAAACTTATAGAAAGTAGTGATATCTCCGAAACTAGAAGAGATAGAGCATTAAAAGTACACTTATAGAAATGTCGTGATATCTCCGAAACTAAAAGAGATAGAGCATTAAAAGTACACCTATAAAAAAGTCGTGATATCTCCGAAACTAGAAGAGATAGAGCATTAAAAGTACACTTATAAAAAAGTCGTGATATTTCCGAAACTAGAAGAGGTAGAGCATTAAAAGTACACTTATAGAAAAGTCGTGATATCTCCGAAACTAGAAGAGATAGAGCATTAAAAGTACACTTATAGAAAAGTCATGATATCTCCGAAACTAGAAGAGATAGAGCATTAAAAGTACACTTATATAAATGTCGTGATATCTCCGAAACTAGAAGAGATAGAGCATTAAAAGTACACTTATAAAAAAGTCGTGATATCTCCGAAACTAGAAGAGATAGAGCATTAAAAGTGCACCTATAGAAAAGTCGTGATATCTCCGAAACTACAAGAGATAGACCATTAAAAGTACACTTATAGAAAAGTCGTGATATCTCCGAAACTAGAAGGGATAGAGCATTAAAAGTACACTTATAGAAAAGTAGTGATATCTCCGAAACTAGAAGAGATAGAGCATTAAAAGTACACTTATAGAAAAGTCGTGATATCTCCGAAACTAGAAGAGATAGAGCATTAAAAGTACACTTTTAGAAAAGTAGTAATATCTCCGAAACTAGAAGAGATAGAGCATTAAAAGTACACTTATAGAAAAGTCATGATATCTCCGAAACTAGAAGAGATAGAGCATTAAAAGTACACTTATAGAAAAGTCGTGATATCTCCGAAACTAGAAGGGATAGAGCATTAAAAGTACACTTATAGAAAAGTAGTGATATCTCCGAAACTAGAAGAGATAGAGCATTAAAAGTACACTTATAGAAAAGTCGTGATATCTCCGAAACTAGAAGAGATAGAGCATTAAAAGTATACTTATAGAAAAGTCGTGATATCTCCGAAACTAGAAGAGATAGAGCAATAAAAGTACACTTATAGAAAAGTAGTGATATCTCCGAAACTAGAAGAGATAGAGCATTAAAAGTACACTTATAGAAAACTCGTGATATCTCCGAAACTAGAAGAGATGGAGCATTAAAAGTACACTTATAGAAAAGTCGTGATATCTCCGAAACTAGAAGAGATAGAGCATTAAAAGTACACTTATAGAAAAGTCGTGATATCTCCGAAACTAGAAGAGATAGAGCATTAAAAGTACACTTATAGAAAAGTCGTGATATCTTCGAAACTAGAAGAGATAGGGCATTAAAAGTACACATATAAAAAAGTCGTGATATCTCCAAAACTAGAAGAGATAGAGCATTACAAATATACCTATATAAAAGTCGTGATATCTCCGAAACTAGAAGAGATAGAGCATTAAAAGTACACTTATAGAAAAGTCGTGATATCTCCGTAACTAGAAGAGATAGAGCATTAAAAGTATACCTATAAAAAAGTCGTGTTATCTCCGAAACTAGAAGAGATAGAGCATTAAAAGTATATATAGATAGAGCATTAAAAGTATACCTATAAAAAGTCGTGATATCTCCGAAACTAGAAGAGATAGAGCATTAAAAGTATACCTATAAAAACGTCGTGATATCTCCGAAACTAGAAGAGATAGGGCATTAGAAGTACACTTATAGAAAAGTCGTGATATCTCCGAAACTAGAAGAGATAGAGCATTAAAAGTACACTTATAGAAAAGTCGTGATATCTCCGAAACTAGAAGAGATAGAGCAGTAAAAGTATACCTATAAAAAAAGTCGTGATATCTCCGAAACTAGAAGAGATAGAGCATTAAAAGTATACCTATAAAAACGTCGTGATATCTCCGAAACTAGAAGAGATAGAGCATTAAAAGTATACATATAAAAACGTCGTGATATCTCCGAAACTAGAAGAGATAGAGTATTAAAAGTAAACTTGTAGAAAGTAGTGATATCTACGAAACTAGAAGAGATAGAGCATTAAAAGTACACTTATAGAAATGTCGTGATATCTCCGAAACTAAAAGAGATAGAGCATTAAAAGTACACCTATAAAAAAGTCGTGATATCTCCGAAACTAGAAGAGATAGAGCATTAAAAGTACACTTATAAAAAAGTCGTGATATTTCCGAAACTAGAAGAGGTAGAGCATTAAAAGTACACTTATAGAAAAGTCGTGATATCTCCGAAACTAGAAGAGATAGAGCATTAAAAGTACACTTATAGAAAAGTCATGATATCTCCGAAACTAGAAGAGATAGAGCATTAAAAGTACACTTATATAAATGTCGTGATATCTCCGAAACTAGAAGAGATAGAGCATTAAAAGTGCACCTATAGAAAAGTCGTGATATCTCCGAAACTACAAGAGATAGACCATTAAAAGTACACTTATAGAAAAGTCGTGATATCTCCGAAACTAGAAGGGATAGAGCATTAAAAGTACACTTATAGAAAAGTAGTGATATCTCCGAAACTAGAAGAGATAGAGCATTAAAAGTACACTTATAGAAAAGTAGTGATATCTCCGAAACTAGAAGAGATAGAGCATTAAAAGTACACTTTTAGAAAAGTAGTAATATCTCCGAAACTAGAAGAGATAGAGCATTAAAAGTACACTTATAGAAAAGTCATGATATCTCCGAAACTAGAAGAGATAGAGCATTAAAAGTACACTTATAGAAAAGTCGTGATATCTCCGAAACTAGAAGAGATAGAGCATTAAAAGTACACTTATAGAAAAGTCATGATATCTCCGAAACTAGAAGAGATAGAGCATTAAAAGTACACTTATATAAATGTCGTGATATCTCCGAAACTAGAAGAGATAGAGCATTAAAAGTGCACCTATAGAAAAGTCGTGATATCTCCGAAACTACAAGAGATAGACCATTAAAAGTACACTTATAGAAAAGTCGTGATATCTCCGAAACTAGAAGGGATAGAGCATTAAAAGTACACTTATAGAAAAGTAGTGATATCTCCGAAACTAGAAGAGATAGAGCATTAAAAGTACACTTATAGAAAAGTAGTGATATCTCCGAAACTAGAAGAGATAGAGCATTAAAAGTACACTTTTAGAAAAGTAGTAATATCTCCGAAACTAGAAGAGATAGAGCATTAAAAGTACACTTATAGAAAAGTCATGATATCTCCGAAACTAGAAGAGATAGAGCATTAAAAGTACACTTATAGAAAAGTCGTGATATCTCCGAAACTAGAAGGGATAGAGCATTAAAAGTACACTTATAGAAAAGTAGTGATATCTCCGAAACTAGAAGAGATAGAGCATTAAAAGTACACTTATAGAAAAGTCGTGATATCTCCGAAACTAGAAGAGATAGAGCATTAAAAGTATACTTATAGAAAAGTCGTGATATCTCCGAAACTAGAAGAGATAGAGCAATAAAAGTACACTTATAGAAAAGTAGTGATATCTCCGAAACTAGAAGAGATAGAGCATTAAAAGTACACTTATAGAAAACTCGTGATATCTCCGAAACTAGAAGAGATGGAGCATTAAAAGTACACTTATAGAAAAGTCGTGATATCTCCGAAACTAGAAGAGATGGAGCATTAAAAGTACACTTATAGAGAAGTCGTGATATCTCCGAAACTAGAAGAGATAGAGCATTAAAAGTACACTTATAGAAAAGTCGTGATATCTCCGAAACTAGAAGAGATAGAGCATTAAAAGTACACTTATAGAAAAGTCGTGATATCTCCGAAACTAGAAGGGATAGAGCATTAAAAGTACACTTATAGAAAAGTCGTGATATCTCCGAAACTAGAAGAGATGGAGCATTAAAAGTACACTTATAGAAAAGTCGTGATATCTACGAAACTAGAAGAGATGGAGCATTAAAAGTACACTTATAGAAAAGTCGTGATATCTCCGAAACTAGAAGAGATAGAGCATTAAAAGTACACTTATAGAAAAGTCGTGATATCTCCGAAACTAGAAGAGATAGAGCATTAAAAGTACACTTATAGAAAAGTCGTGATATCTCCGAAACTAGAAGAGATGGAGCATTAAAAGTACACTTATAGAAAAGTCGTGATATCTCCGAAACTAGAAGAGATAGAGCATTAAAAGTACACTTATAGAAAAGTCGTGATATCTCCGAAACTAGAAGAGATAGAGCATTAAAAGTACACTTATAGAAAAGTCGTGATTTCTCCGAAACTAGAAGAGATAGAGCATTAAAAGTACACTTATAGAAAAGTCGTGATATCTCCGAAACTAGAAGAGATAGAGCATTAAAAGTACACTTATAGAAAAGTCGTGATATCTCCGAAACTAGAAGAGATAGAGCATTAAAAGTACACTTATAGAAAAGTCGTGATATCTTCGAAACTAGAAGAGATAGGGCATTAAAAGTACACATATAAAAAAGTCGCGATATCTCCAAAACTAGAAGAGATAGAGCATTACAAATACACCTATATAAAAGTCGTGATATCTCCGAAACTAGAAGAGATAGAGCATTAAAAGTATACCTATAAAAAAGTCGTGTTATCTTCGAAACTAGAAGAGATAGAGCATTAAAAGTATACCTATAAAAAGTCGTGATATCTCCGAAACTAGAAGAGATAGAGCATTAAAAGTATACCTATAAAAACGTCGTGATATCTCCGAAACTAGAAGAGATAGGGCATTAGAAGTACACTTATAGAAAAGTCGTGATATCTCCGAAACTAGAAGAGATAGAGCATTAAAAGTACACTTATAGAAAAGTCGTGATATCTCCGAAACTAGAAGAGATAGAGCATTAAAAGTATACCTATAAAAAAGTCGTGATATCTCCGAAACTAGAAGAGATAGAGCATTAAAAGTATACCTATAAAAACGTCGTGATATCTCCGAAACTAGAAGAGATAAAGCATTAAAAGTATACCTATAAAAACGTCGTGATATCTCCGAAACTAGAAGAGATAGAGTATTAAAAGTAAACTTATAGAAAGTAGTGATATCTCCGAAACTAGAAGAGATAGAGCATTAAAAGTACACTTATAGAAATGTCGTGATATCTCCGAAACTAAAAGAGATAGAGCATTAAAAGTACACCTATAAAAAAGTCGTGATATCTCCGAAACTAGAAGAGATAGAGCATTAAAAGTACACTTATAAAAAAGTCGTGATATTTCGGAAACTAGAAGAGGTAGAGCATTAAAAGTACACTTATAGAAAAGTCGTGATATCTCCGAAACTAGAAGAGATAGAGCATTAAAAGTACACTTATAGAAAAGTCATGATATCTCCGAAACTAGAAGAGATAGAGCATTAAAAGTACACTTATATAAATGTCGTGATATCTCCGAAACTAGAAGAGATAGAGCATTAAAAGTGCACCTATAGAAAAGTCGTGATATCTCCGAAACTACAAGAGATAGACCATTAAAAGTACACTTATAGAAAAGTCGTGATATCTCCGAAACTAGAAGGGATAGAGCATTAAAAGTACACTTATAGAAAAGTAGTGATATCTCCGAAACTAGAAGAGATAGAGCATTAAAAGTACACTTATAGAAAAGTCGTGATATCTCCGAAACTAGAAGAGATAGAGCATTAAAAGTACACTTTTAGAAAAGTAGTAATATCTCCGAAACTAGAAGAGATAGAGCATTAAAAGTACACTTATAGAAAAGTCATGATATCTCCGAAACTAGAAGAGATAGAGCATTAAAAGTACACTTATAGAAAAGTCGTGATATCTCCGAAACTAGAAGGGATAGAGCATTAAAAGTACACTTATAGAAAAGTAGTGATATCTCCGAAACTAGAAGAGATAGAGCATTAAAAGTACACTTATAGAAAAGTCGTGATATCTCCGAAACTAGAAGAGATAGAGCATTAAAAGTATACTTATAGAAAAGTCGTGATATCTCCGAAACTAGAAGAGATAGAGCAATAAAAGTACACTTATAGAAAAGTAGTGATATCTCCGAAACTAGAAGAGATAGAGCATTAAAAGTACACTTATAGAAAACTCGTGATATCTCCGAAACTAGAAGAGATGGAGCATTAAAAGTACACTTATAGAAAAGTCGTGATATCTCCGAAACTAGAAGAGATGGAGCATTAAAAGTACACTTATAGAAAAGTCGTGATATCTCCGAAACTAGAAGAGATAGAGCATTAAAAGTACACTTATAGAAAAGTCGTGATATCTCCGAAACTAGAAGAGATAGAGCATTAAAAGTACACTTATAGAAAAGTCGTGATATCTCCGAAACTAGAAGAGATAGAGCATTAAAAGTACACTTATAGAAAAGTCGTGATATCTCCGAAACTAGAAGAGATAGAGCATTAAAAGTACACTTATAGAAAAGTCGTGATATCTTCGAAACTAGAAGAGATAGGGCATTAAAAGTACACATATAAAAAAGTCGTGATATCTCCAAAACTAGAAGAGATAGAGCATTACAAATACACCTATATAAAAGTCGTGATATCTCCGAAACTAGAAGAGATAGAGCATTAAAAGTACACTTATAGAAAAGTCGTGATATCTCCGAAACTAGAAGAGATAGAGCATTAAAAGTATACCTATAAAAAAGTCGTGTTATCTCCGAAACTAGAAGAGATAGAGCATTAAAAGTATATATAGATAGAGCATTAAAAGTATACCTATAAAAAGTCGTGATATCTCCGAAACTAGAAGAGATAGAGCATTAAAAGTATACCTATAAAAACGTCGTGATATCTCCGAAACTAGAAGAGATAGGGCATTAGAAGTACACTTATAGAAAAGTCGTGATATCTCCGAAACTAGAAGAGATAGAGCATTAAAAGTACACTTATAGAAAAGTCGTGATATCTCCGAAACTAGAAGAGATAGAGCATTAAAAGTATACCTATAAAAAAAGTCGTGATATCTCCGAAACTAGAAGAGATAGAGCATTAAAAGTATACCTATAAAAACGTCGTGATATCTCCGAAACTAGAAGAGATAGAGCATTAAAAGTATACCTATAAAAACGTCGTGATATCTCCGAAACTAGAAGAGATAGAGTATTAAAAGTAAACTTGTAGAAAGTAGTGATATCTACGAAACTAGAAGAGATAGAGCATTAAAAGTACACTTATAGAAATGTCGTGATATCTCCGAAACTAAAAGAGATAGAGCATTAAAAGTACACCTATAAAAAAGTCGTGATATCTCCGAAACTAGAAGAGATAGAGCATTAAAAGTACACTTATAAAAAAGTCGTGATATTTCCGAAACTAGAAGAGGTAGAGCATTAAAAGTACACTTATAGAAAAGTCGTGATATCTCCGAAACTAGAAGAGATAGAGCATTAAAAGTACACTTATCGAAAAGTCATGATATCTCCGAAACTAGAAGAGATAGAGCATTAAAAGTACACTTATATAAATGTCGTGATATCTCCGAAACTAGAAGAGATAGAGCATTAAAAGTGCACCTATAGAAAAGTCGTGATATCTCCGAAACTACAAGAGATAGACCATTAAAAGTACACTTATAGAAAAGTCGTGATATCTCCGAAACTAGAAGGGATAGAGCATTAAAAGTACACTTATAGAAAAGTAGTGATATCTCCGAAACTAGAAGAGATAGAGCATTAAAAGTACACTTATAGAAAAGTAGTGATATCTCCGAAACTAGAAGAGATAGAGCATTAAAAGTACACTTTTAGAAAAGTAGTAATATCTCCGAAACTAGAAGAGATAGAGCATTAAAAGTACACTTATAGAAAAGTCATGATATCTCCGAAACTAGAAGAGATAGAGCATTAAAAGTACACTTATAGAAAAGTCGTGATATCTCCGAAACTAGAAGGGATAGAGCATTAAAAGTACACTTATAGAAAAGTAGTGATATCTCCGAAACTAGAAGAGATAGAGCATTAAAAGTACACTTATAGAAAAGTCGTGATATCTCCGAAACTAGAAGAGATAGAGCATTAAAAGTATACTTATAGAAAAGTCGTGATATCTCCGAAACTAGAAGAGATAGAGCAATAAAAGTACACTTATAGAAAAGTAGTGATATCTCCGAAACTAGAAGAGATAGAGCATTAAAAGTACACTTATAGAAAACTCGTGATATCTCCGAAACTAGAAGAGATGGAGCATTAAAAGTACACTTATAGAAAAGTCGTGATATCTCCGAAACTAGAAGAGATGGAGCATTAAAAGTACACTTATAGAAAAGTCGTGATATCTCCGAAACTAGAAGAGATAGAGCATTAAAAGTACACTTATAGAAAAGTCGTGATATCTCCGAAACTAGAAGAGATAGAGCATTAAAAGTACACTTATAGAAAAGTCGTGATATCTCCGAAACTAGAAGAGATAGAGCATTAAAAGTACACTTATAGAAAAGTCGTGATATCTCCGAAACTAGAAGAGATAGAGCATTAAAAGTACACTTATAGAAAAGTCGTGATATCTTCGAAACTAGAAGAGATAGGGCATTAAAAGTACACATATAAAAAAGTCGTGATATCTCCAAAACTAGAAGAGATAGAGCATTACAAATACACCTATATAAAAGTCGTGATATCTCCGAAACTAGAAGAGATAGAGCATTAAAAGTACACTTATAGAAAAGTCGTGATATCTCCGAAACTAGAAGAGATAGAGCATTAAAAGTATACCTATAAAAAAGTCGTGTTATCTCCGAAACTAGAAGAGATAGAGCATTAAAAGTATATATAGATAGAGCATTAAAAGTATACCTATAAAAAGTCGTGATATCTCCGAAACTAGAAGAGATAGAGCATTAAAAGTATACCTATAAAAACGTCGTGATATCTCCGAAACTAGAAGAGATAGGGCATTAGAAGTACACCTATAGAAAAGTCGTGATATCTCCGAAACTAGAAGAGATAGAGCATTAAAAGTACACTTATAGAAAAGTCGTGATTTCTCCGAAACTAGAAGAGATAGAGCATTAAAAGTACACTTATAGAAAAGTCGTGATATCTCCGAAACTAGAAGAGATAGAGCATTAAAAGTACACTTATAGAAAAGTCGTGATATCTCCGAAACTAGAAGAGATAGAGCATTAAAAGTACACTTATAGAAAAGTCGTGATTTCTCCGAAACTAGAAGAGATAGAGCATTAAAAGTACACTTATAGAAAAGTCGTGATATCTCCGAAACTAGAAGAGATAGAGCATTAAAAGTACACTTATAGAAAAGTCGTGATTTCTCCGAAACTAGAAGAGATAGAGCATTAAAAGTACACTTATAGAAAAGTCGTGATATCTCCGAAACTAGAAGAGATAGAGCATTAAAAGTACACTTATAGAAAAGTCGTGATATCTCCGAAACTAGAAGAGATAGAGCATTAAAAGTACACTTATAGAAAAGTCGTGATTTCTCCGAAACTAGAAGAGATAGAGCATTAAAAGTACACTTATAGAAAAGTCGTGATATCTCCGAAACTAGAAGAGATAGAGCATTAAAAGTACACTTATAGAAAAGTCGTGATATCTCCGAAACTAGAAGAGATAGAGCATTAAAAGTACACTTATAGAAAAGTCGTGATTTCTCCGAAACTAGAAGAGATAGAGCATTAAAAGTACACTTATAGAAAAGTCGTGATATCTCCGAAACTAGAAGAGATAGAGCATTAAAAGTACACTTATAGAAAAGTCGTGATATCTCCGAAACTAGAAGAGATAGAGCATTAAAAGTACACTTATAGAAAAGTCGTGATATCTCCGAAACTAGAAGAGATAGAGTATTAAAAGTACACTTATAGAAAAGTCGTGATATCTTCGAAACTAGAAGAGATAGGGCATTAAAAGTACACATATAAAAAGTCGCGATATCTCCAAAACTAGAAGAGATAGAGCATTACAAATACACCTATATAAAAGTCGTGATATCTCCGAAACTAGAAGAGATAGAGCATTAAAATACACTTATAGAAAAGTCGTGATATCTCCGAATCTAGAAGAGATAGAGCATTAAAAGTATACCTATAAAAAAGTCGTGTTATCTTCGAAACTAGAAGAGATAGAGCATTAAAAGTATATATAGATAGAGCATTAAAAGTATACCTATAAAAAGTCGTGATATCTCCGAAACTAGAAGAGATAGAGCATTAAAAGTATACCTATAAAAACGTCGTGATATCTCCGAAACTAGAAGAGATAGGGCATTAGAAGTACACTTATAGAAAAGTCGTGATATCTCCGAAACTAGAAGAGATAGAGCATTAAAAGTACACTTATAGAAAAGTCGTGATATCTCCGAAACTAGAAGAGATAGAGCATTAAAAGTATACCTATAAAAAAAGTCGTGATATCTCCGAAACTAGAAGAGATAGAGCATTAAAAGTACACTTATAGAAAAGTCGTGATATCTCCGAAACTAGAAGGGATAGAGCATTAAAAGTACACTTATAGAAAAGTCGTGATATCTCCGAAACTAGAAGAGATAGAGCATTAAAAGTACACTTATAGAAAAGTCATGATATCTCCGAAACTAGAAGAGATAGAGCATTAAAAGTACACTTATAGAAAAGTCGTGATATCTCCGAAACTAGAAGAGATAGAGCATTAAAAGTACACTTTTAGAAAAGTAGTAATATCTCCGAAACTAGAAGAGATAGAGCATTAAAAGTACACTTATAGAAAAGTCATGATATCTCCGAAACTAGAAGAGATAGAGCATTAAAAGTACACTTATAGAAAAGTCGTGATATCTCCGAAACTAGAAGGGATAGAGCATTAAAAGTACACTTATAGAAAAGTAGTGATATCTCCGAAACTAGAAGAGATAGAGCATTAAAAGTACACTTATAGAAAACTCGTGATATCTCCGAAACTAGAAGAGATGGAGCATTAAAAGTACACTTATAGAAAAGTCGTGATATCTCCGAAACTAGAAGAGATGGAGCATTAAAAGTACACTTATAGAAAAGTCGTGATATCTCCGAAACTAGAAGAGATAGAGCATTAAAAGTACACTTATAGAAAAGTCGTGATATCTCCGAAACTAGAAGAGATAGAGCATTAAAAGTACACTTATAGAAAAGTCGTGATATCTCCGAAACTAGAAGAGATAGAGCATTAAAAGTACACTTATAGAAAAGTCGTGATATCTCCGAAACTAGAAGAGATAGAGCATTAAAAGTACACTTATAGAAAAGTCGTGATATCTTCGAAACTAGAAGAGATAGGGCATTAAAAGTACACATATAAAAAAGTCGTGATATCTCCAAAACTAGAAGAGATAGAGCATTACAAATACACCTATATAAAAGTCGTGATATCTCCGAAACTAGAAGAGATAGAGCATTAAAAGTACACTTATAGAAAAGTCGTGATATCTCCGAAACTAGAAGAGATAGAGCATTAAAAGTATACCTATAAAAAAGTCGTGTTATCTCCGAAACTAGAAGAGATAGAGCATTAAAAGTATATATAGATAGAGCATTAAAAGTATACCTATAAAAAGTCGTGATATCTCCGAAACTAGAAGAGATAGAGCATTAAAAGTATACCTATAAAAACGTCGTGATATCTCCGAAACTAGAAGAGATAGGGCATTAGAAGTACACTTATAGAAAAGTCGTGATATCTCCGAAACTAGAAGAGATAGAGCATTAAAAGTATACCTATAAAAAAAGTCGTGATATCTCCGAAACTAGAAGAGATAGAGCATTAAAAGTATACCTATAAAAAAAGTCGTGATATCTCCGAAACTAGAAGAGATAGAGCATTAAAAGTATGCCTATAAAAACGTCGTGATATCTCCGAAACTAGAAGAGATAGAGCATTAAAAGTATACCTATAAAAACGTCGTGATATCTCCGAAACTAGAAGAGATAGAGTATTAAAAGTAAACTTATAGAAAGTAGTGATATCTACGAAACTAGAAGAGATAGAGCATTAAAAGTACACTTATAGAAATGTCGTGATATCTATATATATATATAGAGCATTAAAAGTACACCTATAAAAAAGTCGTGATATCTCCGAAACTAGAAGAGATAGAGCATTAAAAGTACACTTATAAAAAAGTCGTGATATTTCCGAAACTAGAAGAGGTAGAGCATTAAAAGTACACTTATAGAAAAGTCGTGATATCTCCGAAACTAGAAGAGATAGAGCATTAAAAGTACACTTATAGAAAAGTCATGATATCTCCGAAACTAGAAGAGATAGAGCATTAAAAGTACACTTATATAAATGTCGTGATATCTCCGAAACTAGAAGGGATAGAGCATTAAAAGTGCACCTATAGAAAAGTCGTGATATCTCCGAAACTACAAGAGATAGACCATTAAAAGTACACTTATAGAAAAGTCGTGATATCTCCGAAACTAGAAGGGATAGAGCATTAAAAGTACACTTATAGAAAAGTAGTGATATCTCCGAAACCAGAAGAGATAGAGCATTAAAAGTACACTTATAGAAAAGTAGTGATATCTCCGAAACTAGAAGAGATAGAGCATTAAAAGTACACTTTTAGAAAAGTAGTAATATCTCCGAAACTAGAAGAGATAGAGCATTAAAAGTACACTTATAGAAAAGTCATGATATCTCCGAAACTAGAAGAGATAGAGCATTAAAAGTACACTTATAGAAAAGTCGTGATATCTCCGAAACTAGAAGGGATAGAGCATTAAAAGTACACTTATAGAAAAGTAGTGATATCTCCGAAACTAGAAGAGATAGAGCATTAAAAGTACACTTATAGAAAAGTCGTGATATCTCCGAAACTAGAAGAGATAGAGCATTAAAAGTATACTTATAGAAAAGTCGTGATATCTCCGAAACTAGAAGAGATAGAGCAATAAAAGTACACTTATAGAAAAGTAGTGATATCTCCGAAACTAGAAGAGATAGAGCATTAAAAGTACACTTATAGAAAACTCGTGATATCTCCGAAACTAGAAGAGATGGAGCATTAAAAGTACACTTATAGAAAAGTCGTGATATCTCCGAAACTAGAAGAGATGGAGCATTAAAAGTACACTTATAGAAAAGTCGTGATATCTCCGAAACTAGAAGAGATAGAGCATTAAAAGTACACTTATAGAAAAGTCGTGATATCTCCGAAACTAGAAGAGATAGAGCATTAAAAGTACACTTATAGAAAAGTCGTGATATCTCCGAAACTAGAAGAGATAGAGCATTAAAAGTACACTTATAGAAAAGTCGTGATATCTCCGAAACTAGAAGAGATAGAGCATTAAAAGTACACTTATAGAAAAGTCGTGATATCTTCGAAACTAGAAGAGATAGGGCATTAAAAGTACACATATAAAAAAGTCGTGATATCTCCAAAACTAGAAGAGATAGAGCATTACAAATACACCTATATAAAAGTCGTGATATCTCCGAAACTAGAAGAGATAGAGCATTAAAAGTACACTTATAGAAAAGTCGTGATATCTCCGAAACTAGAAGAGATAGAGCATTAAAAGTATACCTATAAAAAAGTCGTGTTATCTCCGAAACTAGAAGAGATAGAGCATTAAATGTATATATAGATAGAGCATTAAAAGTATACCTATAAAAAGTCGTGATATCTCCGAAACTAGAAGAGATAGAGCATTAAAAGTATACCTATAAAAACGTCGTGATATCTCCGAAACTAGAAGAGATAGGGCATTAGAAGTACACCTATAGAAAAGTCGTGATATCTCCGAAACTAGAAGAGATAGAGCATTAAAAGAACACTTATAGAAAAGTCGTGATTTCTCCGAAACTAGAAGAGATAGAGCATTAAAAGTACACTTATAGAAAAGTCGTGATATCTCCGAAACTAGAAGAGATAGAGCATTAAAAGTACACTTATAGAAAAGTCGTGATATCTCCGAAACTAGAAGAGATAGAGCATTAAAAGTACACTTATAGAAAAGTCGTGATATCTCCGAAACTAGAAGAGATAGAGCATTAAAAGTACACTTATAGAAAAGTCGTGATATCTCCGAAACTAGAAGAGATAGAGCATTAAAAGTACACTTATAGAAAAGTCGTGATATCTCCGAAACTAGAAGAGATAGAGCATTAAAAGTACACTTATAGAAAAGTCGTGATTTCTCCGAAACTAGAAGAGATAGAGCATTAAAAGTACACTTATAGAAAAGTCGTGATATCTCCGAAACTAGAAGAGATAGAGCATTAAAAGTACACTTATAGAAAAGTCGTGATATCTCCGAAACTAGAAGAGATAGAGCATTAAAAGTACACTTATAGAAAAGTCGTGATTTCTCCGAAACTAGAAGAGATAGAGCATTAAAAGTACACTTATAGAAAAGTCGTGATATCTCCGAAACTAGAAGAGATAGAGCATTAAAAGTACACTTATAGAAAAGTCGTGATATCTCCGAAACTAGAAGAGATAGAGCATTAAAAGTACACTTATAGAAAAGTCGTGATATCTCCGAAACTAGAAGTCGTGATATCTTCGAAACTAGAAGAGATAGGGCATTAAAAGTACACATATAAAAAGTCGCGATATCTCCAAAACTAGAAGAGATAGAGCATTACAAATACACCTATATAAAAGTCGTGATATCTCCGAAACTAGAAGAGATAGAGCATTAAAATACACTTATAGAAAAGTCGTGATATCTCCGAAACTAGAAGAGATAGAGCATTAAAAGTACACTTATAGAAAAGTCGTGATTTCTCCGAAACTAGAAGAGATAGAGCATTAAAAGTATACCTATAAAAAAAGTCGTGATATCTCCGAAACTAGAAGAGATAGAGCATTAAAAGTATACCTAAAAAAGTCGTGATATCTCCGAAACTAGAAGAGATAGAGCATTAAAAGTACACTTATAGAAAAGTCGTGATATCTCCGAAACTAGAAGAGATAGAGCATTAAAAGTACACTTATAGAAAAGTCGTGATATCTCCGAAACTAGAAGAGATAGAGCATTAAAAGTACACTTATAGAAAAGTCGTGATATCTCCGACACTAGAAGAGATAGAGCATTAAAAGTACACTTATAGAAAAGTCGTGATTTCTCCGAAACTAGAAGAGATAGAGCATTAAAAGTACACTTATAGAAAAGTCGTGATATCTCCGAAACTAGAAGAGATAGAGCATTAAAAGTACACTTATAGAAAAGTCGTGATATCTCCGAAACTAGAAGAGATAGAGCATTAAAAGTACACTTATAGAAAAGTCGTGATATCTTCGAAACTAGAAGAGATAGGGCATTAAAAGTACACATATAAAAAAGTCGCGATATCTGCAAAACTAGAAGAGATAGAGCATTACAAATACACCTATATAAAAGTCGTGATATCTCCGAAACTAGAAGAGATAGAGCATTAAAAGTACACTTATAGAAAAGTCGTGATATCTCCGAAACTAGAAGAGATAGAGCATTAAAAGTACACTTATAGAAAAGTCGTGATATCTCCGAAACTAGAAGAGATAGAGCATTAAAAGTACACTTATAGAAAAGTCGTGATTTCTCCGAAACTAGAAGAGATAGAGCATTAAAAGTACACTTATAGAA
Organism: Musca autumnalis; assembly: GCF_047663935.1. Classification (NCBI taxonomy): domain Eukaryota; kingdom Metazoa; phylum Arthropoda; class Insecta; order Diptera; family Muscidae; genus Musca; species Musca autumnalis. Next base: position 118,976,231 of record NW_027411977.1, on the reverse strand, counting down.
AAGTCGTGATATCTCCGAAACTAGAAGAGATAGAGCATTAAAAGTACACTTATAGAAAAGTCGTGATTTCTCCGAAACTAGAAGAGATAGAGCATTAAAAGTACACTTATAGAAAAGTCGTGATATCTCCGAAACTAGAAGAGATAGAGCATTAAAAGTACACTTATAGAAAAGTCGTGATATCTCCGAAACTAGAAGAGATAGAGCATTAAAAGTACACTTATAGAAAAGTCGTGATATCTCCGAAACTAGAAGAGATAGAGCATTAAAAGTACACTTATAGAAAAGTCGTGATATCTTCGAAACTAGAAGAGATAGGGCATTAAAAGTACACATATAAAAAAGTCGCGATATCTGCAAAACTAGAAGAGATAGAGCATTACAAATACACCTATATAAAAGTCGTGATATCTCCGAAACTAGAAGAGATAGAGCATTAAAATACACTTATAGAAAAGTCGTGATATCTCCGAAACTAGAAGAGATAGAGCATTAAAAGTACACTTATAGAAAAGTCGTGATATCTCCGAAACTAGAAGAGATAGAGCATTAAAAGTATACCTATAAAAAAAGTCGTGATATCTCCGAAACTAGAAGAGATAGAGCATTAAAAGTATACCTAAAAAAGTCGTGATATCTCCGAAACTAGAAGAGATAGAGCATTAAAAGTATACCTATAAAAACGTCGTGATATCTCCGAAACTAGAAGAGATAGAGCATTAAAAGTATACCTATAAAAACGTCGTGATATCTCCGAAACTAGAAGAGATAGAGTATTAAAAGTAAACTTATAGAAAGTAGTGATATCTCCGAAACTAGAAGAGATAGAGCATTAAAAGTACACTTATAGAAATGTCGTGATATCTCCGAAACTAAAAGAGATAGAGCATTAAAAGTACACCTATAAAAAAAGTCGTGATATCTCCGAAACTAGAAGAGATAGAGCATTAAAAGTATATATAGATAGAGCATTAAAAGTATACCTATAAAAAGTCGTGATATCTCCGAAACTAGAAGAGATAGAGCATTAAAAGTATACCTATAAAAACGTCGTGATATCTCCGAAACTAGAAGAGATAGGGCATTAGAAGTACACTTATAGAAAAGTCGTGATATCTCCGAAACTAGAAGAGATAGAGCATTAAAAGTACACTTATAGAAAAGTCGTGATATCTCCGAAACTAGAAGAGATAGAGCATTAAAAGTATACCTATAAAAAAGTCGTGATATCTCCGAAACTAGAAGAGATAGAGCATTAAAAGTATACCTAAAAAAGTCGTGATATCTCCGAAACTAGAAGAGATAGAGCATTAAAAGTATACCTATAAAAACGTCGTGATATCTCCGAAACTAGAAGAGATAGAGCATTAAAAGTATACCTATAAAAACGTCGTGATATCTCCGAAACTAGAAGAGATAGAGTATTAAAAGTAAACTTATAGAAAGTAGTGATATCTCCGAAACTAGAAGAGATAGAGCATTAAAAGTACACTTATAGAAATGTCGTGATATCTCCGAAACTAAAAGAGATAGAGCATTAAAAGTACACCTATAAAAAAAGTCGTGATATCTCCGAAACTAGAAGAGATAGAGCATTAAAAGTACACTTATAAAAAAGTCGTGATATTTCCGAAACTAGAAGAGGTAGAGCATTAAAAGTACACTTATAGAAAAGTCGTGATATCTCCGAAACTAGAAGAGATAGAGCATTAAAAGTACACTTATAGAAAAGTCATGATATCTCCGAAACTAGAAGAGATAGAGCATTAAAAGTACACTTATATAAATGTCGTGATATCTCCGAAACTAGAAGAGATAGAGCATTAAAAGTGCACCTATAGAAAAGTCGTGATATCTCCGAAACTACAAGAGATAGACCATTAAAAGTACACTTATAGAAAAGTCGTGATATCTCCGAAACTAGAAGAGATAGAGCATTAAAAGTACACTTATAGAAAAGTCGTGATATCTCCGAAACTAGAAGGGATAGAGCATTAAAAGTACACTTATAGAAAAGTAGTGATATCTCCGAAACTAGAAGAGATAGAGCATTAAAAGTACACTTATAGAAAAGTAGTGATATCTCCGAAACTAGAAGAGATAGAGCATTAAAAGTACACTTTTAGAAAAGTAGTGATATCTCCGAAACTAGAAGGGATAGAGCATTAAAAGTACACTTATAGAAAAGTAGTGATATCTCCGAAACTAGAAGAGATAGAGCATTAAAAGTACACTTATAGAAAAGTCGTGATATCTCCGAAACTAGATGAGATAGAGCATTAAAAGTATATATAGATAGAGCATTAAAAGTATACCTATAAAAAGTCGTGATATCTCCGAAACTAGAAGAGATAGAGCATTAAAAGTATACCTATAAAAACGTCGTGATATCTCCGAAACTAGAAGAGATAGGGCATTAGAAGTACACCTATAGAAAAGTCGTGATATCTCCGAAACTAGAAGAGATAGAGCATTAAAAGTACACTTATAGAAAAGTCGTGATTTCTCCGAAACTAGAAGAGATAGAGCATTAAAAGTACACTTATAGAAAAGTCGTGATTTCTCCGAAACTAGAAGAGATAGAGCATTAAAAGTACACTTATAGAAAAGTCGTGATATCTCCGAAACTAGAAGAGATAGAGCATTAAAAGTACACTTATAGAAAAGTCGTGATATCTCCGAAACTAGAAGAGATAGAGCATTAAAAGTACACTTATAGAAAAGTCGTGATTTCTCCGAAACTAGAAGAGATAGAGCATTAAAAGTACACTAATAGAAAAGTCGTGATATCTCCGAAACTAGAAGAGATAGAGCATTAAAAGTACACTTATAGAAAAGTCGTGATATCTCCGAAACTAGAAGAGATAGAGCATTAAAAGTACACTTATAGAAAAGTCGTGATATCTCCGAAACTAGAAGTCGTGATATCTTCGAAACTAGAAGAGATAGGGCATTAAAAGTACACATATAAAAAGTCGCGATATCTCCAAAACTAGAAGAGATAGAGCATTACAAATACACCTATATAAAAGTCGTGATATCTCCGAAACTAAAAGAGATAGAGCATTAAAATACACTTATAGAAAAGTCGTGATATCTCCGAAACTAGAAGAGATAGAGCATTAAAAGTACACTTATAGAAAAGTCGTGATTTCTCCGAAACTAGAAGAGATAGAGCATTAAAAGTATACCTATAAAAAAAGTCGTGATATCTCCGAAACTAGAAGAGATAGAGCATTAAAAGTATACCTAAAAAAGTCGTGATATCTCCGAAACTAGAAGAGATAGAGCATTAAAAGTACACTTATAGAAAAGTCGTGATATCTCCGAAACTAGAAGAGATAGAGCATTAAAAGTACACTTATAGAAAAGTCGTGATATCTCCGAAACTAGAAGAGATAGAGCATTAAAAGTACACTTATAGAAAAGTCGTGATATCTCCGAAACTAGAAGAGATAGAGCATTAAAAGTACACTTATAGAAAAGTCGTGATTTCTCCGAAACTAGAAGAGATAGAGCATTAAAAGTACACTTATAGAAAAGTCGTGATTTCTCCGAAACTAGAAGAGATAGAGCATTAAAAGTACACTTATAGAAAAGTCGTGATATCTCCGAAACTAGAAGAGATAGAGCATTAAAAGTACACTTATAGAAAAGTCGTGATTTCTCCGAAACTAGAAGAGATAGAGCATTAAAAGTACACTTATAGAAAAGTCGTGATATCTCCGAAACTAGAAGAGATAGAGCATTAAAAGTACACTTATAGAAAAGTCGTGATATCTCCGAAACTAGAAGAGATAGAGCATTAAAAGTATATATAGATAGAGCATTAAAAGTATACCTATAAAAAGTCGTGATATCTCCGAAACTAGAAGAGATAGAGCATTAAAAGTATACCTATAAAAACGTCGTGATATCTCCGAAACTAGAAGAGATAGGGCATTAGAAGTACACTTATAGAAAAGTCGTGATATCTCCGAAACTAGAAGAGATAGAGCATTAAAAGTACACTTATAGAAAAGTCGTGATATCTCCGAAACTAGAAGAGATAGAGCATTAAAAGTATACCTATAAAAAAGTCGTGATATCTCCGAAACTAGAAGAGATAGAGCATTAAAAGTATACCTAAAAAAGTCGTGATATCTCCGAAACTAGAAGAGATAGAGCATTAAAAGTATACCTATAAAAACGTCGTGATATCTCCGAAACTAGAAGAGATAGAGCATTAAAAGTATACCTATAAAAACGTCGTGATATCTCCGAAACTAGAAGAGATAGAGTATTAAAAGTAAACTTATAGAAAGTAGTGATATCTCCGAAACTAGAAGAGATAGAGCATTAAAAGTACACTTATAGGAATGTCGTGATATCTCCGAAACTAAAAGAGATAGAGCATTAAAAGTACACCTATAAAAAAGTCGTGATATCTCCGAAACTAGAAGAGATAGAGCATTAAAAGTGCACCTATAGAAAAGTCGTGATATCTCCGAAACTACAAGAGATAGACCATTAAAAGTACACTTATAGAAAAGTCGTGATATCTCCGAAACTAGAAGAGATAGAGCATTAAAAGTACACTTATAGAAAAGTCGTGATATCTCCGAAACTAGAAGGGATAGAGCATTAAAAGTACACTTATAGAAAAGTAGTGATATCTCCGAAACTAGAAGAGATAGAGCATTAAAAGTACACTTATAGAAAAGTAGTGATATCTCCGAAACTAGAAGAGATAGAGCATTAAAAGTACACTTTTAGAAAAGTAGTGATATCTCCGAAACTAGAAGGGATAGAGCATTAAAAGTACACTTATAGAAAAGTAGTGATATCTCCGAAACTAGAAGAGATAGAGCATTAAAAGTACACTTATAGAAAAGTCGTGATATCTCCGAAACTAGAAGAGATAGAGCATTAAAAGTACACTTATAGAAAAGTCGTGATATCTCCGAAACTAGAAGAGATAGAGCATTAAAAGTATATATAGATAGAGCATTAAAAGTATACCTATAAAAAGTCGTGATATCTCCGAAACTAGAAGAGATAGAGCATTAAAAGTTACCTATAAAAACGTCGTGATATCTCCGAAACTAGAAGAGATAGGGCATTAGAAGTACACCTATAGAAAAGTCGTGATATCTCCGAAACTAGAAGAGATAGAGCATTAAAAGTACACTTATAGAAAAGTCGTGATTTCTCCGAAACTAGAAGAGATAGAGCATTAAAAGTACACTTATAGAAAAGTCGTGATATCTCCGAAACTAGAAGAGATAGAGCATTAAAAGTACACTTATAGAAAAGTCGTGATATCTCCGAAACTAGAAGAGATAGAGCATTAAAAGTACACTTATAGAAAAGTCGTGATATCTCCGAAACTAGAAGAGATAGAGCATTAAAAGTACACTTATAGAAAAGTCGTGATATCTCCGAAACTAGAAGAGATAGAGCATTAAAAGTACACTTATAGAAAAGTCGTGATATCTCCGAAACTAGAAGAGATAGAGCATTAAAAGTACACTTATAGAAAAGTCGTGATTTCTCCGAAACTAGAAGAGATAGAGCATTAAAAGTACACTTATAGAAAAGTCGTGATATCTCCGAAACTAGAAGAGATAGAGCATTAAAAGTACACTTATAGAAAAGTCGTGATATCTCCGAAACTAGAAGAGATAGAGCATTAAAAGTACACTTATAGAAAAGTCGTGATATCTCCGAAACTAGAAGTCGTGATATCTTCGAAACTAGAAGAGATAGGGCATTAAAAGTACACATATAAAAAGTCGCGATATCTCCAAAACTAGAAGAGATAGAGCATTACAAATACACCTATATAAAAGTCGTGATATCTCCGAAACTAGAAGAGATAGAGCATTAAAATACACTTATAGAAAAGTCGTGATATCTCCGAAACTAGAAGAGATAGAGCATTAAAAGTACACTTATAGAAAAGTCGTGATTTCTCCGAAACTAGAAGAGATAGAGCATTAAAAGTATACCTATAAAAAAAGTCGTGATATCTCCGAAACTAGAAGAGATAGAGCATTAAAAGTATACCTAAAAAAGTCGTGATATCTCCGAAACTAGAAGAGATAGAGCATTAAAAGTACACTTATAGAAAAGTAGTGATATCTCCGAAACTAGAAGGGATAGAGCATTAAAAGTACACTTATAGAAAAGTAGTGATATCTCCGAAACTAGAAGAGATAGAGCATTAAAAGTACACTTATAGAAAAGTCGTGATATCTCCGAAACTAGATGAGATAGAGCATTAAAAGTATATATAGATAGAGCATTAAAAGTATACCTATAAAAAGTCGTGATATCTCCGAAACTAGAAGAGATAGAGCATTAAAAGTATACCTATAAAAACGTCGTGATATCTCCGAAACTAGAAGAGATAGGGCATTAGAAGTACACCTATAGAAAAGTCGTGATATCTCCGAAACTAGAAGAGATAGAGCATTAAAAGTACACTTATAGAAAAGTCGTGATTTCTCCGAAACTAGAAGAGATAGAGCATTAAAAGTACACTTATAGAAAAGTCGTGATTTCTCCGAAACTAGAAGAGATAGAGCATTAAAAGTACACTTATAGAAAAGTCGTGATATCTCCGAAACTAGAAGAGATAGAGCATTAAAAGTACACTTATAGAAAAGTCGTGATATCTCCGAAACTAGAAGAGATAGAGCATTAAAAGTACACTTATAGAAAAGTCGTGATTTCTCCGAAACTAGAAGAGATAGAGCATTAAAAGTACACTTATAGAAAAGTCGTGATATCTCCGAAACTAGAAGAGATAGAGCATTAAAAGTACACTTATAGAAAAGTCGTGATATCTCCGAAACTAGAAGAGATAGAGCATTAAAAGTACACTTATAGAAAAGTCGTGATATCTCCGAAACTAGAAGTCGTGATATCTTCGAAACTAGAAGAGATAGGGCATTAAAAGTACACATATAAAAAGTCGCGATATCTCCAAAACTAGAAGAGATAGAGCATTACAAATACACCTATATAAAAGTCGTGATATCTCCGAAACTAAAAGAGATAGAGCATTAAAATACACTTATAGAAAAGTCGTGATATCTCCGAAACTAGAAGAGATAGAGCATTAAAAGTACACTTATAGAAAAGTCGTGATTTCTCCGAAACTAGAAGAGATAGAGCATTAAAAGTATACCTATAAAAAAAGTCGTGATATCTCCGAAACTAGAAGAGATAGAGCATTAAAAGTATACCTAAAAAAGTCGTGATATCTCCGAAACTAGAAGAGATAGAGCATTAAAAGTACACTTATAGAAAAGTCGTGATATCTCCGAAACTAGAAGAGATAGAGCATTAAAAGTACACTTATAGAAAAGTCGTGATATCTCCGAAACTAGAAGAGATAGAGCATTAAAAGTACACTTATAGAAAAGTCGTGATATCTCCGAAACTAGAAGAGATAGAGCATTAAAAGTACACTTATAGAAAAGTCGTGATTTCTCCGAAACTAGAAGAGATAGAGCATTAAAAGTACACTTATAGAAAAGTCGTGATTTCTCCGAAACTAGAAGAGATAGAGCATTAAAAGTACACTTATAGAAAAGTCGTGATATCTCCGAAACTAGAAGAGATAGAGCATTAAAAGTACACTTATAGAAAAGTCGTGATTTCTCCGAAACTAGAAGAGATAGAGCATTAAAAGTACACTTATAGAAAAGTCGTGATATCTCCGAAACTAGAAGAGATAGAGCATTAAAAGTACACTTATAGAAAAGTCGTGATATCTCCGAAACTAGAAGAGATAGAGCATTAAAAGTATATATAGATAGAGCATTAAAAGTATACCTATAAAAAGTCGTGATATCTCCGAAACTAGAAGAGATAGAGCATTAAAAGTATACCTATAAAAACGTCGTGATATCTCCGAAACTAGAAGAGATAGGGCATTAGAAGTACACTTATAGAAAAGTCGTGATATCTCCGAAACTAGAAGAGATAGAGCATTAAAAGTACACTTATAGAAAAGTCGTGATATCTCCGAAACTAGAAGAGATAGAGCATTAAAAGTATACCTATAAAAAAGTCGTGATATCTCCGAAACTAGAAGAGATAGAGCATTAAAAGTATACCTAAAAAAGTCGTGATATCTCCGAAACTAGAAGAGATAGAGCATTAAAAGTATACCTATAAAAACGTCGTGATATCTCCGAAACTAGAAGAGATAGAGCATTAAAAGTATACCTATAAAAACGTCGTGATATCTCCGAAACTAGAAGAGATAGAGTATTAAAAGTAAACTTATAGAAAGTAGTGATATCTCCGAAACTAGAAGAGATAGAGCATTAAAAGTACACTTATAGGAATGTCGTGATATCTCCGAAACTAAAAGAGATAGAGCATTAAAAGTACACCTATAAAAAAGTCGTGATATCTCCGAAACTAGAAGAGATAGAGCATTAAAAGTGCACCTATAGAAAAGTCGTGATATCTCCGAAACTACAAGAGATAGACCATTAAAAGTACACTTATAGAAAAGTCGTGATATCTCCGAAACTAGAAGAGATAGAGCATTAAAAGTACACTTATAGAAAAGTCGTGATATCTCCGAAACTAGAAGGGATAGAGCATTAAAAGTACACTTATAGAAAAGTAGTGATATCTCCGAAACTAGAAGAGATAGAGCATTAAAAGTACACTTATAGAAAAGTAGTGATATCTCCGAAACTAGAAGAGATAGAGCATTAAAAGTACACTTTTAGAAAAGTAGTGATATCTCCGAAACTAGAAGGGATAGAGCATTAAAAGTACACTTATAGAAAAGTAGTGATATCTCCGAAACTAGAAGAGATAGAGCATTAAAAGTACACTTATAGAAAAGTCGTGATATCTCCGAAACTAGAAGAGATAGAGCATTAAAAGTACACTTATAGAAAAGTCGTGATATCTCCGAAACTAGAAGAGATAGAGCATTAAAAGTATATATAGATAGAGCATTAAAAGTATACCTATAAAAAGTCGTGATATCTCCGAAACTAGAAGAGATAGAGCATTAAAAGTTACCTATAAAAACGTCGTGATATCTCCGAAACTAGAAGAGATAGGGCATTAGAAGTACACCTATAGAAAAGTCGTGATATCTCCGAAACTAGAAGAGATAGAGCATTAAAAGTACACTTATAGAAAAGTCGTGATTTCTCCGAAACTAGAAGAGATAGAGCATTAAAAGTACACTTATAGAAAAGTCGTGATATCTCCGAAACTAGAAGAGATAGAGCATTAAAAGTACACTTATAGAAAAGTCGTGATATCTCCGAAACTAGAAGAGATAGAGCATTAAAAGTACACTTATAGAAAAGTCGTGATATCTCCGAAACTAGAAGAGATAGAGCATTAAAAGTACACTTATAGAAAAGTCGTGATATCTCCGAAACTAGAAGAGATAGAGCATTAAAAGTACACTTATAGAAAAGTCGTGATATCTCCGAAACTAGAAGAGATAGAGCATTAAAAGTACACTTATAGAAAAGTCGTGATTTCTCCGAAACTAGAAGAGATAGAGCATTAAAAGTACACTTATAGAAAAGTCGTGATATCTCCGAAACTAGAAGAGATAGAGCATTAAAAGTACACTTATAGAAAAGTCGTGATATCTCCGAAACTAGAAGAGATAGAGCATTAAAAGTACACTTATAGAAAAGTCGTGATATCTCCGAAACTAGAAGTCGTGATATCTTCGAAACTAGAAGAGATAGGGCATTAAAAGTACACATATAAAAAGTCGCGATATCTCCAAAACTAGAAGAGATAGAGCATTACAAATACACCTATATAAAAGTCGTGATATCTCCGAAACTAGAAGAGATAGAGCATTAAAATACACTTATAGAAAAGTCGTGATATCTCCGAAACTAGAAGAGATAGAGCATTAAAAGTACACTTATAGAAAAGTCGTGATTTCTCCGAAACTAGAAGAGATAGAGCATTAAAAGTATACCTATAAAAAAAGTCGTGATATCTCCGAAACTAGAAGAGATAGAGCATTAAAAGTATACCTAAAAAAGTCGTGATATCTCCGAAACTAGAAGAGATAGAGCATTAAAAGTACACTTATAGAAAAGTCGTGATATCTCCGAAACTAGAAGAGATAGAGCATTAAAAGTACACTTATAGAAAAGTCGTGATATCTCCGAAACTAGAAGAGATAGAGCATTAAAAGTACACTTATAGAAAAGTCGTGATATCTCCGAAACTAGAAGAGATAGAGCATTAAAAGTACACTTATAGAAAAGTCGTGATTTCTCCGAAACTAGAAGAGATAGAGCATTAAAAGTACACTTATAGAAAAGTCGTGATTTCTCCGAAACTAGAAGAGATAGAGCATTAAAAGTACACTTATAGAAAAGTCGTGATATCTCCGAAACTAGAAGAGATAGAGCATTAAAAGTACACTTATAGAAAAGTCGTGATTTCTCCGAAACTAGAAGAGATAGAGCATTAAAAGTACACTTATAGAAAAGTCGTGATATCTCCGAAACTAGAAGAGATAGAGCATTAAAAGTACACTTATAGAAAAGTCGTGATATCTCCGAAACTAGAAGAGATAGAGCATTAAAAGTACACTTATAGAAAAGTCGTGATATCTCCGAAACTAGAAGAGATAGAGCATTAAAAGTACACTTATAGAAAAGTCGTGATATCTTCGAAACTAGAAGAGATAGGGCATTAAAAGTACACATATAAAAAAAGTCGCGATATCTGCAAAACTAGAAGAGATAGAGCATTACAAATACACCTATATAAAAGTCGTGATATCTCCGAAACTAGAAGAGATAGAGCATTAAAATACACTTATAGAAAAGTCGTGATATCTCCGAAACTAGAAGAGATAGAGCATTAAAAGTACACTTATAGAAAAGTCGTGATATCTCCGAAACTAGAAGAGATAGAGCATTAAAAGTATACCTATAAAAAAAGTCGTGATATCTCCGAAACTAGAAGAGATAGAGCATTAAAAGTATACCTAAAAAAGTCGTGATATCTCCGAAACTAGAAGAGATAGAGCATTAAAAGTATACCTATAAAAACGTCGTGATATCTCCGAAACTAGAAGAGATAGAGCATTAAAAGTATACCTATAAAAACGTCGTGATATCTCCGAAACTAGAAGAGATAGAGTATTAAAAGTAAACTTATAGAAAGTAGTGATATCTCCGAAACTAGAAGAGATAGAGCATTAAAAGTACACTTATAGAAATGTCGTGATATCTCCGAAACTAAAAGAGATAGAGCATTAAAAGTACACCTATAAAAAAGTCGTGATATCTCCGAAACTAGAAGAGATAGAGCATTAAAAGTATATATAGATAGAGCATTAAAAGTATACCTATAAAAAGTCGTGATATCTCCGAAACTAGAAGAGATAGAGCATTAAAAGTATACCTATAAAAACGTCGTGATATCTCCGAAACTAGAAGAGATAGGGCATTAGAAGTACACTTATAGAAAAGTCGTGATATCTCCGAAACTAGAAGAGATAGAGCATTAAAAGTACACTTATAGAAAAGTCGTGATATCTCCGAAACTAGAAGAGATAGAGCATTAAAAGTATACCTATAAAAAAAGTCGTGATATCTCCGAAACTAGAAGAGATAGAGCATTAAAAGTATACCTAAAAAAGTCGTGATATCTCCGAAACTAGAAGAGATAGAGCATTAAAAGTATACCTATAAAAACGTCGTGATATCTCCGAAACTAGAAGAGATAGAGCATTAAAAGTATACCTATAAAAACGTCGTGATATCTCCGAAACTAGAAGAGATAGAGTATTAAAAGTAAACTTATAGAAAGTAGTGATATCTCCGAAACTAGAAGAGATAGAGCATTAAAAGTACACTTATAGAAATGTCGTGATATCTCCGAAACTAAAAGAGATAGAGCATTAAAAGTACACCTATAAAAAAAGTCGTGATATCTCCGAAACTAGAAGAGATAGAGCATTAAAAGTACACTTATAAAAAAGTCGTGATATTTCCGAAACTAGAAGAGGTAGAGCATTAAAAGTACACTTATAGAAAAGTCGTGATATCTCCGAAACTAGAAGAGATAGAGCATTAAAAGTACACTTATAGAAAAGTCATGATATCTCCGAAACTAGAAGAGATAGAGCATTAAAAGTACACTTATATAAATGTCGTGATATCTCCGAAACTAGAAGAGATAGAGCATTAAAAGTGCACCTATAGAAAAGTCGTGATATCTCCGAAACTACAAGAGATAGACCATTAAAAGTACACTTATAGAAAAGTCGTGATATCTCCGAAACTAGAAGAGATAGAGCATTAAAAGTACACTTATAGAAAAGTCGTGATATCTCCGAAACTAGAAGGGATAGAGCATTAAAAGTACACTTATAGAAAAGTAGTGATATCTCCGAAACTAGAAGAGATAGAGCATTAAAAGTACACTTATAGAAAAGTCGTGATATCTCCGAAACTAGAAGGGATAGAGCATTAAAAGTACACTTATAGAAAAGTAGTGATATCTCCGAAACTAGAAGAGATAGAGCATTAAAAGTACACTTTTAGAAAAGTAGTGATATCTCCGAAACTAGAAGGGATAGAGCATTAAAAGTACACTTATAGAAAAGTAGTGATATCTCCGAAACTAGAAGAGATAGAGCATTAAAAGTACACTTATAGAAAAGTCGTGATATCTCCGAAACTAGAAGAGATAGAGCATTAAAAGTATACTTATAGAAAAGTCGTGATATCTCCGAAACTAGAAGAGATAGAGCAATAAAAGTACACTTATAGAAAAGTAGTGATGTCTCCGAAACTAGAAGAGATAGAGCTTTAAAAGTACACTTATAGAAAACTCGTGATATCTCCGAAACTAGAAGAGATGGAGCATTAAAAGTACACTTATAGAAAAGTCGTGATATCTCCGAAACTAGAAGAGATGGAGCATTAAAAGTACACTTATAGAAAAGTCGTGATATCTCCGAAACTAGAAGAGATAGAGCATTAAAAGTACACTTATAGAAAAGTCGTGTTATCTCCGAAACTAGAAGAGATAGAGCATTAAAAGTATATATAGATAGAGCATTAAAAGTATACCTATAAAAAGTCGTGATATCTCCGAAACTAGAAGAGATAGAGCATTAAAAGTATACCTATAAAAACGTCGTGATATCTCCGAAACTAGAAGAGATAGGGCATTAGAAGTACACCTATAGAAAAGTCGTGATATCTCCGAAACTAGAAGAGATAGAGCATTAAAAGTACACTTATAGAAAAGTCGTGATTTCTCCGAAACTAGAAGAGATAGAGCATTAAAAGTACACTTATAGAAAAGTCGTGATATCTCCGAAACTAGAAGAGATAGAGCATTAAAAGTACACTTATAGAAAAGTCGTGATATCTCCGAAACTAGAAGAGATAGAGCATTAAAAGTATACCTATAAAAAAGTCGTGTTATCTCCGAAACTAGAAGAGATAGAGCATTAAAAGTATATATAGATAGAGCATTAAAAGTATACCTATAAAAAGTCGTGATATCTCCGAAACTAGAAGAGATAGAGCATTAAAAGTATACCTATAAAAACGTCGTGATATCTCCGAAACTAGAAGAGATAGGGCATTAGAAGTACACCTATAGAAAAGTCGTGATATCTCCGAAACTAGAAGAGATAGAGCATTAAAAGTACACTTATAGAAAAGTCGTGATTTCTCCGAAACTAGAAGAGATAGAGCATTAAAAGTACACTTATAGAAAAGTCGTGATATCTCCGAAACTAGAAGAGATAGAGCATTAAAAGTACACTTATAGAAAAGTCGTGATATCTCCGAAACTAGAAGAGATAGAGCATTAAAAGTACACTTATAGAAAAGTCGTGATATCTCCGGAACTAGAAGAGATAGAGCATTAAAAGTACACTTATAGAAAAGTCGTGATTTCTCCGAAACTAGAAGAGATAGAGCATTAAAAGTACACTTATAGAAAAGTCGTGATATCTCCGAAACTAGAAGAGATAGAGCATTAAAAGTACACTTATAGAAAAGTCGTGATATCTCCGAAACTAGAAGAGATAGAGCATTAAAAGTACACTTATAGAAAAGTCGTGATATCTCCGAAACTAGAAGAGATAGAGCATTAAAAGTACACTTATAGAAAAGTCGTGATTTCTCCGAAACTAGAAGAGATAGAGCATTAAAAGTACACTTATAGAAAAGTCGTGATATCTCCGAAACTAGAAGAGATAGAGCATTAAAAGTATACTTATAGAAAAGTCGTGATATCTCCGAAACTAGAAGAGATAGAGCAATAAAAGTACACTTATAGAAAAGTAGTGATGTCTCCGAAACTAGAAGAGATAGAGCTTTAAAAGTACACTTATAGAAAACTCGTGATATCTCCGAAACTAGAAGAGATGGAGCATTAAAAGTACACTTATAGAAAAGTCGTGATATCTCCGAAACTAGAAGAGATGGAGCATTAAAAGTACACTTATAGAAAAGTCGTGATATCTCCGAAACTAGAAGAGATAGAGCATTAAAAGTACACTTATAGAAAAGTCGTGTTATCTCCGAAACTAGAAGAGATAGAGCATTAAAAGTATATATAGATAGAGCATTAAAAGTATACCTATAAAAAGTCGTGATATCTCCGAAACTAGAAGAGATAGAGCATTAAAAGTATACCTATAAAAACGTCGTGATATCTCCGAAACTAGAAGAGATAGGGCATTAGAAGTACACCTATAGAAAAGTCGTGATATCTCCGAAACTAGAAGAGATAGAGCATTAAAAGTACACTTATAGAAAAGTCGTGATTTCTCCGAAACTAGAAGAGATAGAGCATTAAAAGTACACTTATAGAAAAGTCGTGATATCTCCGAAACTAGAAGAGATAGAGCATTAAAAGTACACTTATAGAAAAGTCGTGATATCTCCGAAACTAGAAGAGATAGAGCATTAAAAGTATACCTATAAAAAAGTCGTGTTATCTCCGAAACTAGAAGAGATAGAGCATTAAAAGTATATATAGATAGAGCATTAAAAGTATACCTATAAAAAGTCGTGATATCTCCGAAACTAGAAGAGATAGAGCATTAAAAGTATACCTATAAAAACGTCGTGATATCTCCGAAACTAGAAGAGATAGGGCATTAGAAGTACACCTATAGAAAAGTCGTGATATCTCCGAAACTAGAAGAGATAGAGCATTAAAAGTACACTTATAGAAAAGTCGTGATTTCTCCGAAACTAGAAGAGATAGAGCATTAAAAGTACACTTATAGAAAAGTCGTGATATCTCCGAAACTAGAAGAGATAGAGCATTAAAAGTACACTTATAGAAAAGTCGTGATATCTCCGAAACTAGAAGAGATAGAGCATTAAAAGTACACTTATAGAAAAGTCGTGATATCTCCGGAACTAGAAGAGATAGAGCATTAAAAGTACACTTATAGAAAAGTCGTGATTTCTCCGAAACTAGAAGAGATAGAGCATTAAAAGTACACTTATAGAAAAGTCGTGATATCTCCGAAACTAGAAGAGATAGAGCATTAAAAGTACACTTATAGAAAAGTCGTGATATCTCCGAAACTAGAAGAGATAGAGCATTAAAAGTACACTTATAGAAAAGTCGTGATATCTCCGAAACTAGAAGAGATAGAGCATTAAAAGTACACTTATAGAAAAGTCGTGATTTCTCCGAAACTAGAAGAGATAGAGCATTAAAAGTACACTTATAGAAAAGTCGTGATATCTCCGAAACTAGAAGAGATAGAGCATTAAAAGTACACTTATAGAAAAGTCGTGATATCTCCGAAACTAGAAGAGATAGAGCATTAAAAGTACACTTATAGAAAAGTCGTGATTTCTCCGAAACTAGAAGAGATAGAGCATTAAAAGTACACTTATAGAAAAGTCGTGATATCTCCGAAACTAGAAGAGATAGAGCATTAAAAGTACACTTATAGAAAAGTCGTGATATCTCCGAAACTAGAAGAGATAGAGCATTAAAAGTACACTTATAGAAAAGTCGTGATATCTCCGAAACTAGAAGAGATAGAGCATTAAAAGTACACTTATAGAAAAGTCGTGATATCTTCGAAACTAGAAGAGATAGGGCATTAAAAGTACACATATAAAAAAGTCGCGATATCTCCAAAACTAGAAGAGATAGAGCATTACAAATACACCTATATAAAAGTCGTGATATCTCCGAAACTAGAAGAGATAGAGCATTAAAATACACTTATAGAAAAGTCGTGATATCTCCGAAACTAGAAGAGATAGAGCATTAAAAGTATACCTATAAAAAAGTCGTGTTATCTTCGAAACTAGAAGAGATAGAGCATTAAAAGTATATATAGATAGAGCATTAAAAGTATACCTATAAAAAGTCGTGATATCTCCGAAACTAGAAGAGATAGAGCATTAAAAGTATACCTATAAAAACGTCGTGATATCTCCGAAACTAGAAGAGATAGAGCATTAAAAGTACACTTATAGAAAAGTAGTGATATCTCCGAAACTAGAAGAGATAGAGCATTAAAAGTACACTTTTAGAAAAGTAGTGATATCTCCGAAACTAGAAGGGATAGAGCATTAAAAGTACACTTATAGAAAAGTAGTGATATCTCCGAAACTAGAAGAGATAGAGCATTAAAAGTACACTTATAGAAAAGTCGTGATATCTCCGAAACTAGAAGAGATAGAGCATTAAAAGTATACTTATAGAAAAGTCGTGATATCTCCGAAACTAGAAGAGATAGAGCAATAAAAGTACACTTATAGAAAAGTAGTGATGTCTCCGAAACTAGAAGAGATAGAGCTTTAAAAGTACACTTATAGAAAACTCGTGATATCTCCGAAACTAGAAGAGATGGAGCATTAAAAGTACACTTATAGAAAAGTCGTGATATCTCCGAAACTAGAAGAGATGGAGCATTAAAAGTACACTTATAGAAAAGTCGTGATATCTCCGAAACTAGAAGAGATAGAGCATTAAAAGTACACTTATAGAAAAGTCGTGTTATCTCCGAAACTAGAAGAGATAGAGCATTAAAAGTATATATAGATAGAGCATTAAAAGTATACCTATAAAAAGTCGTGATATCTCCGAAACTAGAAGAGATAGAGCATTAAAAGTATACCTATAAAAACGTCGTGATATCTCCGAAACTAGAAGAGATAGGGCATTAGAAGTACACCTATAGAAAAGTCGTGATATCTCCGAAACTAGAAGAGATAGAGCATTAAAAGTACACTTATAGAAAAGTCGTGATTTCTCCGAAACTAGAAGAGATAGAGCATTAAAAGTACACTTATAGAAAAGTCGTGATATCTCCGAAACTAGAAGAGATAGAGCATTAAAAGTACACTTATAGAAAAGTCGTGATATCTCCGAAACTAGAAGAGATAGAGCATTAAAAGTATACCTATAAAAAAGTCGTGTTATCTCCGAAACTAGAAGAGATAGAGCATTAAAAGTATATATAGATAGAGCATTAAAAGTATACCTATAAAAAGTCGTGATATCTCCGAAACTAGAAGAGATAGAGCATTAAAAGTATACCTATAAAAACGTCGTGATATCTCCGAAACTAGAAGAGATAGGGCATTAGAAGTACACCTATAGAAAAGTCGTGATATCTCCGAAACTAGAAGAGATAGAGCATTAAAAGTACACTTATAGAAAAGTCGTGATTTCTCCGAAACTAGAAGAGATAGAGCATTAAAAGTACACTTATAGAAAAGTCGTGATATCTCCGAAACTAGAAGAGATAGAGCATTAAAAGTACACTTATAGAAAAGTCGTGATATCTCCGAAACTAGAAGAGATAGAGCATTAAAAGTACACTTATAGAAAAGTCGTGATATCTCCGGAACTAGAAGAGATAGAGCATTAAAAGTACACTTATAGAAAAGTCGTGATTTCTCCGAAACTAGAAGAGATAGAGCATTAAAAGTACACTTATAGAAAAGTCGTGATATCTCCGAAACTAGAAGAGATAGAGCATTAAAAGTACACTTATAGAAAAGTCGTGATATCTCCGAAACTAGAAGAGATAGAGCATTAAAAGTACACTTATAGAAAAGTCGTGATATCTCCGAAACTAGAAGAGATAGAGCATTAAAAGTACACTTATAGAAAAGTCGTGATATCTCCGAAACTAGAAGAGATAGAGCATTAAAAGTACACTTATAGAAAAGTCGTGATTTCTCCGAAACTAGAAGAGATAGAGCATTAAAAGTACACTTATAGAAAAGTCGTGATATCTCCGAAACTAGAAGAGATAGAGCATTAAAAGTACACTTATAGAAAAGTCGTGATATCTCCGAAACTAGAAGAGATAGAGCATTAAAAGTACACTTATAGAAAAGTCGTGATTTCTCCGAAACTAGAAGAGATAGAGCATTAAAAGTACACTTATAGAAAAGTCGTGATATCTCCGAAACTAGAAGAGATAGAGCATTAAAAGTACACTTATAGAAAAGTCGTGATATCTCCGAAACTAGAAGAGATAGAGCATTAAAAGTACACTTATAGAAAAGTCGTGATATCTCCGAAACTAGAAGAGATAGAGCATTAAAAGTACACTTATAGAAAAGTCGTGATATCTTCGAAACTAGAAGAGATAGGGCATTAAAAGTACACATATAAAAAAGTCGCGATATCTCCAAAACTAGAAGAGATAGAGCATTACAAATACACCTATATAAAAGTCGTGATATCTCCGAAACTAGAAGAGATAGAGCATTAAAATACACTTATAGAAAAGTCGTGATATCTCCGAAACTAGAAGAGATAGAGCATTAAAAGTATACCTATAAAAAAGTCGTGTTATCTTCGAAACTAGAAGAGATAGAGCATTAAAAGTATATATAGATAGAGCATTAAAAGTATACCTATAAAAAGTCGTGATATCTCCGAAACTAGAAGAGATAGAGCATTAAAAGTATACCTATAAAAACGTCGTGATATCTCCGAAACTAGAAGAGATAGGGCATTAGAAGTATACTTATAGAAAAGTCGTGATATCTCCGAAACTAGAAGAGATAGAGCATTAAAAGTACACTTATAGAAAAGTCGTGATATCTCCGAAACTAGAAGAGATAGAGCATTAAAAGTATACCTATAAAAAAAGTCGTGATATCTCCGAAACTAGAAGAGATAGAGCATTAAAAGTATACCTATAAAAACGTCGTGATATCTCCGAAACTAGAAGAGATAGAACATTACAAGTATACCTATAAAAACGTCGTGATATCTCCGAAACTAGAAGAGATAGAGTATTAAAAGTAAACTTATAGAAAGTCGTGATATCTCCGAAACTAGAAGAGATAGAGCATTAAAAGTACACTTATAGAAAAGTCGTGATATCTCCGAAACTAGAAGAGATAGAGCATTAAAAGTATACCTATAAAAAAAGTCGTGATATCTCCGAAACTAAAAGAGATAGAGCATTAAAAGTACACCTATAAAAAAGTCGTGATATCTCCGAAACTAGAAGAGATAGAGCATTAAAAGTACACTTATAAAAAAGTCGTGATATTTCCGAAACTAGAAGAGGTAGAGCATTAAAAGTACACTTATATAAATGTCGTGATATCTCCGAAACTAGAAGAGATAGAGCATTAAAAGTGCACCTATAGAAAAGTCGTGATATCTCCGAAACTACAAGAGATAGACCATTAAAAGTACACTTATAGAAAAGTCGTGATATCTCCGAAACTAGAAGAGATAGAGCATTAAAAGTACACTTATAGAAAAGTCGTGATATCTCCGAAACTAGAAGGGATAGAGCATTAAAAGTACACTTATAGAAAAGTAGTGATATCTCCGAAACTAGAAGAGATAGAGCATTAAAAGTACACTTATAGAAAAGTAGTGATATCTCCGAAACTAGAAGAGATAGAGCATTAAAAGTACACTTTTAGAAAAGTAGTGATATCTCCGAAACTAGAAGAGATAGAGCACTAAAAGTACACTTATAGAAAAGTCATGACATCTCCGAAACTAGAAGAGATAGAGCATTAAAAGTACACTTATAGAAAAGTCGTGATATCTCCGAAACTAGAAGGGATAGAGCATTAAAAGTACACTTATAGAAAAGTCGTGATATCTCCGAAACTAGAAGAGATAGAGCATTAAAAGTACACTTATAGAAAAGTCGTGATATCTCCGAAACTAGAAGAGATAGAGCATTAAAAGTATACTTATAGAAAAGTCGTGATATCTCCGAAACTAGAAGAGATAGAGCAATAAAAGTACACTTATAGAAAAGTAGTGATATCTCCGAAACTAGAAGAGATAGAGCATTAAAAGTACACTTATAGAAAACTCGTGATATCTCCGAAACTAGAAGAGATGGAGCATTAAAAGTACACTTATAGAAAAGTCGTGATATCTCCGAAACTAGAAGAGATGGAGCATTAAAAGTACACTTATAGAAAAGTCGTGATATCTCCGAAACTAGAAGAGATAGAGCATTAAAAGTACACTTATAGAAAATTCGTGATATCTCCGAAACTAGAAGAGATAGAGCATTAAAAGTACACTTATAGAAAAGTCGTGATATCTCCGAAACTAGAAGAGATAGAGCATTAAAAGTACAGTTATAGAAAAGTCGTGATATCTCCGAAACTAGAAGAGATAGAGCATTAAAAGTACACTTATAGAAAAGTCGTGATATCTTCGAAACTAGAAGAGATAGGGCATTAAAAGTACACATATAAAAAAGTCGTGATATCTCCAAAACTAGAAGAGATAGAGCATTACAAATACACCTATATAAAAGTCGTGATATCTCCGAAACTAGAAGAGATAGAGCATTAAAAGTACACTTATAGAAAAGTCGTGATATCTCCGAAACTAGAAGAGATAGAGCATTAAAAGTATACCTATAAAAAAGTCGTGTTATCTCCGAAACTAGAAGAGATAGAGCATTAAAAGTATATATAGATAGAGCATTAAAAGTATACCTATAAAAAGTCGTGATATCTCCGAAACTAGAAGAGATAGAGCATTAAAAGTATACCTATAAAAACGTCGTGATATCTCCGAAAGTAGAAGAGATAGGGCATTAGAAGTACACCTATAGAAAAGTCGTGATATCTCCGAAACTAGAAGAGATAGAGCATTAAAAGTATACTTATAGAAAAGTCGTGATATCTCCGAAACTAGAAGAGATAGAGCATTAAAAGTACACTTATAGAAAAGTCGTGATATCTCCGAAACTAGAAGAGATAGAGCATTAAAAGTACACTTATAGAAAAGTAGTGATATCTCCGAAACTAGAAGAGATAGAGCATTAAAAGTACACTTATAGAAAACTCGTGATATCTCCGAAACTAGAAGAGATGGAGCATTAAAAGTACACTTATAGAAAAGTCGTGATATCTCCGAAACTAGAAGAGATAGAGCATTAAAAGTGCACTTATAGAAAAGTCGTGATATCTCCGAAACTAGAAGAGATAGAGCATTAAAAGTACACTTATAGAAAAGTCGTGATTTCTCCGAAACTAGAAGAGATAGGGCATTAAATGTACACCTATAAAAAAGTCGTGATATCTCCGAAACTAGAAGAGATGGAGCATTAAAAGTACACTTATAGAAAAGTCGTGATATCTCCGAAACTAGAAGAGATAGAGCATTAAAAGTACACTTATAGAAAAGTCGTGATATCTCCGAAACTAGAAGAGATAGAGCATTAAAAGTACACTTATAGAAAAGTAGTGATATCTCCTAAACTAGAAGAGATAGAGCATTAAAAGTACACTTATAGAAAAGTCGTGATATCTCCGAAACTAGAAGAGATAGAGCATTAAAAGTATACCTATAAAAAAGTCGTGATATCTCCGAAACTAGAAGAGATAGAGCATTAAAAGTGTACCTATAAAAACGTCGTGATATCTCCGAACCTAAAAGAGATAGAGCATTAAAAATATACCTATAAAAAGTCGTGATATCTCCGAAACTAGAAGAGATAGAGCATTAAAAGTACACATATAGAAAATTCGTGATATCTCCGAAACTAGAAGAGATAGAACATTAAAAGTACACTTATAGAAAAGTAGTGGTATCTCCGAAACTAGAAGAGATAGAGCATTAAAAGTACACTTATAGAAAAGTAGTGATATCTCCGAAACTAGAAGAGATAGAGCATTAAAAGTATACCTATAAAAGAGTCGTGATATCTCCGAAACTAGAAGAGATAGAGCATTAAAAGTATACCTATAAAAAAGTCGTGATATCTCCGAAACTAGAAGAGATAGAGCATTAAAAGTACACTTATAGAAAAGTAGTCAATCTCCGAAACTAGAAGAGATAGTATACCTATAAAAGAGTCGTGATATCTCCGAAACTAGAAGAGATAGAGCATTAAAAGTATACCTATAAAAAAGTCGTGATATCTCCGAAACTAGAAGAGATAGAGCATTAAAAGTACACTTATAGAAAAGTAGTGATATCTCCGAAACTAGAAGAGATAGAGCATTAAAAGTATACATATAAAAAAGTCGTGATATCTCCGAAACTAGAAGAGATAGAGCATTAAAAGTATACCTATAAAAAAGTCGTGATATCTCCGAACCTAGAAGAGATAGAGCATTAAAAGTATACCTATAAAAAGTCGTGATATCTTCGAAACTAGAAGAGATAGAGCATTAAAAGTATACCTATAAAAACGTCGTGATATCTGCGAAACTAGAAGAGATAGAGCATTAAAAGTACACTTATAGAAAAGTCGTGATATCTCCGAAACTAGAAGAGATAGAGCATTAAAAGTACACTTATAGAAAAGTCGTGATATCTCCGAAACTAGAAGAGATAGAGCATTAAAAGTATACCTATAAATAAGTCGTTATATCTCCGAAACTAGAAGAGATAGAGCATTAAAAGTACACTTATAGAAAAGTCGTGATATCTCCGAAACTAGAAGAGGTAGAGCATTAAAAGTACACTTATAGAAAAGTCGTGATATCTCCGAAAC
This sequence comes from Musca autumnalis, assembly GCF_047663935.1. NCBI lineage: Eukaryota > Metazoa > Arthropoda > Insecta > Diptera > Muscidae > Musca > Musca autumnalis. The sequence goes on along the minus strand of NW_027411977.1, from coordinate 118,953,250 downwards.
TAGAAGAGATAGAGCATTAAAAGTACACTTATAAAAAAGTAGTGATATCTCCGAAACTAGAAGAGATAGGGCATTAAAAGTACACCTATAAAAAAGTCGTGATATCTCCGAAACTAGAAGAGATAGAGCATTAAAAGTATACCTAAAAAAGTCGTGATATTTCCGAAACTAGAAGAGGTAGAGCATTAAAAGTACACTTATAGAAAAGTCGTGATATCTCCGAAACTAGAAAAGATAGAGCATTAAAAGTACACATATAGAAAAGTCATGATATCTCCGAAACTAGAAGAGATAAGGCATTAAATGTACACCTATAAAAAAGTCGTGATATCTCCGAAACTAGAAGAGATGGAGCATTAAAAGTACACTTATAGAAAAGTCGTGATATCTCCGAAACTAGAAGAGATAGAGCATTAAAAGTACACTTATAGAAAAGTCGTGATATCTCCGAAACTAGAAGAGATAGAGCATTAAAAGTACACTTATAAAAAAGTAGTGATATCTCCGAAACTAGAAGAGATAGAGCATTAAAAGTACACTTATAGAAAACTCGTGATATCTCCGAAACTAGAAGAGATGGAGCATTAAAAGTACACTTATAGAAAAGTCGTGATATCTCCGAAACTAAAAGAGATAGAGCATTAAAAGTACACTTATAGAAAAGTCGTGATATCTCCGAAACTAGAAGAGATAGAGCATTAAAAGTACACTTATAGAAAAGTCGTGATTTCTCCGAAACTAGAAGAGATAGAGCATTAAAAGTACACTTATAGAAAAGTCGTGATATCTCCGAAACTAGAAGAGATAGAGCATTAAAAGTACACTTATAGAAAAGTCGTGATATCTCCGAAACTAGAAGAGATAGAGCATTAAAAGTACACTTATAGAAAAGTCGTGATATCTCCGAAACTAGAGGAGATAGAGCATTAAAAGTATACCTATAAAAAAGTCGTGATATTTCCGAAACTAGAAGAGATAGAGCATTAAAAGTATACCTATAAAAACGTCGTGATATCTCCGAACCTAAAAGAGATAGAGCATTAAAATTATACCTATAAAAAGTCGTGATATCTCCGAAACTAGAAGAGATAGAGCATTAAAAGTACACTTATAGAAAATTCGTGATATCTCCGAGACTGGAAGAGATAGAGCATTTAAAGTACACTTATAGAAAAGTCGTGATATCTCCGAAACTAGAAGAGATAGAGCATTAAAAGTACACTTATAGAAAAGTCGTGATATCTCCGAAACTAGAAGAGATAGAACATTAAAAGTACACTTATAGAAAAGTAGTGGTATCTCCGAAACTAGAAGAGATAGAGCATTAAAAGTACACTTATAGAAAAGTAGTGATATCTCCGAAACTAGAAGAGATAGAGCATTAAAAGTACACTTATAGAAAATTCGTGATATCTCCGAAACTAGAAGAGATAGAACATTAAAAGTACACTTATAGAAAAGTCGTGATTTCTCCGAAACTAGAAGAGATAGAGCATTAAAAGTATACCTATAAAAGAGTCGTGATATCTCCGAAACTAGAAGAGATAGAGCATTAAAAGTATACCTATAAAAAAGTCGTGATATCTCCGAAACTAGAAGAGATAGAGCATTAAAAGTACACTTATAGAAAAGTAGTGATATCTCCGAAACTATAAGAGATAGAGCATTAAAAGTACACTTATAGAAAAGTCGTGATATCTCCGAAACTAGAAGGGATAGAGCATTAAAAGTACACTTATAGAAAAGTAGTGATATCTCCGAAACTAGAAGAGATAGAGCATTAAAAGTACACTTATAGAAAAGTCGTGATATCTCCGAAACTAGAAGAGATAGAGCATTAAAAGTACACTTATAGAAAAGTTGTGATATCTCCGAAACTAGAAGAGATAGAGCATTAAAAGTATATATATAAAAAAGTCGTGATATCTCCGAAACTAGAAGAGATAGAGCATTAAAAGTACACTTATAGAAAAGTCGTGATTACTCCGAAACTAGAAGAGATAGAGCATTAAAGTGTACCTATAAAAAGTCGTGCTATCTCCGAAACTAGAAGAGATAGAGCATTAAAAGTATACCTATAAAAACGTCGTGATATCTCCGAAACTAGAAGAGATAGAGCATTAAAAGTACACTTATAGAAAAGTCGTGATATCTCCGAAACTAGAAGAGATAGAGCATTAAAAGTACACTTATAGAAAAGTCGTTATATCTCCGAAACTAGAAGAGAAAGAGCATTAAAAGTACACTTATAGAAAAGTCGTGATATCTCCGAAACTAGAAGAGATAGAGCATTAAAAGTATACCTATAAAAAAGTCGTTATATCTCCGAAACTAGAAGAGATAGAGCATTAAAAGTACACTTATAGAAAAGTCGTGATTTCTCCGAAACTAGAAGAGATAGAGCATTAAAAGTACACTTATAGAAAAGTCGTGATATCTCCGAAACTAGAAGAGATAAAGCATTAAAAGTACACTTTTAGAAAAGTCGTGATATCTCCGAAACTAGAAGAGATAGAGCATTAAAAGTACACTTATAGAAAAGTCGTGATATCTCCGAAACTAGAAGAGATAGAGCATTAAAAGTATACCTATAAAAAAGTCGTGATATCTCCGAAAATAGAAGATATAGAGCATTAAAATTATACCTATAAAAACGTCGTGATATCTCCGAACCTAAAAGAGATAGAGCATTAAAAATATACCTATAAAAAGTCGTGATATCTCCGAATACCTATAAAAGAGTCGTGATATCTCCGAAACTAGAAGAGATAGAGCATTAAAAGTACACTTATAGAAAAGTTGTGATATCTCCGAAACTAGAAGAGATAGGGCATTAAATGTACACCTATAAAAAAGTCGTGATATCTCCGAAACTAGAAGAGATGGAGCATTAAAAGTACACTTATAGAAAAGTCGTGATATCTCCGAAACTAGAAGAGATAGAGCATTAAAAGTACACTTATAGAAAACTCGTGATATCTCCGAAACTAGAAGAGATGGAGCATTAAAAGTACACTTATAGAAAAGTCGTGATATCTCCGAAACTAAAAGAGATAGAGCATTAAAAGTACACTTATAGAAAAGTCGTGATTTCTCCGAAACTAGAAGAGATAGAGCATTAAAAGTACACTTATAGAAAAGTCGTGATATCTCCGAAACTAGAAGAGATAGAGCATTAAAAGTACACTTATAGAAAAGTCGTGATATCTCCGAAACTAGAAGAGATAGAGCATTAAAAGTACACTTATAGAAAAGTCGTGATATCTCCGAAACTAGAAGAGATAGAGCATTAAAAGTATACCTATAAAAAAGTCGTGATATCCCCGAAACTAGAAGAGATAGAGCATTAAAAGTATACCTATAAAAACGTCGTGATATCTCCGAACCTAAAAGATATAGAGCATTAAAAATATACCTATAAAAAGTCGTGATATCTTCGAAACTAGAAGAGATAGAGCATTAAAAGTACACTTATAGAAAATTCGTGATATCTCCGAGACTGGAAGAGATAGAGCATTAAAAGTACACTTATAGAAAAGTCGTGATATCTCCGAAACTAGAAGAGATAGAGCATTAAAAGTACACTTATAGAAAAGTCGTGATATCTCCGAAACTAGAAGAGATAGAACATTAAAAGTACACTTATAGAAAAGTAGTGGTATCTCCGAAACTAGAAGAGATAGAGCATTAAAAGTACACTTATAGAAAAGTAGTGATATCTCCGAAACTAGAAGAGATAGAGCATTAAAAGTACACTTATAGAAAATTCGTGATATCTCCGAAACTAGAAGAGATAGAGCATTAAAAGTACACTTATAGAAAAGTCGTGATATCTCCGAAACTAGAAGAGATAGAGCATTAAAAGTATACCTATAAAAGAGTCGTGATATCTCCGAAACTAGAAGAGATAGAGCATTAAAAGTATACCTATAAAAAAGTCGTGATATCTCCGAAACTAGAAGAGATGGAGCATTAAAAGTACACTTATAGAAAAGTAGTGATATCTCCGAAACTATAAGAGATAGAGCATTAAAAGTACACTTATAGAAAAGTCGTGATATCTCCGAAACTAGAAGGGATAGAGCATTAAAAGTACACTTATAGAAAAGTAGTGATATCTCCGAAACTAGAAGAGATAGAGCATTAAAAGTACACTTATAGAAAAGTCGTGATATCTCCGAAACTAGAAGAGATAGAGCATTAAAAGTACACTTATAGAAAAGTTGTGATATCTCCGAAACTAGAAGAGATAGAGCATTAAAAGTATATATATAAAAAAGTCGTGATATCTCCGAAACTAGAAGAGATAGAGCATTAAAAGTACACTTATAGAAAAGTCGTGATTACTCCGAAACTAGAAGAGATAGAGCATTAAAGTGTACCTATAAAAAAGTCGTGATATCTCCGAAACTAGAAGAGATAGAGCATTAAAAGTATACCTATAAAAAAGTCGTCATATCTCCGAAACTAGAAGAGATAGAGCATTAAAAGTACACTTATAGAAAAGTCGTGATTTCTCCGAAACTAGAAGAGATAGAGCATTAAAAGTACACTTATAGAAAAGTCGTGATATCTCCGAAACTAGAAGAGATAAAGCATTAAACGTACACTTATAGAAAAGTCGTGATATCTCCGAAACTAGAAGAGATAGAGCATTAAAAGTACACTTATAGAAAAGTCGTGATATCTCCGAAACTAGAAGAGATAGAGCATTAAAAGTATACCTATAAAAAAGTCGTGATATCTCCGAAAATAGAAGATATAGAGCATTAAAAGTATACCTATAAAAACGTCGTGATATCTCCGAACCTAAAAGAGATAGAGCATTAAAAATATACCTATAAAAAGTCGTGATATCTCCGAAACTAGAAGAGATAGAGCATTAAAAGTACACTTATAGAAGATTCGTGATATCTCCGAGACTGGAAGAGATAGAGCATTAAGAGTATACCTATAAAAAATCGTTATATCCCCGAAACTAGAAGAGATGGAGCATTAAAAGTACACTTATAGAAAAGTCATGATATCTCCGAGACTACAAGAGATAGACCATTAAAAGTGAACTTATAGAAAAGTCGTGATATCTCCGAAACTAGAAGAGATAGAGCATTAAAAGTACACTTTTAGAAAAGTAGTGATATCTCCGAAACTAGAAGAGATAGAGCATTAAAAGTACACTTATAGAAAAGTCATGATATCTCCGAAACTAGAAGAGATAGAGCATTAAAAGTACACTTTTAGAAAAGTAGTGATATCTCCGAAACTAGAAGAGATAGAGCATTAAAAGTACACTTATAGAAAAGTCATGATATCTCCGAAACTAGAAGAGATAGGGCATTAAAAGTACACCTATAAAAAAGTCGTGATATCTCCGAAACTAGAAGAGATAGGGCATTAAAAGTTCACTTATAGAAAAGTCGTGATATCTCCGAAACTGGAAGAGATAGAACATTAAAAGTACGCTTATAGAAAAGTCGTGATATCTCCGAAACTAGAAGAGATAATGCTCTATCTCTTCTAGTTTCGGAGATATCACGACTTTTCTATAAGTGTACTTTTAATGTTCTATCTCTTCCAGTTTCGGAGGTGGATTTTAGTTGTTGTAAACAGACGTGTTTTTGATTTGCTCCAAGTTAATTGCCGGTATTCTAAACTTACCACACACACAGCAACATTTAATTGGGCCCACTGCTTTCGGATTCATCCCGCCAACACTATATCGAGGAGACACCAACATTCTCATTGCCGGTGACTATTATTTTTGATATTTTTACAAACAAAATTTCACAAATCAAAAGAAAAAGCACTGGAAATATTATTTTGCCACCAACACCTTTAAGCACAAAACGTAAACAACAGCTGCACTCTTCTATCGAACCTGATAAGTCCATTGCAACGATAAATAATCGAACAGCTGACGATAGAAAAGTGTTGTCAAGTGTTATCAATGTGCATTGGTGCATTTTCCAACACTGCCAACATAATTGCCAAAAGCCTAAAAGTATGCTAAGCAAATGAGTGCGAAGAGAACGCTATTGTCCACATCACCCGAGAATACAGATAACACTCCGAAAAAACGTAATCCTGTAAAGAAAATGAATTCTAATCCACAAGACGCTTTTTCGTGGAACAAACTGGGGGAGTTATTAGATGAAAAGCTAAAAGATGTTGCTAAAAAAGAAGATCTAATAGAAATGAGAAATGAAATCAGAGAACTGCAGCAAGAAAACTTGAAATTAAAAGAGGAAATGAGGAAGCTAACTTCGCGATTAGAGACTATAGATCGGAGGTCTAGGTCATCAAATATAGTAGTTAGTGGTTTAAACTGCCGAACTCCTGCTATTGCGAAAAAACAATTTATTAAACTATGCAATGAGGATATGAAGATCGATGTTGATATAATTAGCACCAGGATGGTTGCATCAGGAAGGCTGTTTGTATTTACTTTGGGAACTTGTATGCAAGCACAAAAGGTTTTGTCGGTCAAGAGAAACATGAGCGGAAATAATGTTTATATACAAAGAGACTACACCGAAACTGAGCAGAGCATACGGTTTAATATGCGCAAACTAAGAAACGAGGTACTTCAAAGGAAAAATGACGTCAACGTTAAATTGGGCGAATTTTCTATTTTTATTAATGAAAAACGTTACTATTGGTCACAAGGAAGAGTAGTTGCATCGTCAGAAAATGATGTTACTTATTTAAAAAGCATAATTGGAGATTCTTTATTTGATATAATATCAAAAGATAGCTACAATAAGAATACTGTTAACATTACAAACATTCAATAGCAATCAGAATCGTGTCATTTGTTGTCATATAATGTCGCTAATCTTCAAAGGGCTATTAATTTTGGTAATTTTTTAAACTTCATAAATCAATTTGATATTTTCTTTTTATTCGAAACCCATGTTGAATCCAATAAAACAGCGTATTTCTCATCCTATTTTAAAAACTTCTATATATACTGGGTTGAAGCCACAAAAGTAAATAGAGCAGGGCGTGCAATGGGTGGATGTTTGTATGGTTTCAAAAGGAATATACAAAATAAATGGAAATTAGATTTCACCACAATCAATAGTATTACGGTCATAAAAGCCAACTTCAGTGGTTCCGCTGTATATCTAATACCTACATATCTGAATTGCACAAGATGGAAGATAGATGCAGAAAGATTTGAACGTTTTTTAAAAGAATTTAGTCCAGATAATTTTTGTATCATGGGCGACCTTAATGCAAGAATTGGGGAAGAGCAGTTTCTGGAAGATGATTTTCTTGAAGATTATGCATCTAACATAAATGGCTCTCGTCAGTCAAAAGACAAAACTGTCAATACGAATGGTAGAAAATTGTTACAAATTGTTGAAGACATTGGAGGTGTTGTTTTGAATGGCAGAACGTCAGGAGACACTGATGGAAACTTTACTTTTTGCGGCGTAATGGGGAGTTCTGTCATAGATTATTATATTTGTTCGTTAAACTTTCTGAAATTTGTATCAAATTTAAAAGTGGATATGCAAGTTTTTTCTGATCATATGCCTCTACATTTAGTGATTGAAGTTGAGAAAAACAATCATATGATCCAAAATCAGCATTCCTCTATTAATAAAATGTACTGGAAAGAAAAGTATAAATCTCAATACAAACAAAATTTGTCAGCACTATCACATACTCCTTGCAATACTGTTACCTTCTCTGCAAATGATATGGTCGCTAACATTGCATCTAAAATTAGGCAATCTAATATAAATGAAGCAAATAAAACCATTTTTGCTCCAAAACAGAAATGGTTTGACTGGAAATGCTATCGATTGCGATCAGTCCTTATGAAAAACTTAAAGAGTTATAGAAAATCTTGTACGTTAATCAATCGTAAACGTTATATCTTATCGAGAGCAAAATTCAGATCATTGTGTGATAAGAAAAAACAAAATTTTTATAATAGTAATCTACGCAAGCTAGATACTATAAATTGTAGTAAAGACTGGTGGAAATTATCCAAATTTATGAAAAATACTACTCATTCGCCTAAATGTAATCTTAGCGCAGAACAATTCAGAGGTCACTTTGAACAAATATTGCAAACTAAAGATGACGATCAAGCTATTAACTGGTGTCAGCCATATTTTGTAGACCCTTTCTTGGATTCTCCAATTGAGTTTATTGAGCTTCTCAATGTCATTAAAAAGCTAAAGAAGAACAAGTCGCCAGGACAAGATGGCATACCATATGAATTTTATCAAAATGCACCACAAAATTTCCTACATGAATTACTCTGGGTCTTTAATAAGATCTTCCTATTGGAAGATATTCCTGTAACATTTACACAGTCCATACTAATACCTCTATTCAAGAAAGGTGATCCAAATATTGCTGCAAATTACCGTGGATTATCACTTATGGATACAATATCAAAAATTTTCAATTCTATTTTATTAAATCGCATAACAAGTTGGTTGACAAGAGAGCAAGTTTTAAATGAGTTTCAGGCCGGTTTCCGGAAAGATTATTCCACAGTTGACAATGTTTTCAACCTCGTAAATGTTATATATCTTAACAGAAACATAAACAAACCAACATACGCTTTTTTTGTAGATTTTTCAACAGCGTTCGATTTGATACCTAGAAACAGTCTATTTTACAAACTGTCTTCTATGGGTCTATCAACAAAAATAGTCAAAATACTGCAAGGTCTTTATAACAACACAACGACAAAAGTATGGGATGGCAACCACTTTTCTAAGTCATTTAATGTTAACTCCGGCGTAAAACAAGGCTGTATACTTAGTCCGACTCTCTTCTCCCTTTACCTGAATGATCTACCAGATGTACTACCCGGTGGAGTCAATATCGGAGACTTAAATATAAAAATTTTACTATATGCAGATGATATAGTAATTCTATCTGATTCTCCCGCTGTTCTACAAGATATGATAGATGTTCTACATCAGTACTGTATCAAATGGTGTCTGAAGGTTAACTTGTCAAAGTCCAAAATTCTTGTTTTCCGCAAAGGTAGTAGAATAACATCGAATCTGCACTGGCATTATGAAAGACAGGAAATTGAAATTGTCAACCGCTACACCTATCTAGGTGTCCTATTAACTTACAACCTATCATTCAATGCTCATCTACAAAACAAACTCAATTCATCAAAAATGGCAATAAATTCGACATGGTCAAAATACATAGCTCATCCTAAAATATCAAAGACGAATAAATATAAAATCTTCACAGCATGCTCAAGATCCATTATGTTCTATGCAGCCCAAATATGGGGTTTTCAAAAATATGATTGCGTAGAAAAATTATTACGCTTTTTCATTAAAAAAATGCTATATTTACCAAACAATACACCCAATTACATGCTTCACCTTGAAACTGGTCTTCCCACTCTTTATATTTCAACGTTAAAACTACATTTTTCTTATATAAACAGAGTTCTACGATTACACCCACACAGACTCCCACGCATCCTTGCGGAAAAAGTTATCGACCAGAATATTTACTGGGCAAAAGAGTGGTGTAACATTCGTGAGAAGATCCAATACTCTCCTACCAATAATAATGCACCACTATGTATTTATTGGAAGGATATTATTGAAGCTCTGAATAATCACGAACGAAACGAGATGTGTAATAATGCAATGAATTCAGAATTTCATGATCTATATTCTTCTTTGCAATATAATCAGATATCAAATCGAACAAAACATCTGTCTACATATGCGACAGGATTGATTATCAAAGCTAGGGGCGGTTTACTTAACTTAAACGCCAAAAACTTCTCTGGAAATAATAACACAAGTCCCCTATGTTCAATCTGCAATAAAAATGAACCGGAAAACACATACCATTTTATTGGAACATGCCCAATTTACATGCAATTTAGAAACAGATTCTTTGGAAAAAATATTCTTGAAGATTATGAAGTTATTGATATATTAAATGGCACGAATTGTATATCTTTATTTAACTATATTAATGCAAGTCTTAAATACAGAAACCTTATTCTAAATGAATACTATGTATAAAACTAAACTACTATTGTATTATATATGTACATATATAAATAGATTATATATAAATTGGCTAACAGCAGTATCGCTATGCCTACTCATAGATGTAAATTACAATGTTAACATATTTATCTATTCATTTTGAAAACTCAATATGTAATGTAAAATTTATCATCTATTATCATAATAAAAAATAAAAAAAAGTAGTGATATCTCCGAAACTAGAAGAGATAGAGCATTAAAAGTACACTTATAGAAAAGTCATGATATCTCCGAAACTAGAAGAGATAGAGCATTAAAAGTACACTTTTAGAAAAGTAGTGATATCTCCGAAACTAGAAGAGATAGAGCATTAAAAGTACACTTATAGAAAAGTCATGATATCTCCGAAACTAGAAGAGATAGGGCATTAAAAGTACACCTATAAAAAAGTCGTGATATCTCCGAAACTAGAAGAGATAGGGCATTAAAAGTACACTTATAGAAAAGTCGTGATATCTCCGAAACTAGAAGAGATAGAGCATTAAAAGTACACTTATAGAAAAGTAGTGATATCTCCGAAACTAGAAGAGATAGAGCATTAAAAGTACACTTATAGAAAAGTCTATTCTATTCAGGAAATCTTACAAAAAATCACAGAAATGGCGTTGGAGTAATACTGAATCAAAATATTGCAAAATTTGTTAAAGGGGGATTCATCCCAAAATCTGACAGAGCTATGCTTATAAAGCTGGAAACTAAACCAATAAATATAAATATCATACAGGTATATGCTCCAACTGCCGACAAAAGCAAAGAAGAAATAGAAACTTTTTATAAAAACATTGAAGAGTTGTTGAAACTAACAAAGCCCCTTGAAATTACTATATTACAAGGTGATTTTAACTCAAAAATTGGCAGTGGGATTGTTCCCGGTATAACAGGGTCGTATGGACTAGGAGAACGAAATGAAAGAGGGGACCGCTTGATTCAGTTCTGCCAAGAATTCAACCTCAAAGTGACAAACACGATGTTCAGCCTTCCAGCGAGAAGATTATACACCTGGAAATCGCCACAAGATAGACCAGGAAACATCGTACGCAATCAAATAGATTACATATTAATAAATCGGCGCTTTAGCTCGTCGGTAGCAAAAACCTCTACATATCCTGGGGCAGATGTCCCATCAGATCATATACTTCTAATAATGAAGCTTAAGATAAAGCTATCTACTACTAACACAGAACTGTTAGGAGATCCACGAATTAAAGCGAGTATAAAAGAGAAGATAAACGAAGAACTATCTAATGTTGATAGAAACGATGTGGAAAACATGTGGGAAAGAACAAAAAATACCATGAAATCAATCTCCGAAAACAGCCTTGGCATAAGCAATAAGCCAAATAAAAATGATTGGATGACAAATGAACTACTATAATTAATGGAAGAGCGACGCAAATATAAAAATCAAGATTTCGAATTGTATCACAACATCAATAAGGAAATAAAAGCCGAAATCCGAATTGCCAAAAATAAACAACTAAATTTGCAGTGTCAAGAAATCGAAAAGCTTCAGAGTCTACACGACGACTTCAATTTACATAAAAAACTAAAGGAAGCAGCGGGAGTGTATAGGAAAAGACATCCAAATGTCTTATACAATAGTAACGACAAACCAATATTATCAATAGAAGAGAAGAAGAAAGTCTGGGAAGAATATGTTCAACAACTGTTCACAGATAATAGCCGATCAGACAGCAGCGAACATTCTGGAACCCCTATAACGAGAAGTGAAATAGAGTCCGCTATATCATCACTTAAGGACAAAAAATCGCCGGGACCTGATGAGATTCCATCAGAAATATTAAAACTTATAGACTCTAATAATATTGAGCTACTAACAATACTTTTTAATACGATTTATGAAACAGGAATATATCCTCAAGATTGGCTAAAATCAACCTTTGTAACCATACCCAAGAAAAGCTACGCCAAATCATGCAATAACTACAGACTAATAAGTCTAATGAGTCATGCTTTAAAAATATTTCTTAGGATAATACACAAGAGAATTTATCCAAAATGCGAAAAATCCATGGGCATATCACAATTTGGGTTTGAAGAAGGTATGAGTACCCATAGAAGCCTTACTTTCCCTGCAAATTATAATTCAAAAATACCGAGAAGTGCAGAAAGATGTTTTCATATGCTTTGTCGACTATGAGAAAGCATTTGATACAGTGCAACACGACAAACTAATTGATATCCTTATCTCAATTGGGATTGACAGTAAAGAAGTCCGATGTATCAAAAATCTGTACTGGTATCAATCCGCACAAGTTACTATTGATGGAGACAACACAGAACCTATCCTAATATCAAGAGGCGTCAGACAAGGATATATATATTGTCTCCTTTGCTGTTTAATATATACTCTGAAAAAATTTTCGAAAAATCAATCAATAAAACTTCAAAAGGTATACACATTAGTGGTAGATACATCAATAACATACGATACGCTGATGATACTACAATACTAACTAATAGTATCTCAAATCTGCAAGAATTAATGGACAAATTGGTGACATGCAGCAACCAATATGGACTAAATATAAACACAAGAAAAACAAAATATATGGTTGTGAGCAGGAAGAATAGCCACAGCAATATTTCCCTTAATATACAAAATTTCTCAATCGAAAGAGTCCAAAACATTAAATATCTCGGAATAACTTTAAATGACGAATGGGATTGCTCCAAGGAAATAAGAAGGCGTATTGAAATTGCTAGAGACTCGTTTTTCAAATTCAAGAGAGTTCTGTCCAGCCATGCTATAAATCTTGAAACTAAATGTAGATTTATAAATGCATATATATGGTCAACCTTACTATACGCTATGGAGGCATGGACAATAAAATCAGTAGACGTGAAGAAATTAGAATCCTTCGAAATGTGGACCTACCGCCGAATTTTAAAAATACCATAGACAAACAATGAAGTGCTTCGAAAAATGAATCGAAATAGAGAGATAATGATAAACATCAAAAGACGAAAAACTGCCTACCTTGGACATATCATGAGGAATTCAAAATACAAGCTCTTGCAGGATATCATAAAATTAAGAATAGAAGGAAAAACTCCTAAAGGCCGAAAGGAATTGAGTTGGATTGCGAATATTCAAGAATGGACTGGAATACGAGACGTGGACACCTACTTATTGCTGCCAGAAGCAGAGACATATTTGCCGATATTGTGAAAAATCTATGAATTTATTTGAATTTTGTTATTTAAACTCCATTGTTTCTTTTTAATTGTAATGGCAAATAAAGAAAAAATATTTAGAAAATGACAATATAAGGGTGATAATATAGATAAGATTTTATTATAACCGACCTTTTTTCATTCCGCAAAATAGTGTTGGGGACTTCAGAAATGTTTCATTTATTTAATGAAATTGTTTCATTTATTCAATGAAGCTGTTTTATTTATTCAATGAAACTGTTTCATTTATTTAATGAAACTATTTGATTTATTTAATGAATCTATATCATTAATTTTTGGTGCAAACCAAAAACATCAAATATATTAAATTTTCGGCCATTTTCTTAAAGGATGTTTGCGTACTAGTATTTTAAGCACATACTATTTAGCATAGTTTTAATACTCACAAATTTTTATTAAAATTAAATAAATAAAAATTTTCATTACATCAATGAAATCCGTTTCGTTTATTCAATGTAACCAAAAATCATTAAATTTTAGTTAACGTAAGTTTTCATAGCATGAACGAAACATTTCATTGTATTGATGTAACATCATAGCATCAATGAAAAATAATCAATGAAACCCGTTCATTGATACAACGAAGCATTTTTCTTTCAGTGTTTCCTTACTGGTTTTTGAATTGTAAAATAACAGTAAACAAAAAGACGGACCAGCAACGCTCACCCGTGTCTGCTAGTTGTTTATAATCTGTGATGAGCGTGACTCCTATCTCTGCATTTCGTTCACAACTTTCAAGTTCTTTAACATACCTTGCCCCACCTGGTAGTTGATGTTCTGCAGGATCAATTCCCAGAAATTCGGTGTTAATATTTAATTTCTTGAACAACAAGTAAGTCTCACAGGCCGTCTCCTTGCCTAAAACCTTTATTGGAAATAAACTCTTCGGAGAGGTTCTTTCCTATTTTAACTGAGGACCGAGTATCAATTAATATTATCATACAAAACCGAATGAGCTTTGCGGGAATACCAACATCAAACATGGCTTGGAATACCTTTGAGCTTATAGGGCTGTCGAAGGCGGCTTTATAATCGACAAAAAAGATGGTAGGTGTCGAACTGGATTTCTTGGGTCTTTTCCCGGATTTTTTTCAAGGTAAAGACAGTCCGACCTCGATTATCCATAATGGTCGAGACCGGAGGCATTACGGATAATCGATTTCCCCGGATAATGGATTAACTCTGTTTCTCATATATTTTTAATTGAAAAATATGCGTTCTTGCAAAAATTTATAAATAAGAGCAACTATGAATTTAATGTGAAGTTCAAAAGTTCGCAACTGTTTTACAATAATTCATTTGTGCCTTGTTTTTGTCCATTGAAAATTGGTCGAATGAATTATAATCCCCAATTATAAGATGTTCACGGTTAATCGGTGTAAAATGAACAAACAATTCTGAGTTTTCCTTTTCCGGATAATGGAGGTTTACGGATAATCGATTCCGGATGCCCGAGTTTTTTAGAATCCCGCTTTTCTATTTCTCTCTTTTTCCTGCGGAAAATACGTTTTTCTTCTCTCCTTTTCTCCCGATATCTCCCTCGTGCGCTACGAGTTCCTACATATTGTAGAGTAGCCCTATATGCCGCATTCTTCTGTTCGGTATCAGCAAGGCACTCCCGGTCATACCATGGATTCCTTGGTGGAGGTCACTGGTATCCAAGAATACATTTTCCGGCTGTTTGCATGGTGTGAGCAATACTTTGCCACTGTGCTGGTATGTTATCGGGACGAGGGGTGCTTAATTAAGCGATTGGGCCGGTTGAGTGGAATATGCTATGGCTATCTTTTGTGTTTACAGCTTACCGATATCCTACTTCCGTGTTTTGTCTGTTCGTACTTTATTTGCTACGTTTAGACGGGTAGCAAAGGTAGTGAACTGAGTCGATGTTTTTCGGAACGATCGAGCCTGTTGATGTCTTCCACCAATCATAACGTGAACAATTTAGTTTCTTGTTTTCTGATGCTGCTAACTCCCATTTTTTTTTTTTTTTTGCTGCTGCGAAGTCTATCAGCCTCATTCCGTTGTCAATTGTTAGATTATGGAGACTCAATTTTGCGGCTGTTGGACCAAAGATATTCTCCTTTCCAATTTTGGCATTAAAATCGTATGGAAAAATTTGTATGCCATGGGCAGGACAACGGACATTTCTTTTTTCTAAGCGCTCGTAAAATATATCTTTGGTCTGCTCGTCTTTGTTTTTCGGTGGGCACATGACCGCAAACTAAATAACTATAAATCCGTAACAAAATTTGTGCTTTATATCAAGGCAGCTATAATACCGTACGTCACTTTTAGGTGTTGTTGGAATGCCTTTCTCAATCCATCGTAGTTCCTGTATGGTAGTAATATCGGTCTTGTACTTTGCAAGTACATCCGCCAGTGTGTAAAATCCACCATCTCTATAAAGGGGCCAATCATTCCAACTGCAGATACGCAGATCATGGTCCACGTTAGCTCACTACCTTCAACAGGTGTTAAAAGCAGCTCCCAACCCCTACTTCACCCATGAAAAACTTCCATAAAAAAAAACATAAGTTTAGGTGTGACTAAGTACCGGAGGTTAGAATCGGTTTGCCCAGAACGAAGATGAAGGTTGAGCAGACTCAAGATTACGATCGCCTGCAAATAACATATGACCGATTCCCTGACCATTTCAATCAAATAATTGTAAGTAATTTAAATCAGAGCTGCGAATACCCACTCAAATTCCTTTCGCGAGTGAAACTCTTCTCGAATTCGAGCAAGTTGAGTGGGCAACTTAATCCTTCCCTACCAAACAAAAACTTACCCCACCACCACCAAAAACTTACCTTACTTACCCCACTTCCTTGAGTGTATAAAACTTCCCCCCAGAAACTTGTCGGTATAGGTTCACGCCTTAGTATAGCCCCCATTTAACGGTTCCTCCCTATTTCCGGCATTTTGAAGGTTGTATCCTCAATCTTCCACCGAAATAGCTGAAATTTGGTATTTGGTCTTCATTTGACATTTTTCGGTATAGGTCTACGCCTTCATATCGCCTTTATATAGAACGGTACCACCCGATTTTCGATATTTTGAAGGTTTCAGCCTCATTATCACACCGAAATCGCTGAAATTTTGTACTTAGTCTTCGTTGGTGGTATAGAACTTTCTCCCAAAAAATGTATCGGTATAGGGCCACGCCTTCATATAGCCCCCAGAGAACGGTACCACCCGATTTTCGATATTTTGAAGGTTAATAAAGTAATTGTTCCACAAACATCCCTGAAGGGACGAGGGAGACTTCCCTCATATCAATGAGTGCACCCCGATTCATATTGGCTCAATGATATGGGACCTACTTTTTATTGGCGAGTCCGAACGGCGTGCCTTAAGACACCACTTGTAGAGAAGTTTTTCATGGCTTAAATACTCAGGAAATGTCGCCAACATTACTGAGGGGTATTTTGCCATCGTTAACAATTTTGATGTTGCCTGGCCTGGGAATCGAACCGCAGAACTTTAGCGTGCAAGGCGGGTGTGCATACCATTGCACCACGGTGGCACCCAAGGTTAAGGCCACTTTATCACACCGAAATTGCTGAAATGTGGTACTTAGTCTTCGTTGGTGGTATAAAACTTTCTCCCAAAAAATTTGTCGGTATAGTTCCACGCCTTCATATAGCCCTCATGGAACGGTACCCCCGATTTTCGGTATTTTGAAGGTTGTGGCCAGAGCAACCCCCTGAAATGGTTGAAATTTGGTATTTAGTCTATGTTGGAGGTAAAAGCCTTTCTGACTAATTCTGAAGGTAGTAGCGTCAATATCCCACAGAAAGACTGAAATTTGTTATTTAATCTTCCATGGGATTATCAACTATTCCAGAAAAGAATTATCAGTATAGGTCCGCGGGTTCCTATATTCCCCATTGAAGCGTACTTCTTGATTTTCGGTATTTTGAAGGTTTTACCGAAATATCGGAAATTTAGTATTTAGTCTTCTTTGAGTCTAAAAACTTTCCGCCAGATATTTGTAGGTATAGATCGACGTTTTTATATAGCCCCCCATGGAACGGTACATCCCGTATTTCGGTATTTTGAAGGTTAACCACATTGTTTTACCGAACTTGCTGAAACTTGGCATTTAGCTTTATCATAAACGAAACTAATTGTTCCGTTTTACTTCAATACATCTCATGGTGGAGGGTATAACAAGTACGGCCTGGCCGAACTTAACGGCGTTCTTACTTGTTTTTTATATCAAACTGTCCAAAAAATACTTACCCACTGCTGAGGGTATCCTCAAACCACTTTATAATGAAACAAAATTTGGGTTTTCACGCTTTAATATGGTATATTCTAGAACAAAATTCACAATGTTCTCGTATTTTAGAAGGACTCTTCACTTCGGCATAACGTTGCTGAGCTATTGTCCTCAAGTCCATTTCGTTATCTTTATTCGAATTTGTGCTAAAATAAAGATCAGTATAGGATTTGGTAATACCAAATGGTGATGTACGTGGCGTTGATAGAAATGACGATGTATTTCGTACCGGTGGGTGTAGTAGTTGATGATGTTGGTCATATTGATGGTTTTGCTGGGGCATTCGTAGATCCACAGATGATTTATACGAACGTATTTGTCCGGGATACTTGACTAGACTAGATAAAGAAGTGGTAGAAGATTCAGGGGTTAGTAGAGAATTTTGTTGACTTGTAGGTGGTGGTGAGTAGGACATTCTAGCTGGTGGCATACTACTACCACCTGGTAGTAAAGGCAAAGTTTGAGAGTGATCCTGTTTGGATTCCATTACATATGGCTGATCGTATTGCAGCTTCCACAATGGTTCCAATACTAGCTGGAAATTATTAGAGCCTATCGATGAGTGTTTTGATCTCAATTCTGAGTGAGATTTAACACTCGCATGTGCATGAGTAGGCGATTGGGTGTCAGAGGTAGGCGATAGTCGATAAGCGTTACCAGGGTCGTTACTTGGAAAATGGGCTACACTTTGAAAAGAACTTACACTGCTTGAACCTCCACGTTCATGGACTCTCGAACGTTGAGGATTGTAGTCGAATTTACGACCACTACCACGACGCGTCGAAGTTCCATTAACATTACGTTGGCTAGCAGAGGTGGGGCGATGATGGGCTTGACGTACAACACGACTACCATGCCGAGCACTGGAGCGACGTGTTGGACTTTTGCGACCCCAAACTGAATTGGTATCACTGCTGTCATCATCATGGCGGCCATGTAAGGGTTTCTCTCGAATAGGCAGCGCACCAAAATGCCCACCATGGCCACTGAATTTTGTGAGAGTACCACCACGACGCAGAGCATCCTGCGGATTGAATTTTCGAAACATGGCCAGCATATCGGCATATCTTTCCCATTCTGTGGTGCCAGGGCGTTTTTCCTCCAGCAACTTTCGTGCCAGTTTTTGTTGTCGAGCTCGTTCGGCAGCGATTTTTTCATCGCGTTTAGTATTTTTCGCTTTTGCCGTCTGGGCGAGTTGTACTGATGGCATAATCGTCCCGTTGGAACCTTCAATATGTTCGGACTTAATTACCTCGCTAACTGCCACCTCTCCACCAGACTTTTTGCTTGACTTTAGAGCTGAAGCCGAACTAGCAGCTATTGCTGTAGCTATTGACGTGGCTGATGCTATTGGTAGTGGTGTTAGGCTAATTATATAACAGTTCGGAAGGTGTGTTTGTTTATTGGTGTTGAAAAGAGCTAAATTTTATTAGAAAATTTCAATAATATTTAGGCATTTTCTAATTGGTGATTTGGGTTAGTGATGCTGATCTACATATTTACAATTGAGAGGTGTCTACATGTAGAGTTACTGGTTATTTATTGTGTGCTGGGTAATTCTTCGCTATCTCATTTGTCATTTGATGTCCAGTACAAAGATTTTGCTAGGATGTGTTGTTGTTGTTGATCCTATATTGAGTGGTTAATTAAAAATGTATTTACAACAAAAGTATTTTTCTTGTTAAAAATTTATTTAATTAATTTAAAAAACTCGTTGCAAAATATTTACATGGTATTCTCTTATGAGCTAAAAAACAAATCTAATATTAATATTATAATTATAACAAATTAATGTAAGCAAATCACACTACGCAACAAAATGAAAATCAATCTACGAATGTTGGGAACTCTTCGAAAATAAAAGGAAAGCACAGGCTGATGACAACAAAATTATATTAAATATGTAATAGTCGAAGGTCACACTAGAGTGTTTCATTGAAACAATTTCATGAAAACAAGGGTTCCTAGGTCGAGTTTCACAGTAGAGTGTTATCATAAATTTGCTGTAGTGGGGGTCTCGATCTATATATACCTAAAAGTTTCAATGAAACCACTCTAGTGTGACCTTCGACGTAGGTATATATTTTAGGTTCAATAACTATAAATATAATAATCCACTGCCGTTGTAATATATGCGTGTGGGTATTGTGGCGGATGTGAATGGACTTTCTTGTAGTTGCCTAAAAAAAACTTTGATGAATAGAAAATGCTTCTGCAACCTAAAAAAATAACAAACTAGCTATCAGAGGAAGCATAGCTAAATATTGTCGGACACAAGATGCGGATAACGGAATTTCCAGTAGGTATTTAGGGTAGCTACTGTTAATTCCACGTTCGTATATGACAATGTGAAAGGTCATGGGTTTAGGCGTTGGGTTAGTAACCCGCCTTAACAATAAACACACTGATATGTAAATGAAGACTATGGTCGGACTATGCCGACCATGTGATACACGACGCCACTACTCTGCGCGATTTCAAAAATACAGGTAAGATTTGTTTCGATCCTCGCCACAGGCTGTCATCAGTTCCCTTGTTTCTTGTTTGTGGATATTCTCCACCGAAGTTATTTTTCAATAACTTCTTCAACAAAAAACTTTTTATACCCAAACATCAATCGTCAGCTCGTTATATATGAGATTGAGATTTGTATCCTCTGACAATACTAAATTACAGCACTTTCGGTTCGAAAATTTTACAAAAAAAAAATTAATCGAAATACATATATAAAATTGGACAATATTGCTTCATGGGGGCTAGACTAAAACCTGGATATATATGGATAGTTTTTTCCCAATTCCAATTAACAACGAGTAAAAAACTTAAAATGTCCTGCACTGAAATGGATTAATTATATTGTGGCCACGGATACCCAAAATATCAAAACTAGATCGGAAAAGGCATCTAAAATTTCTTTATTGGGCGGCACCTTCATAAAGGGGCTATATCAAAGTGGGAACCTATGTTGAGAATTTTTGGGGGAGAAATTTTGTGACCACAGCGAACGTGAAACGTCAAATCACAGATAGATCGGTCAACAAATTTAGCTAAACTCCTTAATACTCCTTAAATCGGGAAGTATTATCATAGGGTGGCTATACCAAAATATGGATCTATGTTGACAATTTTTGGTGGAGAAATTCGATGACCACAGGGAACTTTAAATGTTGAATTACAGATGGTTCGGCAAAACACCTAAACTCAGGGGTACCGTTATATGGAGGCTATATTAAAAACGTGGACCACCTATGTTAACAATTTTTGGTGGAGTAATTTTGTGACCACTGGGAATTACAGATAGTTCGGCCAAAAAATATAGCTAAAATCCTCCAAATGCCGAAAAACAGGGGTACCGTTATATGGGGGGCTATATTAAAAACGTGGACCTATGTTGACAATTTTTGGTGAAGTAATTTTTTGACCACTGGGAATTACAGATAGTTCGGTCAAAAAAATATAGCTTAAGTCCTTAAAATGCCGAAAATCGGAAGGTATCGTTATATGGGGGATATACCAAAACATGGACTTATTTTGATCAATGGGAACCTTAAATGTCAAACTATAGGTTGTTCGGTCAAAAAGTGTAGCTAAAATCCTCAAAATGCCGAAAATCGGAAGGTATCGTTATATGGGGAATATACCAAAACATGGACCTATGATGGAAATTTTTGGGGGAGATGTTTTGTAAACACTGGGAACCCCTCAAATACTAAATTTCAGGTACTCCGGTAAAAAAAAATAGCTAAAATCGTCAAAATACCGAAAATTTAGAGGTACCGTTATATGGGGGCTGTACCAAAACGTGGACCGATATAGCCTATCTTCGAACTTGACATGCCTATGGACCAAACATACTCGGGTGCTCAATTTTTGCGGACACTAGACGGACATGGCTATATCGTCTCAGAATTTTATCCTTATCAAGAATATAAATACTTTAAAGGGTCGCAAATGATTATTTCAATGCGTTACAAACGGGAAAACAAACTTAATATACCCTCCATACTGTGGTGGTATAAAAAAGCTTAAATCGGATGGCACCCTTATATGAATGCTGTACCAAAACATGTACCTGTTAAAATGTTTTATACCCCTCGCGAAGACTAAATACCAGCAACACAAATAAAAATATAAATAAACAAGTAAAAAAGTTTCACTCGGCTTTGCCAACAGAAATATACCCTCAGCCTGAATTGTAACTTTCATCTACGGACAGATGAATGTATTTAGGGTCTTTTCAGAATTATGTGGGCCTTTTTGGACATTTAAACTTGCCGACAAAAATGTGGATTAGGATTAAAGTTCAAAAGTGTTAAGGAGGAGAGAATGGACCGACATAGTGCATTACGGAAGTGGATCTTATTTTTAGAGTCATATCTCTTCGATAGATATCGCGCTCACTAGTCATTTCAATGGGTTATCGTACAACTGTTGGACCAGTATACCAGGAAGCATGGACTTGTCCACGGAAAACATAATATGGTTGTAAACAGGACCACAAAGAACATCATCGGCATAAATTTCCAAAGGAACTTCGAACAGACCCTAAACTGCACTTAGACACAAATGATAAACTTTGTGGGTGAAGTAACCTAATGAGAGACTAAGTTTGGACAAAATATTAGGAGATCCAAAGCTTGGACCAAATTGGTTGCCCCGCTCAAGAGATATCGTGCATACCATTTGGACAAACAAAATACGACGAAGGTCAAGTAAGTAATCGTGCTCTCCAGCCACTACATATTGTGCCAAAGGGGTGTTTTACACCTTTCGGGCTGTTTTCTCAAGAAGTATGCACGTGCCAAGGAAAAAAACTTTTACCGCCGTAATTCGATTCGGGAGCAGGTCTTAAAGTTAACTTATTCGAAATTTTGTGTGGGATTCATTCTATATTGGAACCTCATTTAAGTCTGGTAGAAATTTCACGATGTGCAAAGTATGGACCAAATCGGTTACTCCCTTCAAGAGTTATCGTGCGACCAATTTTTCCGAACATTCTTGAACTTTTGTGGGAGAGGTACCTGCAGGAGCGCACCGATATGAATTACACAGTGCATCACTGAAAATGCAAACAACTTCTAATGAGCATTGAGTGAAAGTACATGCTGAGACTACAAAAATCCTAATTGGGTTTTGTGTTGTTAGATCGGGTTTGGATTTTATGGCCTCATATAAACCGGGCTACAACGACCCTTTTTCCCACCGGTCGGAGCTTTATCTCAGAAACTAATATGAATTTTACTACGCAGTCTTCATCAGTATTGTAGCCCTAAAGTAGAAGAACTTACATGTCAAACAGAAGAACTCGGAAAAACTGCATTTAGCGCATCAAAATCGACAAAATATTTGAAAGTTCACATAATTTCTGGAATTATGGCCAGTAGCAGCTAAACTGTTGGGAGTTGAACTTAGTAACCTCTTGCAAAAAATGTCCAAACAATGTGCACTGCAATTCTTCAGAACATTCTGTAACTATAAAATAATTATTTCATGTCGTTTAGACCGTAATTCATATCCAGCCCAATCATGAACATCATCTCACCGTGAGTTTTCTCACTCTCGCCTCCTCCCTTATTATAAACATCATAAGGGAGAACAAAACTCACGTTCGTGAGAAAAGTAGCTATCATAAATGTCAAAAAAGTGAGAATGTGAGGCAATTTTCTCTCACCACAGAAATCAAGGTGAGTTGAACAAAAAAATGTAACTATGGACATTTTTTATAGAAAAAATCGACAAGAAACGAATCTTTTGCAATGATAATCAATTGTATTTATTTGTGTTTTACGTTAAAGGTAACAAATAAAAAACAATTAGAAATTCTTTTGGCAACTATACATGTTCATCCGTGTATCAATGAAGCAAGGAAGACCTCAATCGAGTTTGGCGTAATTTGGAGGTGGAGTTGAAGTTGGCCAAAATTTTTCAGATATGGGAAGCGGTTCAGAATCATATGATGAAAACAGGAATGGAAGAGGATGCTATCAGGAGCAACACCTTTCTAAAATTTTTTTGAAGGTACTTCCAAACTTTGCGGTCACTCAAGATGATAAGTGACATATCTTAAGTGCCTTTGTATTGTTCTTTGTTCGCTAAGGTTCCCAGCAAAATATTCGATGCCAAAGATTCTATTCAAGCATGAGTGCAAGTTATATGTCACCTTTTTACCACCTTCGCCCATTCTTTTTACAAGACTGTGACCCCTAAAAGATCCAAATCATTTTGGATGGCATCTTCAATAACCCAGTAGAATGGTATCTTAACAACCACCTTGGCATGGCATATTCCACGAACAAGCCACAATAGGAAGGATTAAATTCATAAAAAAGGGCATGTTTATATTATATGCCGTTTATATATAACAAGGTTAACCCAGTGGGTCTGGGTTTCAAATGTCATTTCCATTGTATATACTTCAAACAAATCCTCATAAAGAAGGTTAACCCTGCAAAAAACTATAATATAAACGCCGTATTATATAGCCTTTTGCAGGGTTAACCTTCTTGAAAATTGAGAAATTGTATTTAAAATCCATGAATTCAAATGTTGAATAGGATCCGAATTTCACGAATTGTACTTAGCATTCATATGATTGGTCCTATTGCTGGAGAAGAGATCGGATGTTTCACGTATTGTATTTATTTACAATTCTTGAAATTCCTTCCAAATGCTGAAAATGGGATCTTTCACAACTTCATTTGAACTAATACAAAAGATCCAGTGAGATATTGGCATCGCATGGAACGACTTCCACAAAATTTTGCTTGGTTTTCTTTGTATTCCTCAGCGTTTGTCGTTTCGCACATCATTCAATATTAAACATTTTCATTTCTTTTTGCCATTTAATGACCTTTAAACGGTTTTTGTTCACTTTTTTGCAAATTGCAGAAATTCTACGGGCGTAAATAAACAATTTTTACATATGTATGTATGTATCTGTCAAAACAAAACAAAAACAGCTGTTACAGATGTTGCCACATATCAAACATTTAATACTTTTATCAATTACCATGTATTTTTAAAGTGGATTGTTGACAAAAATTATTTTTCGTTTTAGAAATATTAATTTAATTTAAAATAAAGTAATGTTTTATAAAAAAAATTACGAATTTAGTTATTGCAAAATTATTTGTAAATAAAATAACGATATGGCAAAGCAAATTATATTTTCAAGGGTTCACAAAATGCGGCACTATTTTCAATTTTCAAACTTGTGAACCCCTCTTCACTTTTTTCGCTCCTCCCTTGTTATTTGTGATAGGTCGAGACGTGAGAAGTGAGCTGCAACTCACTCGTGAGAAGCTCCCTACGTGAGTATTCATGATCGGTATGATCATATTTTCTAAAAAAATATTTCAAACAATGTGCATAAAATCTGTTTATTTTCATATTGTTCACATATTTATCAAATTTTCCTTGAAAAATGTGCTAGAAATAGCGTGATAGAGTCATTTTGCAAGAATGGAATGTTCTGAAAAGTTGTGAATTACATTCCAGCGAATATTTCTTTCAAGGAAAAGTTAACGAAAAATGTAACAGTTTCTGAGATATGATGCGATATATACGAAATAAAGTATTTTATAAATATACTATGCATTTGAGGCAACATGTGCAGTTTTTCGAGATGAATATATCTCCAAATGTTTTCTTAATGCTCTTATTTACAAGTTTGTTCAGATATTTAAACAATATTAGAATTGGTTTTAATGATATTGCCTCGATTTGCTCTAAAAAGTCAATATTTAACCATGTTTAGATGAGGCCATAAAATCTATACCCGATCTAACAACACATAACCCAACTAGGGTTTCTGTCGATTGGGTCTGTACTTTTATAAAATCTGCTGTAAAAGTTGTTTGCACAAAATTACCTTGAAAATGTTGCACATTGTTATCTTTAACTAAGTTTGGACAAAATATTACTAAGGCCAAATTTTGGACCGAATCAGCAGATCCGTCGAGAGTTATCTTGCGCTCCAATCACTACACACGGTGTCATAAGGATATTTTGCACCTCTCAGGCTATTTTCTCGGGAATTATGGACTTGCCCCTGATCAAACGTGTACCGTCGTATGGGGGCAGTGAATTCAAGTTATTACAACAAAAATCGAAGCGATTCGAATGCTGGTCTTAAACTGAACTTTTCCCAAAATTATGTGTGGGTGCTACCCGAAGGTGTGGGCCGATTCAGTCCATATTGAAACCTCATCAAATTCTGGTACAAATTTCACGATGTGCAAAGTATGGACTAAATCAAATACTCCCTTCAAGAGTTATCGTGCGCAGATATTTCCCGAACATTTTCGAACTTTTTTGGGGAGGTACCGGAAGGAGTCGACCGATATAACCCATTTTCGAAATTAAACTAAGTTTGGACAAAATATTACGAAAGCCAAAGTTTGTACCGAATCGGTTGATCCGTTCGAGAGTTATCGTGCGCTCCAGCCAGACAGACAGACGGACAGACATGGCTAAATCAACTCCAAATTGTCTGAATTCGATTTCGTCCAACCATACTTGGGTTCTAAGACCATTATTTCTATGAGGCAAATTTTACCCGTATGAAAATAAATATACCCTCGTTAGCATAAATGGTGAGGGTATAAAAAATGAGCTAATTTATACATGAGGTGAATCCGTCGGTGGGATTACGCTTACTATACATATAGGATAGAAATATAACCTTTTCAATATAGTATAGTTGTAACAGTAAAAATATAAATTATAATATAAAGTGCATTTACAAAAATAATTAAAAAAAAAAATTGCTTTTTTAATTTGATTGATTTTACAACTGTCATTGGGCCAATAATATTTAAATTTCAAGTTAAAAATAAATGTAAAATATGTCTGCCTATTCGATATTTTATATACATATGTATTTAATAACCTGCTAGTAATTGCTTGGAAAATGTATCAAGCAGCATTTCGTCGGTGTCATGCTTAAGTGTTCCATACGCCATTTACCTGTTTTGAGATAATCGCATTTTAATGTTTTGCGTCACAACTGCGTGGAACTGGCTAAAGCAAATATTTATATTTTTGACTTGAAATATTAATAATAGTATATAGAACATAATTACAAAAATTTAGAGGAATATGTATTGGAATATAAAAGTTATAGAGATTTTTTTAAAAAAAAAAGAATTTTTGTTGATTTGTTCCATATCCGCACTTATGACACAAATGTGAAATATTGTAAATCACATGTAACAAAGTGACAAAAAAAAATGTCCATCTTTGCCTCAATATGTAGCTTAAATACTCCTAATTCGAAAATTAAAATTCTGATTTTGTGAAATGTGTTTTTGAACTTGTAAGTTTATAAAATATGAATTTCATAACAGAAAACAGTTTATGCTTTCCCGTCGAGGTGTGGATATCTCGTAAACTAGAGCAGATATGAGAAAGCCGACTAGAAATTCAGAAAGAGCATACCGGAAAACTCTAGAAACCATGTGTATCTCAAAAAGTCAAAAATGGCGTATGGAACACTTAAGCATGACACCGACGATTTAGCAAGTACAAAACACATCAATATACATATACATACATATACTTTCAAAATGTGTATGTATGACAAAGTGGATATCGTGTACAGACAAAGTACTATTAACTACATTGAAAATTTTTTGTTACTTTAAGTTGAGGGAAAAAACTCTATATAACATTAATATAATAGCAGAAAAAAAAACAAAAGAGCAAACCATTGAATGAATGAACGAACGACTAAATTTAATGAATGGTTCCCACACAACATCAACACACACACAAACATTTAAACACCGAGCGCCAAGGGTGAATGCGACATTGTAAACAGACATTGAATCAGACAGAGTTCTAATCAACCTACTCACTGCATGGCACTGGAATTAGTAGTGGTATCAGTCGCATTATTGGTGGTGGGGGTGGTGATGGTGTGGGCGGTAGTTGTGAGAGCTGAGGACAACGTGTCTGCTGGCGTCATATTTGGTGGGTCAGTGGCCAACTGAACCATGTCATTGACCGACAGTTTTTTCTGTAACACCTCATGACTGAGGTTCTCCAATTCCGATAATGTTGGTTTGGGAGTTGGTGGATTGTCGTCATCATCTTCACCGCTGTTCGTTTTTGTATTGGCCAATGCTCTTTCGATTTCCGATTCCGGTGTTGAAGTTCTCAGGCTGTCAGTTTCGGTTTCAGTTCGTTTTATTGCCTTCATATCCGCTGTTGTGGCCATACCACTGGCCTTACTCATCATTGTTTCACTGTCTGTGTTAAGTTTTTTCATTTCCATTTCTGCAGCTTTGAGGGCATCATCCTTTGTCGCCACAGCTGCATCAGCTGCAGCATTTGGATTTATATTTAATTTTCCCAGTAGAGAATTCTTGGCATCATCTAAATCATGAACCTTTTCCTTTAGAGTAGTCTCCACTTCGTTTTTTACCTCTTCAACTTTTGTGGCAACAGAGTCTTTTGCAGTTTCCAACGTTTTACCAACAGTTTGTTTAACACCTAGGGGGGAAAAATAGGACAAAAAAACAAAAACCATTTTAATTATTTTTTTTTATTTTAGCTTTGGAAATAAATAAAATATTAAAGAACTTGCTTTTATGTGAAGTTTATTTTTTAACCACATAGCATACATGCAACATACATTTTTTATTCCCTCCATCATAATGTGGATGGTATAATTAAATTTGTCATTTCGTTTGTAACACATCGAAATATTTGTTGGAGACTCTATAAAGTATATATTCTTGTCCTTCCGGCCGTATGTTGAAGTCAAGATACAGCTCGCAATATTTTAGCTAGAGCTTTGTAATTTGGTATGGGTCCACCTCCCTCCCGATTTTGAGTAGTTTGAAGGTTTTACCATCATTATCAAACCGAACTGGCTGAAATTTGATATTTTGTCTTAGTTAGGGGTAACGACCTTTCTACCAGAAATTTATCCACGTTTTATAATAGCCCCCAAAGAACGGTATCGCCAGATTTTCGGAATTTCAAATTATATGACTGAAATGTCTGGAATTTGGTATTTAGTCTTCCTTGATAGATTTCAGCCAAATTATTTCCAACTTCGATGTAGAATTGCTCGCTGATCAACAACATATATTTTGTGGGATTTAAAATGATTATTTCGAGAAGTTACAAACAAAATGATAAACTTAAAATACCCTCAATAGTGTAGTCGAGGGTATAACAAAGTACCAGCCGGCTTTGCGAGCAAAGATATAACCTCAGCCTTTGCCATACTAAAAAGAAGCAAGCCCAGAATGGTTTTTTTTAAAGCATTGCTGTAGTAATGATTACTGCGAGAACTATTATAAAGTTTACAATATATCCGCGAACATATCTCAATCAGTTCTTAAGACTAAATGTTTAAACTTTTGTGAGACAGGTGCGTGGAAAATGTCAACCCGTATAGTGCATCTTTAAATTTGATACAAGTTTGGAAGAATGATTTCGATGTGCAAAGATTTGACCAAATCGATGACTCTCCTTGGTGGCCGTAAGGTTTTTTCAGCTTTAGGGTAATTATCTCAGAAAGTATGGATTCAGACCGGATAAAAAATACATAATTTCAAAGCAATTCTAGACATGCAAAGAATTTTGAAATTTTGTGTGGAAAGTGTGAGAGAAGTCTCCCTGGTCTCTTTGAGGATGTTATGGGAACGTATGTATGTATTTGTGTGTGGAGGTACCCGAAGGAATTGCACTTAAATAAAAATGTCGAACTATTGTGAGAGAGATGGTACCTGAAGGTGTTTTCCAATATAGACCTTTTCGGAAATTGATGTACGTTTGGAAGAAATTTTACGATGTTTCGTGTTCATCTGTCAGATATTATCTCAGGAAATATGGACTTGCTCCCGAGCAAAATGTATTTTATGTTGATGGCATTAGAACGGAAGAGCAAACCCCCAAAAGGGTTTTAAATTCCCAGGCCAATTTTTCATTTTATGATAAGTTCCCCTTATAAGGGAACAACAGAGTTGAACCAAATTTTGCACTTCGTAATATCTTGCCCAAAAATAGTTTAAGTTCGAAGATGGACCACATCGCTCTACTCATTCGGCTACCTCCCTCACAAAACGTTCAAAATTTTGCTGAAAAATGGTGTGAACGATAGCTCTCGAAGGAAGCAAACGATTTTGTCCAAACTTTGAACATTGTATTAACCCTTCCACATATACATAGATCGGGTTCGAATTGTGACTATGTCGGTCCACTCCTACAAGTATCTCCCACACAAAATTCGGAAAAAGTGCAGTTTAAGAGCTCCTAGTTTTTTCAGCAGCCGTAAGGACAACCCTTTACGGCGCTACAATTTTTCTTTTGCAGAAGAGAATAGTACGGATTGGATGGGCAGACTGTCGAGTTCGTGAAAAGTTAATACCAACAAGGTGCTATAAATGTCTAGACTTTGGACATACGGCAGCTAGATGTAAAAAACCCGAATGACAATTCAGGTCGCTGCTTTTGCTGTGGAGAAGCGGGTCACAGGGTAGCTGCTTGTAAAAATCCTCCCATGTGTATGCTGTGCAAGGATCCATTGGTAAATCGTAGCCACGTCACTGGGTCGACTGTGTGTCCGAGATATAAGGAAGCTCTACTCCAACTTAGAGGATCAATATGAAAGTGATACAATTAAATCTAAATCATCGCGAGGCTGCTCAAGATCTGTGAAAACAGACAGTTTGAGAACTAGAGGTGGATCTTGCAATTATCAGCGAGCCCTATCAGAACATTAGTTCATCAAACTGGTATTGTGATACATCTGGCACATCCACGTTGTGGTCCAAAAACAAACCAATGCAGAATGTCTTGAATTCTGAACTCGGATTTGTTCGAGCTACTGTCGCTGGTTTAACAGTTTACAGCTGTTACCTACCGCCAAGATATGATATTGAGGAGTATAAACACATTATTACCAACCTAGTAAATGATGCTCCATCCAGAAGTCCAATTTTGATAGCGGGCGACTTCAATGCTTGGGCGACAGAATGGGGCTGCCCAAGAACAAACGAAAGGGATCGAATATTATTAGAATCATTTGCACAACTAGACGTGGAACTTTTAAACTCGGGCAGCACTCCAACATTCAATCGAAATGGTGGAAGTTCTATCATCGATATCGCCTTTGCCAGTACAAGCATCTATGACCGGCAAATCAGTGACATGTTCACTTATAGTGATCATAGCGCCATAATTATTAGGCATAACGATGCTGCAACAATAACATCAACGGTTCGAACACCAGAAGTAACTGGCTGGAAGAGAGACTCACTAGATAAAGAAATATTCGCCCTATGTATGGAAGGCACATGGCTAAAAAGCTAATACTACAGACAACACAGGCATGCAACGCATCCATGAAAAAGAGAAAACGAGGAGTAGGCAAAGCCGCAGTATATTGGTGGAACGCTGAAATCGCTGAATTACGCAAGGAGTGTCTTCGTGACGATAACGAAGTTTATAGACAGATTCTCAAGATGAAAAAGAAAGCCCTCAAAAAAGCCATACAAAGAAGCAAAAGAGCACGTTTTCTAACAATTTGTGATGATGTAGAAAACCAGCCGTTTAGATTAGCCTACAAGATTGTGACTAAAAAACTGAAGTGCTTTAGCTCAAGTACACCTACAGATGCTAAAACGCTAAGAAATATTGTGAATCACCTCTTTCCTCATCAAAAGGTAGCAACATGGGCAACATACGACCCCGGTGGACAGTTTGTTTACCCCCTGTCACATCAGCGGAGATAAATCTTGCCGTCTCGATGATTCCAAAGCGCCAGGCCTAGATGGAATTCCCAATTATGTCCTAAAAAAGATTGTGAAGTGATGTGGTGGACAGTTGCTTAAATTATTTAACACATGCTTGGAATTTGGATCCTTTCCATCAATATGGAAAAGGCAAAGGCTAGTGCTACTGCCTAAAAATGGCAAGCCTCTGGGAAGCCCCTCGTCATATCGCCCACTATGTATGATAGATACATGCGGAAAACTCCTTGAGAGCATTATCCGCGATAAACTGGAAGAGTGCATCGAACGTGCAGAAGGCTTATCCGAATGCCAATTTGGCTTTAGAAAAAGGAGATCTACGATTGATGCAACAAAAATGGTAATCGACATCGCAAAGGCAGCAATTCATGGCCAAAGCTGGAAAAAAGGGACGAAAGAATATTGTGTGGTCGTAACACTAGATGTTAAAAATGCATTCAACTCAGCTAATTGGGAGAATATTTTAAAGGCTCTGCGACGGTTAAATGTCCCGGCATATCTTGTTGCCATAAAACAGGACTACTTCCGCAACAGAATCCTGATATATGAAACTGAAGAAGGTACAAAGGAATACCAAATAACAGGAGGAGTACCACAAGGATCCGTTCTTGGACCGCTTCTATGGAACGTGATGTATGATGGCGTTCTACGGTTAAAACTTCCACAGAAAGCTAACATCATTGGGTTTGCGGATGATATCGCGCTGGTTATTGTTGCAAAAACAACCGAAGAAGCAAGAACAGTAACAGAGGCCAGCATACAGTTGGTCAGATCATGGCTGTTCTCTCAAGGCCTGGCATTAGCCGATCAAAAAACGGAAGCAGTCTTAATTACAAGTCGTAGGGTGGTGGAAAGAATAAATATTCGAATTGGAGAATGCACAATAACAACAGCGGAAAGTCTGAAATACCTCGGCGTTATCATAGACAATCGCCTGTCTTTTAAAGACCATTTAGACTACATAAAGGCAAAAGCCGGAAAGCTTGTAAAGCGCTGTGCCGTATTATGCCAAACACAAGGGGACCAAGATACTTAAGCAGAAAAATTCTTGCAGAAGTTGTCAAAAATATAATTCTCTACGCAGCACCAATATGGGCACAATCCACGATGTACGCCACGTACTATGCAAAGATTGGCTCGGTATATAGACTTACAGCACTACGTGCATGCTGTGCATATAGGAATGTGTCTGACGCCGCTATGATACCTATTGATATCTTAGCGAGAGAATCTGAATTCATATTCAATTCCCGGAGATCGCGGGAAACTGACATAGATGCCGACATCGCAAGAAGACGGAGCATTATCGAGTGGCAAAATTGGTGGACAGCATCTACAAAAGGTAGATGGACGTATTCACTAATACGGAATGTGGACAATTGGCTAAACAGGCGGCAAGGTTATCTAAATTTTTATCTAACCCAATTTCTTTCCGGACATGGATGATTCAGGTCCTATTTATATCGTTTTGGCCTGGACCACTCCCTAATTGTCCTTGCTGTGTGGAGCAAGTAGAAGACCCTTATCTTGTTTTCTTTTTGTGTCCGCGGTTTATTGTAGCGAGGGCAAACTTAGAGCGGCAAGTTAACAGTGAAGTACATGTTGGAAATATAATTGAAATAATGACGGTGTCTCTTGACAATTGGGAACATGTCTCTGAATACGTGAAGACAATCATATTAGAACTACGCCGAAAAGATGAAATTCGAAGGCGAATAATACATAGCAGCGTTCTTTATAACATTCCCCCCTGCGACGAAATGCTTATACGGTGGTACCGCAGGGAGAGAGGATCAGGGTAAAGGGGCTTTCTTAGCGTGTTAAAGTCTCGCACACCTGGCGAAATTAGGTAGCCAGAGTCTTTCGACGATTTTTTCCCCGCCCAAAAAAAAAAAATTGGTATAGCCCCACATTACGGTATCTACATATTTGGGCCAAACTATAGCTCTGCGTGTTGCGTAAAAACTATCATCTTTCATTCGCTAATAATATTATTAACGATATTCGAATTCGAAGGTTTTCCTGCCACAAACTGAGCGACGGATGAATCGTTTTCAATTCGTTCTCGTGTGTCGTTTTCGAACTAAATATCCTCAAAACTATCGAAAAACATTCGAAAACGAATCATTTGCGATAGCAATGGTATGGGGTGTTGGTATGAGGGGGTATTTCAAATTTAAATACATGTATTTTGTTTTTGTATTTGTGAACGCACACGCAACACGCAGAGCTATAGGTTTGGCCCTTTTAAAGAAAACTCGTGATACAAAATCAATATATTTTATATAGAGCATAATTATTGTGTTTGTTTTTGGTTTTATTTATTTTTTTTTTTTTTTTTTTTTTTTTTTTGTCAGTGGCTGAGGGTATATCTCCGTCAGCGCAGCTGACTGATACTTTCTTACTTGTTTTGATTAATACTGAAGTAGTCAATAGAGTTTGTGTAGCATCAAGCTTCTCATGATTTCACCACATTTTTACTCAAAACAATATGTCTGGAAAATTGTTTTCGCAAATAAATCCTAACAGGTAACTTCGACTGTCTTTGAATTCAGATTCTCGCTATATATGAAAAGAAAATAAAATCAAATCGCATTACTTTGATTCAAGGCTTTAAAACATAGAAAAAAAATAATCAGTATTTTAATCTTTTTTCTATTTATACAAAACTACCCTTAACAGGTACTTCAATGCTACGAATGACATTTTATATGTTTTTCGTTTTTTTGCCGCTATTTGCAGTTCACTGAGTTAACCACTTAAATCACTAAGTTGCGTGTCAAATATAAAAATAAACCAAAAATAAGGGTTATAAGTATGTTTATGTTATATGACCAAGAACAATTCCTTCGTGTAAAGCTACTTGCGAAGGAACATACACATGAACTATGTATCTGAACAATGCACGTGCCTAACGATACATTCACAAATAATAATTCCCATTTCAATATAGGGAATGAGGTTAGGTTATGGTGGTCTTATAAATTGTATTTCTTTGCCATGTGTCGCAAACTTTAATGGAGTCTAGCACCTTCGTATATTTGTTGATTTAAGGTCGCTGCCACAGTTGTTCTGACATTGAAAACAAGGAATGAGGTCTCCTTTTTCTTCTATATCATCAGCAGTGGAAGCCATTGTTCCTAGTTTTGATTTTGCTTCTAAAATAGTATCCACATGTTCTTAGATGCATACATACATATAAGTATGTATATTGTATGTATGCTTTCGTGTTACGTAGTCTACAATTTTAGACATTTTTGGCAGGCAAGCCGAATTTCAACTAAGGTGTTCCTCAGACGAGCCGTCAGTGTAATATGTACTGTAATTTACGAAATATACTCTTTTACGATCACACCAGCAAACAGGATGTGAAATTACATCTCCACATTGTCTGAGTGGGTAGATGTGAAAAGGTTTTTTTCTGGGTACATATGACATTGATGGCTCGTATGAAGTACGTCTAAGTTGTCTTTTGCTTTTTATTCTTTTATCAGAAATGACTCAAGCAGGAATGTCATGACTGTTTCCCCGTCTTTAATCAACTGGAGGTGTGTGGTAAGGCCGCTAAAAATTGTTCCACTTGTACA
Source organism: Musca autumnalis (assembly GCF_047663935.1). Lineage (NCBI taxonomy): Eukaryota > Metazoa > Arthropoda > Insecta > Diptera > Muscidae > Musca > Musca autumnalis. Next base: position 118,918,326 of record NW_027411977.1, on the reverse strand, counting down.
TATGTCTTGAGCTAGAATTCTGAAATTTAGAATTAGAGTCACTGATTGTAGGATATGATTACACAACAAAAAATTTAACTTTGTATACGAGTATATTGGACTAAACTCTGTTATCTAAACACGTACATCAACATAAGTGATATCAATGGAAAGGTCAAGAGTTTCTCTTTTAAATATATGTATGCAAAGTGACCATGGTGGTCATGCCGTATGAAGCATCAGACTCAACCAGTAAATTGGTGCGAGACATCGGGCAGTTGCAGTTTGATAATGGGCTGTGATGCAAATGCTCATCTCTTTTACTGGGGAATCAGTAACACAAATGTGAGAGGTTAGTACATATTCGATTTTATATTGACTAATAACCGTTTTTCGCTACATTTACCGTAAAAAAATCAAAGAAGTAAAAATGTGTTAAGTTCTTTTTTATACCCTCCACCATGAAATATTATGAACTAATTGAAATATATACGAAGTTTTCTCACCGCTGGAAATACTTATTACCAACAAGTAAAAAAGTATTAGTAAAAAAGTTGCCGACAGAGATATACGCTCAGACTGTGTGAATTGAAACTTTCATATATTGACAATATCAAATAGAATCCCGGCTACGCAACAAAAATCCTTTTCCCCAATAACTATGAATTAGTGGGTTCTCACAGTTTGTGACCCTTTTTGGTCGTATGAACTTGCCGCCAAAAATATATTTGGATTAAAGCTCAAAAGTGTTGCGGAGGAGGTACCTGAAGAAATACATCAGCATAGTCAATTTTGGAAGTGGATCTCCAGTCATTTCAGTTGGTCACCGTATAACATATACATTGGTTTTGGACTACTATGTCAGGAAGCATGGACTTGCCCAAGAAAAACATAATATCGCTGCAAACAGGACCAACAGGAGTAACTTCGGTATACATTTCCAAAGGTTATTGGTACAGAATTTAAACTGCACTTAAAGAAAAATGTTGAACTTAAGTGGGGGAGGTACCCTACCGATATGACACATCTTTAACTTAAACTAAGTTTAGACAAAATATTACGAAGTCGAAAATTTGGACCGAACGGCTGATCCATTCGAGAGTTATAGTGCACCCCAGCCAGACAGATAGACAGATGGTCAGACCATTATTTAGTTATCTAAAATCGGGAAGTTCCATTATATGGGGGCTATACCAAAGAACGGCGTTAAGTTCGGCCCGGTCGAACTTGTTGCTGAAACAACTAGTTTCCATTCGTTTATGAAGAAGACTAAATACCAAGTGCCAGCAATTTCGGTTAAACAATGTGGCTAACTTTCAAAATACCGAAATTCGGGAGGTACCATTCCAATTTCTGCGGAGAAAGTTTTTTTAACTCAAAGAAGACTAAATATCAAATTTCCGATATTTCGGTAAAACCTTCAAAATACCGAAAATCAAGAAGTACGCTGGGGGATATACGAACCTGCGCACCGTTCTATGAACGCTATATGACGGCGTGGACCTGTACGGACAAATTTCGGGGGGAAAATTTTATGCCACCAACGAAGACTAAATACCAAGTTTCAGCCATTTCGGTGGAATGCTGAGCCCACAAACTTCAAAATACCGAAAACTAAGATGTGTCATTCTATGGGGGCTATATGAAGGCGTGGACCTATACCGACATATTTAGAGGGGAAGTAGAATACCCCCAAGAATTAACACCAAATTTCAGCCATTTCGATGGGTTATTGTGACCATAAAAAATCGTCATATCCTTCATAACCGAAAATCGTCATATCCTTCACAATTATGAAAATCGGGAGGTACCGTTCTATGGGGGCTATATCGAAACCTGGACCTATACCGACGAAATTCAGTCGGAAAGGGTTTTACTTCCAACGTAGAGTAAATACCAAATCTCAGCCATTTCTGTTTGTTGCTGTGGCCACAACCTTCAAAATACCGAGAATCCGGAGGTACCGTTCTATGGAGGCTATATGAAGGCGTGGGCTTGTACCGACAAAATTCTTGGAAAAAATTTTATACCTCAAACGAAGTACCAAATTTCATCCATTTCGGTGTGATAATGAAGCTAAAACCTTCAAAATACAGAAAATCGGGTGTTAACTTTCTATGGGGGTTATATAAAAACGTGGGCCGATGTAGCCCATTTGCAATACCATACATCCTAGGAGTAGTAGAAACTTCTATAACAAATTTCAAAGCTCTATCTTAAAAATTGCGAGCTGTATCTTGATTTCAACAGACGGATGGACGGACAGACGGACATGGTTATATCGACTCAGAATTTTACCCTGATCATGAATATATTTACTTTACAGGGTCTCCGATAATTATAACAAAATTATAGCCAATTTAGGCCGAAAATTTAGATAAAAACTTTAAAATTCCTGAAATCTTGTGGTACCGTTATATTAGGGATATACCAAAACCTGGAGTTATGTCCATAATTTTTGGTGGGGAAGTTTCCGTGACGTAGGGGATGAATGATACCAAGCAACGGTCTTGACCGGCTTTAACGTGGCAAAGCCCAGGATTTATCTTGGTCCCTCTTTCATCTCAAATGGACACTGACCTCCCCGTGGTGTCACCTGGGGAACTGCCTTTAACACCCGTTAAAGGTAGTGAGCTAACATGTGCCGCGCGTTCACCCATAAGAACGTTAAAAACTTGGGTTTGGGCGTCGGGTTAGTAACCCTGCCCTAGAAAAAACAGCCTACTATGAAAAAACGAAAGAAAAGAAAAACAAACCCCTCTAAAGTTGACGAACCCCGCAAACGTTTTAAGGACCATGATCTGCGAATCTGCACCTGGAATGTTCGCACTCTTTATAGAGAAGGTGCAGTCTTCGTATTGGCAGACGTACTAGAAAAGTACAATGCCGATATTACTGCCATACAGGAAATACGATGGATTGGGAAAGGCGTCACAACAACACCTAAAGGTGACGCACTGTATTATAGCTGCCGTGACGTAAAGCATGAGTTTGGTTGCGGATTCGTAGTTAGTCGGAGACTAAAACATCTGGTATCCAGCTTCACCCCAGTGAATGAAAGACTTGCTGCAATTCGAATAAAAGCTAAATTCTTCAACTTACTTACTTACTTAGTTGGCCCATTACAGAACATTTGTTCCATAGACCGAACTAAGAAAAGATCTCCATTCCTCTCTGTTTTTCGCTTGACTTTTTGGAATACCGCGCCTTTCCATTTCTTCATCCACTTGTGTGCTCCATCGAAGCTTAGGCCTGCCGATTCTGCGTGCACCGCCATGTGGCATGTATTCATACGCCTTTTTAGCGGGTTCATCATCGCTCATTCTCATGATATGGCCTAGCCAACGCAATCGTTGCATCTCGATACGTTTAACTATATGCATGCCTTTGTATAGCTTATATAGCTCGTGGTTCATACGACGTCGATATTCACCGTCAACGCAAATCGGCCCGTAAATCTTTCGAAGAATTTTCCTCTCAAACACACCAAGCACTGCCTTATCTGCTTGCGCAAGTACCCATGCTTCGGAGCCATACATTAGCACGGGTAATATCAGCGTTTTGTATAGTGTTATTTTTGTTTGACGAGATGTGGCTTTGTTTTTAAATTGCTTACTTAATCCATAGTAGCATCTGTTGGCCAATACAATTCTTCTTCTTATTTCACAACTGATGTTGTTTGTTGTGTTTATGGCAGTGCCGAGGTAGACGAAGTCTTTAACTACCTCTAAATTGTAGGTACCAACTTCTACGGTTGGTCCGAGCTCTATGGACGCTTTGCGCGTCGACACCATCAATTTGGTCTTTTCGCCGTTTACCGCCAGACCCACTTTCGCAGATTCTGCTTCGACCTTCCTAAAGGTATCAGTTACTTCCTTTACTGATCGTCCCATGATGTCTATGTCATCAGCATAGGCAAGTAACATGTGGCTATTGGTGTAAATTGTGCCATTTCTTTTGACATTTGCATCTCGTATTACCTTTTCCAGCAAAATGTTGAATAGGTCACACGAAAGGCTGTCTCCTTGTCTGAAACCTCTTTTGGTACAAAATTCTTCGGAGAGGTTCTTTCCACTTTTAACTGAGGACCTAGTATCAGTTAAAGTCATCTTACAAAGCCGGATGAGCTTTGCGGGGATACCAAATTCAGACATTGCGTGGAATACCTTTGATCGGAGGGGACTGTCGAATGCTGCTTTATAATCGACAAAAAGATGAAATGTGTCGATCTGTATCTCTTGGGTCTTCTCTAGGATTTGCCGCAGGGTAAATATCTGGTCAATGGTGGACTTGGCAGGTCTAAAGCCACATTGGTATGGTCCAATTATCTCGTTGACCATAGGCTTTATTCGTTCGCACAGTATCCCTGACACTATCTTATAGGCAATAGGGAGTAGACTTATGCCCCTATAGTTGGAGCATACAGTCTTATCTCCTTTTTTGTGGACGGGACATGGGATGCTCAGGTTCCAATCGTCGGGTACGCGTTCTTCCTGCCAGATGGTGCTAACTAGCTGATGCATACACCTTATCAGCGCGTCGCCTCCGGTTTTAAACAGCTCGGCTGGTAAGCCATCGGCTCCTGCTGCTTTATTATTCTTCAGCCGGTTGATTGCTGTTTTTACCTCATCTTGGCCGGGTGGTATACATTCTATACCATCTTCTGGGATTGGATCTGCGGTATCATCGTCTTCGCCACTATTGGATACCAGCAGATTAGAGAAATGTTCTTTCCATATCCTGAGCACGCTATCTGTATCTGTTACCAGATTACCTTGCTGGTCTCTACAGGAGGATGTGCCTGTACCAAAGCCATCTGTTTGATGTTTCACTCTTTGGTAGAATTTTCGGACTTCATTCTGGCTCCTGTACATCTCGATATTTTTACTCTCCCGCTTTTCCATTTCTCTCTTTTTCTTGCGGAAAAGACGTTTCTCTTCTCTCCTTTTCTCCCGATATCTCTCTCGTGCGCTACGCGTTGCTACTGATTGTAAAGTAGCTCTATATGCCGCATTTTTATCTTCGGTAGCAGCACGACACTCCTGGTCATACCATGAATTCCTTTGTGGAGGTTTCTGGAATCCAAGTATGGATTTTGCGGCTGTTTGCATGGAGTGGGCAATATTTTGCCATTGTGTTGTTATGTTATCGGGACAAGGAGTGCTCGCGTTAAGCAATTGGGCTAGTTGAGTGGAATATGCTGTGGCTATCTGTTGTGTTTGCAGCCTATCGATGTCCAACTTCCGCGTTGTGTCTGTTCGTGCTTTATTTGCAACGTTTAGACGGGTACGTACCTTTGCTGCAACAAGATAGTGGTCCGAATCAATGTTTGCGCCTCGGAACGATCGTACATCCAACACGCTGGATGAATGTCTTCCATCTATCACAACATGATCAATTTGATTACTTGTTCTTTGATCTGGGGACAGCCAGGTGCCCTTATGAATATCGAGATGATTAAATCTGGTACTGCTAACTACCATGTTTTTTGCAGCTGCAAAGTCTATCAGCCTCATACCATTGTCAGATGTTACACTGTGGAGACTGAATTTCCCGACTGTTGGGCCAAAGATATTCTCCTTTCCAATTTTGGCATTAAAATCGCCTAGAATGATTTTAATGTCATGGGCATGGCAACGGTCATATGTTTCTTCTAAGCGCTCGTAAAATATATCTTTGGTCTGTTCGTCCTTTTCTTCAGTGGGAGCATGAGCGCAAATAAAGCTGATGTTGAAGAATTTAGCTTTTATTCGAATTGCAGCAAGTCTTTCATTCACTGGGGTGAAGCTGGATACCAGATGTTTTAGTCTCCGACTAACTACGAATCCGCAACCAAACTCATGCTTTACGTCATGGCAGCTATAATACAGTGCGTCACCTTTAGGTGATGTTGTGACGCCTTTCCCAATCCATCGTATTTCCTGTATGGCAGTAATATCGGCCTTGTACTTTTCAAGTACGTCTGCCAATGCGAAGACTGCACCTTCTCTATAAAGAGTGCGAACATTCCAGGTGCAGATTCGCAGATCATGGTCCTTAAAACGTTTGCGGGGTTCGTCAACTTTAGAGGGGTTTGTTTTTCTTTTCTTTCGTTTTTTCATAGTAGGCTGTTTTTTTCTAGGGGAAGGTTACTAACCCGACGCCCAAACCCAAGTTTTTAACGTTCTTATGGGTGAACGCGCGGCACATGTTAGCTCACTACCTTTAACGGGTGTTAAAGGCAGTTCCCCAGGTGACACCACGGGGAGGTCAGTGTCCACTTGAGATGAAAGAGGGACCAAGATAAATCCTGGGCTTTGCCATGTTAAAACCGGTCAGGACCGTTCCTTGGTATCTTCCATCCCCTACGTCACCCAAATTCTTCAACATCAGCTTTATTTGCGCTCATGCTCCCACTGAAGAAAAGGACCAACATACCAAAGATATATTTTACGAGCGCTTAGAAGAAACATATGACCGTTGCCCTGCCCATGACATTAAAATCATTCTAGGCGATTTTAATGCCAAAATTGGAAAGGAAAATATCTTTGGCCCAACAGTCGGGAAATTCAGTCTCCACAGTGTAACATCTGACAATGGTATGAGGCTGATAGACTTTGCAGCTGCAAAAAACATGGTAGTTAGCAGTACCAGATTTAATCATTTCGATACCTGGCTGTCCCCAGATCAAAGAACAAGTAATCAAATTGATCATGTTGTAATAGATGGAAGACATTCATCCAGCGTGTTGGATGTACGATCGTTCCGAGGCGCAAACATTGATTCGGACCACTACCTTGTTGCAGCAAAGGTACGTACCCGTCTAAACGTTGCAAATAAAGCACGAACAGACACAACGTGGAAGTTGGACATCGATAGGCTGCAAACACAACAGATAGCCACCGCATATTCCACTCAACTAGCCCAATTGCTTCACGCGAGCACTCCTTGTCCCGATAACATAACAGCACAATGGCAACATATTGCCCACTCCATGCAAACCGCCGCAAAATCCATACTTGGATTCCAGAGACCTCCACAAAGGAATTCATGGTATGACCAGGAGTGTCGTGCTGCTACCGAAGATAAAAATGCGGCATATAGAGCTACTTTACAATCAGTAGCAACGCGTAGCGCACGAGAGAGATATCGGGAGAAAAGGAGAGAAGAGAAACGTCTTTTCCGAAAAAAAGAGAAATGGAAAAGCGGGAGTGTGAAAAAATCGAGATGTACAGGAGCCAGAATGAAGTCCGAAAATTCTACCAAAGAGTGAAACATCAAACAGATGGCTTTGGTACAGGCACATCCTCCTGTAGAGACCAGCAAGGTAATCTGGTAACAGATACAGATAGCGTGCTCAGGATATGGAAGGAACATTTCTCCAATCTGCTGGTATCCAATAGTGGCGAAGACGATGATACCGCAGATCCAATCCCAGAAGATGGTATAGAATGTATACCACCCGGCCAAGATGAGGTAAAAACAGCAATCAACCGGCTGAAGAATAATAAAGCAGCAGGAGCCGATGGCTTACCAGCCGAGCTGTTTAAAACCGGAGGCGACGCGCTGATAAGGTGTATGCATCAGCTAGTTAGCACCATCTGGCAGGAAGAACGCGTACCCGACGATTGGAACCTGAGCATCCCATGTCCCGTCCACAAAAAAGGAGATAAGACTGTATGCTCCAACTATAGGGGCATAAGTCTACTCCCTATTGCCTATAAGATAGTGTCAGGGATACTGTGCGAACGAATAAAGCCTATGGTCAACGAGATAATTGGACCATACCAATGTGGCTTTAGACCTGCCAAGTCCACCATTGACCAGATATTTACCCTGCGGCAAATCCTAGAGAAGAACCAAGAGATGCAGATCGACACATTTCATCTTTTTGTCGATTATAAAGCAGCATTCGACAGTCCCCTCCGATCAAAGGTATTCCACGCAATGTCTGAATTTGGTATCCCCGCAAAGCTCATCCGGCTTTGTAAGATGACTTTAACTGATACTAGGTCCTCAGTTAAAATTGGAAAGAACCTCTCCGAAGAATTTTGTACCAAAAGAGGTTTCAGACAAGGAGACAGCCTTTCGTGTGACCTATTCAACATTTTGCTGGAAAAGGTAATACGAGATGCAAATGTCAAAAGAAATGGCACAATTTACACCAATAGCCACATGTTACTTGCCTATGCTGATGACATAGACATCATGGGACGATCAGTAAAGGAAGTAACTGATACCTTTAGGAAGGTCGAAGCAGAATCTGCGAAAGTGGGTCTGGCGGTAAACGGCGAAAAGACCAAATTGATGGTGTCGACGCGCAAAGCGTCCATAGAGCTCGGACCAACCGTAGAAGTTGGTACCTACAATTTTGAGGTAGTTAAAGACTTCGTCTACCTCGGCACTGCCATAAACACAACAAACAACATCAGTTGTGAAATAAGAAGAAGAATTGTATTGGCCAACAGATGCTACTATGGATTAAGTAAGCAATTTAAAAACAAAGCCACATCTCGTCAAACAAAAATAACACTATACAAAACGCTGATACTACCCGTGCTAATGTATGGCTCCGAATATAGTTAAACGTATCAAGATGCAACGATTGCGTTGGCTAGGCCATATCATGAGAATGAGCGATGATGAACCCGCTAAAAAGGCGTATGAATACATGCCACATGGCGGTGCACGCAGGATCGGCAGGCCTAAGCTTAGATGGAGCATACAAGTGGATGAAGAAATGGAAAGGCGCGGTATTCCAAAAAGTCAAGCAAAAAACAGAGAGGAATGGAGATCTTTCCTTAGTTCGGTCTATGGAACAAATGTTCTGTAATGGGCCAACTAAGTAAGTAAGTAAGCTTCTGTTCTGGGAACACCAAATGCCAAGTTTCAGCCAATTCGGGTCGAAACTGAAGATAAATTCCTTAAAATATCAGAAATCGGGTGGTACCGCTATATGGAGGCTATACCAAAACCTTGCCCTATGCTCAAATTTTTTTTGAGGAAGTTTCTGTACCATTGTGAACCCCAAATGCCAAATTACAGCCAATTCGGCCTAAAAATGAAGATAAAATCCTTAAAATACTTAAAATCGGGTGGTACCGCTATATGAGGGCTATAAGAAAAAATGGCCCCATGTCGGTTTTTAGTTTCATATTCATGTATTGTCATCAAAATCTGATGCACACTTTTCAGTGTCTATTCTTTCAAAATGGTCATGTTGTAGGAAATCGAATGGCCAGACTTTGCTGACTATAGCCCCCACTTTATTATTTCAATAGCCACACATCTGCAAACTTCACCACCAGTTGCCTTTTCATGCTTCCATTAATAAAATATTTCATTTGATGTTCAAACAAATCCACAAACAAATTTAAGGCAATTATTATAATCGTCTATAGGTAAAATTACAACACTTCCGGCATAAATATCCATTCGAAAGCATTTTGTCCACAACAATAATCGTATCCACTCATGGGTCACCACCACTTACCATTATAACTAACCAATAAAGAAAATTGGCCACTTTATTTTGTGTGGCCGACACACAAAACCACACAATTGGTTTCAATGGTTCGTTCACAACAGGCCTCTCGTCGGTCTACAGATGTCAACAAAAGTTTACAACAAAACATTTCTGAGTAGTCAGCAAAAATAAGTTGTAAACCTACGAAAAAAAAGTTTATCATCTTTAGTAGTTTCAACTAAACACATACACATACGCACAAAACATTTACAAGTTTATTTTTAAATACAGAAAACAAAACAAAATACATTTCAATGGAAATTCCTGGGGCAGGAAAGAAGAAGAAGGCAAGCAAAACAAAAACATTTTCTGACTTTTGGCCCCATCTTCATCAACAAGTGTAGGTACTTCTATTATAAATAAGATGACAGTACCAAGAACTGTCACATTTCAAACCACTACACACAACAAACAGCTGACAACCATTGTTTTGAATGACAAAGTACAACTAACATACCATGCACACATAGGTATGTCGTAATTTGGTGTGGGTGCCTATAGGTGGGACTCTTTTAAGAAGGATTTGAGAGAACGATATTTAAAGCAAACATTAAAAATCTTAAAGAATTATAAAATATATACATTAGGGCGACACAAATTGTTGAACTCCAATTTGATCCAAACATCATTTATATATGAAATTTTTGTTTTCAATTAATTTACACCCTCCCCTATTAATTAAAAATAAACTTTGTTTAGTTTTATTAAGAATTTATTTAACAATAAAACAAATATAAAGTTAGATAATTTGCAACAATTTTCCAAAAAATCTGATGTAGCAAAATTTTTTGCATTGGAGAGTGAATAACTGATAGAATATTTACAACAACAAAGTAAAAGAAAAATTTAAGTCAACGGAGTGTCTGTAATCGATACAATGCAAAACATTTCGCAATTTTACAGTCTGATTTTTTTTTACTTTCGCGCCGCTAAATAAGTGGTTTCGACCAGTGTCGGACGCACAGTGTTGCCGCAGTGGACAAAAAAAAAATGTGATGTTAAATTTTATATATGTTTACATTTCTTTCTTACAGTAAAGACATCAGATACGACGAATCTGAAAGAATTTTGTAGATATGTGCATCCATAACGAAGTTAGAGCTCTTTAAATATGAAAAATATTTCACAGGTAATCTAAAGCGACAATCCTATAAAAATTAGACGATCACTATAATAATTATTTCTGAAAATTTTGTTGATAATATTAAAAGTTTTGAATGGGGATTTGATGGGTGAGCTATAATTATAAAATTTTATTACAATTAGTTGACATCAACTATAGAAGCACGCTTTCTTTCAGAAAGGATCTATAGAGACAGCCTTTCCTTCAAAAAGGGTCCATAGAAGCACCCTTTCTTTCAAAAAGGGTCCATAGAAGCACCCTTTCTTTCAAAAAGGGTCTATAAAGCACCCTTTCTTTCAGAAAGGGTCTATAGAAGCAACCTTTCTTTCAGAAACATCCCATATTTGAAGGCTATTCATCAAAAATTGAGCGATTTATAGCAAAATCGGGGAAAGATATATATGGGAGATATATCCAAATCTGAACCGATTTTAACGAAAATAGGTGAAACTACTCTCGGGACTAAGAAAATATCACAAATAAAATTTGAACGCTATTCGATCAAAATTGAACGAGTTGTAGCAAAATCGGGAAAAGATATGTATGGGGGCTATATCCAAATCAAAGTTGATATTTTTCATTCCTGTGCCCTCCTAAGTACTTGTAAAAAAAACTCATCAACCTACATCAACGCCTTCTATTTTCGTCCACTTTTGTATGGAAGCTACAACACTGTGGGACGGTCGAAACTGCAGACGGACCTCGTTACATCGACATAGAACGTTTATGAAGATCAAGAATTTACTTTATGGGATCTCCGACGATTATTTTGATGTGTTACGGAGGGAATGGCAAATTTATTATAATTTGAAAATTGATTATATCGGTCCACGCCTTCATACAGCCCCTATAAAACGGTATCTCCCGATTTTTGGTATTTTGAAGGCCTCAGTATCCCACCGAAATGGCTGAAATCTGGTATTTGATCTTCATTGGGGTACTAAACTTTTCACCTGAAAATTTTCGGTATAGGTCAATGCCTTCATATAGCTCCCATAGAACGGTACATCCCGATTTTCGGTATTTTGAACGATGTGGCTTAAATATCCCGCCGAAATGCCTGAAATTTGGTATTTAGTCTTCCTTGAGGGTATACAACTTTCCACCTGAAATTTGTCGGTTTTGATCGTTGGGGATATACAACATTCCTGCAGAGAATTGTTGGAATAGGTCAGCATTTAATATATCGCCCTATTTGCGGTATTTTGAAGGTTTTTGCCACATTATCTAACCAAATTAATTGAAATTTGGTTTTTAGTCTTCGTTTCCGCTGAGAATGACCGATTCATATCCACGTTTTTATATAGTCCCCATAGGAGAGGTTTTGTGGGTTCTCAGATTAGAAGATACAACGATGTTACTGTAGCAACTGTTACTTGGTATTTCGGATTCTTTACGGGTAACCAAAAAATGTTTCTTTTCATTCGGAACTCCCACCCTTATATAAGAAATTTTATGGCGATCGGTTAACGTTAACGCGTACCAACCTAGCGATCTTACCCAGCCAAAATCCTCATTAGAAAGGAGGTTTGTAATGAGGATTTTTGCTGGGTAGTTTCCATCCATTGTATGAGGCTAAAGGGACATTATGGTCCAATTGATGAAAAACCTTTACCAGTTCATTGTTGTGACTAAAAAACCAATCCTACAAAATTTTGTGAAAATCGAATTTTGATATACATCCAATATTCATATATGACCGATTTTGAGTATTTTGGACCCTATATACCTATATCAAAATTCAAATTACAGTATTCCCAAACCCATTTCAAAAAATTAAAAAAATTATACTACATCAATGATTTTTGGTACATAGATTAAGAAAAAATCGTCATTCCGAATCTGTTTTTGTAACTAACTTTGATCGTCGCGCGCAAAAGGTATAGCCATTTTAATTTTAATAATTAGAACAAATTATAAAAAATCAAGGCTTAATACAATAAGCTGCTATAGCGTATTACTGTTTACAAAATTGTTACCCTTTGCGATGATGGAAAAATACTTATGAAAGTCTCAAAGGATTCGCAAAAAATCGATTTGCTTACAAAATTTTACGTATTAACAAACATATTTTTAAAATAATTGCGCTTCTTCTTACAAAAAATATTACAACAGCATCCATACTAGGCCGGGGCGATTTGTATGGAAGGAAAAAAGTGTTATCGAGCGCCTGAAGTTTCTGATTTTTGGGATTGTACTGAGCAAAAAAGTCAACTAGACCACATGTCTACGGTGAAAATCGAGCCCCGGATTTTGACTTGAAGTTTTTTCTCAAGGATTTGTGGATATTTTGGCACATAACAACCAAATCACTGAGATTTTCGATCCAACACAAAGACGACAATTGTAGCCAAGACAATAATAAAGAACTCTCTAGTACATCGCAAAAGCATTGGAACGCTCCTTCAGGTAGTTATGACATCGAGAATGTACACATTTTCGGAAAATATCGATAAACGACACTGTGCTACAAAATGGGACTCAAAGTCAGTGGACGGAAAATTTGTGGTGAGTGTACTAAGAAGCCAAAAGGAAATTTTCACCATAGGTCAAGTTTCCGAGATATTGCGTGATTAATGGTTTCATTTTGGCCCCTTAATTTGTGATAAAATAGCTTTATATATCTCTAAAGCGTTATTGTAGCTTCATTTTGACATTATATGTCTTCAGTCAAATCGAATGGTGAATCTTTTTGTAGAATATTTCATCCCTCTAACTCAATTCCTTTCAAGTCCTTTTCGTCCTTTATTTTTTGAACCGTAGTAACAGTACCACAAGACGAGATTTTACAGCATCCAAATATTCTACAAAAATGTTGTTCAGAAGATTTTAGGTACGGTTCTCATTGATGACCAATCGATATTTCCCAGTTTTCATGGTCCTTTTTGTCATTTTTCCGGTTTTTGTTCAGAAAACTATGTTTTGTTTTTATGTATATTCGTTATTGGTCCGTGGTGCTCCTGAAATACTTACCATAAATAGCTCTTGTAATGACGAACACGTTAATAACAAATTTTATTGGAGGAAAGATCCGGTTATCTAAATTTTTGAACCGGATATTCTGATATTAAAACCTATTTTGGAACCGGTTTTAAGTAACCGATTAACCGTATATGTATATCATTAGAAAGCTAATAAAATGGTCAACCAAATGACAGCAAGTAACTGATTACAACTTTGTTGGTTACGAAGCTAGAACAAAAAAAAACCGCTTTCTTAAACCGATTTTGATGTAAAATATCACTGGGTTCTTTTTGGCAATGAAAGTCGATTAAGATAATATTATAAATCTGGAAAGATAGTTATGCCATAGGTCAAACTTCTGAGTTATGGCGAGATGAATTTGTGTTATGTTGTTGTTTTATCATGCACTTAAAGTTCATCAAGAATGAATTAATTTCGCCATAATTCAGAAGTTTGAACCACGTCAATAACTGTCCTTACCATTTTAATTTTTCCATAGCCCAAAATTATAAAATGTTCAATTTCTTATTTTTCCTACATTTTATCCAAAACTATAATGTTTTTTGTTTTGTTCAATATTTATTTTGAAAACTATGAGAAATTCATTTAAAGAAATCGGGTTTTTTGTTCTAGCTTCGTAACCAACAAAGTTGTAATCAGTTACTTGCTGTCATTTGGTTGACCATTTTATTAGCTTTCTAATGATATACATATACGGTTAATCGGTTACTTAAAACCGGTTCCAAAACAGGTTTTAATATCAGAATATCCGGTTCAAAAATTTAGATAACCGGATCTTTCCTCCAATAAAATTTGTTATTAACGTGTTCGTCATTACAAGAGCTATTTATGGTAAGTATTTCAGGAGCACCACGGACCAATAACGAATATACATAAAAACAAAACATAGTTTTCTGAACAAAACCCGGAAAAATGACAAAAAGGACCATGAAAACTGGGAAATATCGATTGGTCATCAATGAGAACCGTACCTAAAATCTTCTGAACAACATTTTTGTAGAATATTTGGATGCTGTAAAATCTCGTCTTGTGGTACTTTTACTACGGTTCAAAAAATAAAGGACGAAAAGGACTTGAAAGGAATTGAGTTAGAGGGATGAAGTATTCTACAAAAAGATTCACCATTCGATTTGACTGAAGACATATAATGTCAAAATGAAGCTACAATAACGCTTTAGAGAGATATAAAGCTATTTTATCACAAATTAAGGGGCCAAAATGAAACCATTAATCACGCAATATCTCGGAAACTTGACCTATGGTGAAAATTTCCTTTTGGCTTCTTAGTACACTCACCACAAATTTTCCGTCCACTGACTTTGAGTCCCATTTTGTAGCACAGTGTCGTTTATCGATATTTTCCGAAAATGTGTACATTCTCGATGCCATAACTACCTGAAGGAGCGTTCCAATGCTTTTTCGATGTACTAGAGAGTTATTTATTATTGTCTTGGCTACAATTGTCGTCTTTGTGTTGGATCGAAAATCTCAGTGATTTGGTTGTTATATGCCAAAATATCCAAAAATCCTTGAAAAAAAACTTCAAGTCAAAATCCGGGGGCTCGATTTTCACCGTAGACATATAGTCTAGTTGACTTTTTTGCTCAGTACAATCCCAAGAATCAGAAACTTCAGGCGCCCGTGATGGTGTTCAAATCGCCCCACTCTAATCCATACACTGTGAGAAATAAAATTATGCCTAAGCCATGCAGCTTGGAGCTGTAATATTCATGTTATTTGCGAATATACGAAGGATATATTAAAAAAATAAAAACCACATTATTCTAATTTTATTTTTATAGTTTTATAGGAAAAATTGTTTGAGTTTTTCGTATTTTTCGTCAAAATTTCACCCAATAGTGAAGATATTCCGTTGCAACCAAATGTTGGCTTATGGTTTTCCCATTAGCGAACGTTTTTAGATCAGTATATTAAATCAGAAGGATTTCCAATTGGGATATAAAATTAAAATAAAGTTAAAGTAAATATTACAACACTTGAAACGCATAGAAAGCGCGTAATAGTGGAAATGTCATGATGTGTATCCGATTTTCCAAAACAGCGAATCAATCCCTTTTATTTGATATACACTCTGTGAAATTATATTTGGCGACCACGATGTAGCATCAGTTGCGTGTTAAAGTACAAAAAAACAGTAAAATGTCCATAATTTCCACGAAGTACATTTGCATTTTATGCGCATCCGATTTCAATGATCACCATTCAAAAATACATCATTCTATGCCATTTCGGTGCGATTCATCAAGAACCGTGTATGTATCATCGCGCTCAGTTTTAAGAAAAAATCTATTATATCTCCAGATTTGCGAACGTTTTTAAATACCTGTTTTCGCACATTTTAAATAGGCGTTTCGCTCTATTTATCTAAGTAGGAACGATACATCCAAAACGCGTCTAAATAGATTCAGAATGTAAAAAAACTAAATTTACGCGGGTTTCTACTGAAATCGAATGGTATTTGTAAATTTTGAATCCAAAAACGGGCCCAAGTTATACATTAAAAATGCAAATATGCGAGTATTACAATCACATAATAAGCTTTTAGATAAATCCGGCTGCGTGTCCGGATTATACGGGCAAAATGTGCCTCATCGAAATAATGTTTTTAGACCCCAAGTATGTTTGGACGAAATCCGTTTCAGACAATTTGGAGTTGATTTAGCCATGTCCGTCCGTCTGTCTGGCTGGCTGGAGCGTACGATAACTCTCGAACGGATGGACCGATTTGGTCCAAACTTTGGCTTTCGCAATATCTTGTCCAAACTTAGTTTAAGTTCGAAGATGGGTTATATCGGTCCACTCCTTCCGGTACTTCCCCTACAAAAGTTCAAAAATGTTCGGAAAATTTGTGCGCACGATAACTCTTGAAGGGAGTAAGCGATTTGGTCCATACTTTGCACGTCAGGAAATTTCTACCAAACTTAGATGAGGTTGCAATATGGACTCAATCGGTCCACTCCTTCGGGTACCCCCCACACAAAATTTCGGAAAAGTTCAGTTTAGGACCTGTTCTCGAATCGTTTTGATTTTTGTTGTAACAACTTGTATTCACGGCCCCCAATACGGCTGTACAAGTTTAATCAGGGTTCAAAAAAACCCCTATGACACCGTGTGTAGTGGTTGGAGCGCAAGGTAACTCTCGAACGGATCTGCCGATTCGATCCGAAAGTTGGCCTTCATAATATTTTGTCCAAACTTAGTTTAAGTTCGAAGATAAGCCATATCGGTCCACTCCTTCAGGTACCTTCCCCACAAAAGCTCAAAAATGTTTGAAAAAATTGTACGCACGATAACTCTTGATGGGAGTGACCGATATGGTCCATACTTTACACATCCTAATATATCTACCAGATATAGATCAGGTTCGCACACAAAATTTTGGATAAATTCACTTTAAGACCTGCTCTCGAATCACTTTTATTTTTGTTGAAGCAACTTGCATTCGCTGCCTCAATTAAGACAGTAAACGTTTTTTCAGGGGCAATCCACACTTTTTGAGAAAACAGTCCGAAAGTTGTAAAAAACCCATATGGCACCGTATGTAGTGGCTGGAGAGCTCGAACCGAATATTGCGTTCGTCCACACTTTGGATAATATAAAATTTATTCGAATATTAGATGAAATTCGAAGGTGGTGCTTATAGGTCCACTCTTTTGGTCCAAACTTTGGATCTCTAAACTTAGTTTATGTTCAAATTTGGGTCCTATCTCTCCAATCCTTGTGGTACCACCCATACAAATGTTCAACATTTTTGTGTGGTTAAGGAACTGTTCGAGGATCCTTTGGACATTTTTACCGAAGGTTTTCCTAGTGGCCCTGTTTACAGCGATATTATGTTATTCGTAGGCTAGTGTGATAAAAAATGCCCTATCTATCGTTATCCCCGCAAATTTTTGAGCATTAATCCTATCCATACTTTGGTCGGTTCATACGACCAACATTTTGAAAACCCCCTAAATACATAAGTTTTTTCTTGGGAAACCCGTATTTCAATCCACAGAGGCTGAGGGTATATCTCTGTCGGCAAAGCCGACTGATACTTTTTTACTTGTTATTATGAAATTCGGACAGATAGCGGTCTGTAGCAATAAGACCTTTTAAATTTTGTTAATTTTATTACGATATAAATCCGTCCGATTTCATGTGTATGTACATCTTTTTTCACATTTAATGAACTCATACTCCTCCGAGGAATAAACCAAGACATGACGGTGGAGCTAAGTACTTTCAGTACTGAAGGAAAACTATGTAATTATTACATTTTGTACACATATTGACTGTGGTGTAGGGTATCATATAGTAGATTCCGCTCGAATTCCTTACAGTTTTTTTACGTGTTGTAGAACATTTCGATCTCTATTCCTATGTCCACAATGTATCTCAAGCCGAGAGAGATTACGCATTTCAGTATATTTCGTTTCACAGGCAAAAACCGTTTTTTAACCGTTTTTAACGATAAATATGATGTGTGGAAAATTCCTTTTGGGGACCACCAAAATATGGTGCCATCTTGAATAAAAGGTATAATGAGAAGTTCGTCTACCTTCTTTATGGAAAAATGTAAATATACCAATTGCAAATATACTATTTGTATAATAAATCATATTTCTATTCAACCTTTAACCACTCTACCACTCTGCAGTGTCATATATTTGTCCATGTATAGCGCACATTGAATTCACTCCAATGCCATAATAACACATAACTAAGTTCACATGTCATATCTACAATAGCCTTGCATTAAACCGATTGTTATTATTGGTGTCTTTCTATCAATGCATACATATGAACGTACATACATACTTATAGCATCCACAATCCATTCTAAACGTAACAGTTTAAAATTCACACAAAACACTTGGAAATATAATCGACAATGCATTAATATTCTTATTATTGGTGTAGTTTTTCCTTTTTACCTTCCACTGCCTCTTCGGCTGTTTTGGTGGCATCATCAGCAACATGTGTGGCCGCCTTTAGTATTTCACTTCCAGCTGTCTGTACCATAGGTGTACTACTTGCACAACCCATGGTAGAATTATTTATATTATACGTTTGTGTATATGAAATATTTGTTTTCTTTGTTATTCTAATTTTGTTTAAAAATGCATTAATTTTATATTAAAAATATTGGAAACTCGATTTTGTTTTTGGTAAAAAAAGATTTGTAATTTGTTTGTATAAAAATGGAATCCGTTCGTTTCGTATTATATTCTTCTTTATTTTCTTTTCGTTTTATTTTATTTCCTGATTAGCGTTTTATATAAGAAGTGCTAAAGCACGCAGCTGTTTAACAACTAAACTCATAAAACGCGTTTCATTCTACCATTGACCGACCAGTTGTTGTGGTCAGCACATAGCATACATATAGCTAGCTAATTTCCATCCATCGGCCATTATTACCACACTACCAACCATTCAGCCCTACATCATCCACGTTTAACCATTCAACCAACCAACCAACATCATAGTCCTTGTCGTGAGCTCTCTATTGTTTTTTCAAACAAAACTGACCCTTGACGATTTGTTTGCTCGATACCAATATAAAGTCAAACACTAATAGACGTTACAATGAAACCAAACAGGAGGTGTACTGGTACAATATTCAAAGTACACACACACATACAGGAGTACATATTTGAATGTACACCGAGAAGTATTTGTGTGTTCGCAGTGTGAATGAATTAGGAAACTCAGGGCTAAAATTGATTTTAACTTGGCGATTACCATGACTTACTTGACCTATGTCCACAAGCGAAAAAAGGCCAACTTCAGTTGTGGACACAGGTCAAGCCACAAGTACTACCTTATATCGACACCTCCAAATAATAGTATGCTAAGTCTAAAAAGTGAGTTTTGCAGGAGAAGCTATCAAAGTTTGGAAATTTTTTTGAACTTCAGTACTATGCTAAGTCAATATTTGTTTATAACTTCTGTTCGGATTGACCGATCATTACCAAAATTAGACAGAATTTAAGTTAAAGGACGTTCGACACCTCCAAATAATAGTTTGCTAATTCTGAAAAGCGAGTTTTGCAGGACAAGCTCTTAAAGTTTGAAAATGTCTTTGACCTTCAGTACTATTCTAAGGAAATATTTGTTTATAACTTCTGTTCGGATTGTCCGATCATTACCAAAATTTGACAGAATTTAAGTAAAAGGACGTTAAATATAAATATGTAAAGAACTTGAAAACATGCTAAGTCGACTTAGCATACTATTGTTTGGAGGCGTCGATATGATCCCCACAATACCATTTTGTAATATGGATGCTGGGCACGATAACTATCGATTTTTCTCAAATTTAAATCATGTTCGATGATGAATTATATTGGACAATTCATTGGATTATCTCCCCTCAAAACATCAAAAAGGTTAACTTAACTGCAGTTTTTTTGTGCCGTTTTTACCTCAGTCTTTAGACTAACGAGGATGTATACTCATCAGTTTTTATACCCTCAGCATTTATGCTAACGAGGGTATATACACTTTCATACGGGCAAAATGTGCCTCATGGTTTTAGACCCCAAGTATGTTTGGACGAAATCCGTTTCAGACAATTTGGATTTGATTTAGCCATGTCTGTCCGTCTGTCAGTTTGTCTGTCTGGCTGGCTGGAGCGCACGATAACTCTCGAACGGATCAACCGATTCGGTCCAAAATTTGGCTTTCGTAATATTTTGTCCAAACTTAGTTTAAGTTCTAAGATGGGTTATATCGGTCCACTCCTTCCGGTACCTTCGGCTACCTCCCACACAAAATTTCGGAAAAGTTCAGTTTAGGACCTCCTCTCGAATCGCTTTGATTTTTGTTGTAACAACTTGTATTCACTGCCCCCAATACGACGGTACACGTTTCATCAGGGGCAAGTCCATAATTCCTGAGAAAATAGCCTGACAATTGCAAAAAAACCCCCTATGACACCCTGTGTAGTGATTGGAGCGCAAGATAACTCTCGAACGGATCTGCCGATTCGGTCCAAAATTTGACCTTCGTAATATTTTGTCTAAATTTAGTTAAAGTTCGAAGATAAGCCATATCGGTTGACTCCTGCAGGTACCTCCCCCACAAATGTTCAAAAATGTTCGGAAAAATGGTGTGCCCGATAAATCTTTAAGGGAGTGACCGATTTAGTCCATACTTTACACATCCTAATATATCTACAAGATATAGATTAGTTTCGAATATGCACTATATTTGTCTACTCCTTCGGGTATCTCAAAAATTTCGGATAAGTTTACTTTAAGACCTTCGATCGAATCACTTCGATTTTTGATGAAGCAACTTGTATTCGCTGCCTCCATTACGACGGTAAGAGCTTTCTCAGGGGCATCATATGTAATGGCTGTAGAGCACGATAACTCTCGATCTGATCAACCGATTTAGTCCCAATATTGGCTTTCGTCATATTTTGTCCAAATTTAGTTTCACTTCAAAGATGGGCAGTACCGGTTCACAACGTCCGGTACTTCCGCCAATATTTAAAAAATGTCGCTAAAATTGTATGCACGATATTTTGTCCAAATTTAGTTTAAATCCTAAAATGGCCTATATCGGTTCTCTCCTTAAAAAGTTCAACATTTGTGTTTGATTGCAGTATAGGGTCTGTTCGAAAATCCTTTGGAAATATATACCGATGCTGTTAGTTGTGGCCCTGTTTACAGCGATATTATGTTTTCCTTGGACAAGTCCATACTGGTCCAAAAGTTTTACGATGACCCAACTGAAATGAATAGTGGCGCGATATCTATCGAAAAGATATGACTCCCAAAATAAGATCCACTTCCATAATAGACTATGTCGGTCCATTCCTTCAAATATCTCCTCCGCAACACTTTTGAATTTCAGTCCTAATTCACATTTCTATCGGCAAGTTCAAATTCAAGTTCCAAATTTCTGAAAAGACTCCAAATACATTAGATTTGTCCGTAGATGAAAGTATCAATTTATATATGCTGAGAATATATCTCTGTCGGCAAAGCCGACTGAAACTTTTTTACTTGTTTTTTACTTAGGTTTCCACAGATATCGCGCCTTGAAAAAATCTAATTCTGTGAAAACTATAGGCAAAGAAATACTCATAACTTCTTTAACATTGGTCTAAATAAGGCCTGTGCACACAATTACATACATATTTTGAGATTGTGTTTGTTTGAAAATACAAATATTTCCCGTAGTATCCCAACATACCATTTTGTGTCATATTATAAAATACCAAAAAAATATTTATAAAAATGTTCTGCTTCTGCAGGAGAAGTCTACAATAAGCATACATATTAAATATTTTCCATGGGATACCGTTTAGATCATTTTCTAGTTATTACACATGTAGTTTAAAACTTTTTTATACCCTCCACCATAGTATGGAGGGTATATTAAGTTTGTTTTTCCGTTTGTAACGCATTGAAATACTCTTTTGCGACCCTATAAAGTATATATTTTCTGGATCAGGGTATAATTCTGTGCACGTCCGTCCGTCCGTCTGTGGTAATCACTCTAGCATCCACAAAAATGGAGATAGGAAGCTGAAATTTTGGGAAAATGCGTCTTTTGTTTGCAGGCAGGTCAAGTTCGATGATGGGCTATATCGGTCCACGTTTTGGTATAGCCCCAATATAACGGTACCCCCCGATTTACGGTATTTTGACGTTTTTAGCTACATTTTCAGACCGATTTAGCTATAATATGACATTTAGGGTTCTTAAGTGTCAATAAACTTATATAACAAAAGTTGTGGACATAGGTCCACGTTTTGGTATAGCCCCCATATAACGGTACCCCGATTTACGGTATTTTGACGTTTTTAGCTACATTTTCAGACCGATTTAGCTATAATTTGACATTTAGGGTTCTTAAGTGTCAATAAACTTATATAAGAAAACTTGCGGACATAGATCCACGTTTTGGTATAGCCTCCATATAACGGTACCCCCGATTTACGGTATTTTGCCGTTTTTAGCTACATTTTCAGACCGATTTAGCTATAATTTGACATTTAGGGTTCTTAAGTGTCAATAAACTTATATAACAAAAGTTGTGGACATAGGTCCACGTTTTGGTATAGCCCCCATATAACGGTACCCCCGATTTACGGTATTTTGACGTTTTAAGCTACATTTTCAGACCGATTTAGCTCTAATTTGACATTTAGGGCTCTTAAGCGTCACTAAACTTATATAATAAAAGTTGTGGACATAGGTCCACGTTTTGGTATAGCCCCCATATAACGGTACCCCCCGATTTACGGTATTTTGACATTTTAGCTACATTTTCAGACCGATTTAGCTATAAATTGACATTTAGGATTCTTATGTGTCAAGAAACTTATATAACCAAACTAGTGGACATAGATCAATGTTTTGGAATAGCCCCCATATAACGGTACCCCGATTTACGGTATTTTGACGTTTTTAGCTACATTTTCAGACCGATTTAGCTATAATTTGACATTTAGGGTTCTTAAGTGTCAATAAACTTATATAAGAAAACTTGCGGACATAGATCCACGTTTTGGTATAGCCTCCATATAACGGTACCCCCGATTTACGGTATTTTGACATTTTAGCTACATTTTCAGACCGATTTATCTATAATGTGACATTTAGGGTTATTAAGTGTCAATAAACTTATATAACAAAAGTTGTGGACATAGGTCCACGTTTTGGTATGGCCCCCATATAACGGTACCCCCGATTTACGGTATTTTGACATTTTAGCTACATTTTCAGACCGATTTATCTATAATGTGACATTTAGGGTTATTAAGTGTAAATAAACTTATATAACAAAAGTTGTGGACATAGGTCCACGTTTTGGTATGGCCCCCATATAACGGTACCCCCGATTTACGGTATTTTGACGTTTTTAGCTACATTTTCAGACCGATTTAGCTATAAATTGACATTTAGGATTCTTATGTGTCAAGAAACTTATATAACCAAACTAGTGGACATAGATCAATGTTTTGGAATAGCCCCCATATAACGTTACCGCCCGGTTTCAGGCATTTTGACGTTTTAAGTCACATTTCTAGACCGAATTAGCTATAATTTGATATTTAGGGCTCTTAGTGACCAAAAAACTTATATTCGAAAAAATTATGAACATAGGTACATACTTTGGTATAGCCCCATATAACGGTACCTCCTGATTTTCGGTATTTTGCGATTTTTACCTACAAGTTTTAACCGAATTAGCTGTAATTTGAACATTTGACATTTGAAGTTCTTAGTGGTCACCACACATCTCCACCCAAAATTGTCTGAAATTTTGGGAAGATGCGTCTTTTGTTTGCAGGCAGGTCAAGTTCGATGATGGGCTATATCGGTCCACGTTTTGGTATAGCCCCCATATAACGGTACCCCCGATTTACGGTATTTTGACGTTTTTAGGTACATTTTCAGACCGATGTAGCTATAATTTGACATTTACGGTTTTTAAATGTCAATAAACTTATATAACAAAACTTGGGGGTATAGGTCCACGTTTTGGTATAGCCCCCATACAACGGTGCCCCCGATTTACGGTATTTTGACGTTTTTAGGTGCATTTTCAGGTCGATTAAGCTCTAATTTGACATTTAGGGTTCTTAAGTGTAAATAAACTTATATAACAAAAGTTGTGGACATAGGTCCACGTTTTGGTATGGCCCCTATATAACGGTACCCCCGATTTATGGCATTTTGACGTTTTTAGTTATTTTTACAGACCGATTTAGCTATAAATTGACATTTAGGGTTCTTAAATGTCAATAAACTTATATAACTAGTGGACCTTGGTCCATGCTTTGGAATAGCCCCCATATAACGTTACCGCCCGATTTCAGGTATTTTTAAATTCACATTTCTAGACCGAATTAGCTATAATTTGATATTTAGGGTTCTTAGTGACCAAAAAACTCATATTCGAAATAATTATGAACGTAGGTCCATGTTTTGGTATAGCCCCATATAACGGTACCTCGGTATAACGGATTTCGGTATCCCCATATAACGAATTTTCGGTATTTTGAGAATTTTACCTACTAGTTTTAACCGAATTATCTGTAATTTGAACATTTGACATTTGAAATTCTTAGTGGTCACCACACGTCTCCACCAAAAATTGTCAAGAAATGTCGATGTATTGATAAAGCTCCCATATAAAAGTACCTCCCGATTTTCAGTAATTTGATGATTTTAACTACAATATTAAACCGAACTAGTAGTAATTTGACATTTGAAGTTCTTAGTGGTCACAACACCTCTCCGTAAAAAATTGTCAACATAGGTCCATGTTCGGATATAGCTCCCATATAACGGTACCTACCAATTTTCAGTAATTGGCAATTTTAGCTAAAATTTTTAACCGAACTAACTGTAATTTGACATTTGAAGGTTGTAGTGGTCACCACACATCTGGATCAACAATTTTCAACATAGCCCCAATATAACGATACTTCCCGATTTACGGTACTTTGAGGATTTTACTTAAAATGTTTAACCGAACGTAGGTCCATGTTTTGGTACATCCCCAAAACAAACCTCCCGATTTTCCGTACCTTAGCTTTATTTTTTGGACGAACTTTCTGTAATTTGAAATTTAAAAGCCAACAAAAATTGTTCATTTAAGTTCATATTTTCGTATAGCCCACATACCTCCGAACTAGCTGTTAATGACATTTGAAGTTCCCACATATGTACCAATTTTCGGTATTTTGAGGATTCTAGCTACAATTTTTAACCGAATTTGGAGTTATTTGACATTAAAGGCTCTTATCAAAACTGTCAACATAGGTCCATGTTTTATTATAACCCCTATATAACGGTACCTCCCAATTTCTAGCCCACCAAAAATTGTCAACATACATAGTTAGATATAGGCACCATAAAAAAGGGCCTACCGAATGAAACATTTTATGTACATTATCTGACATTTTAACGTACCCACTTAAAGTTGGGGACAGGAATTTTTACTTTTTTACTTGTTTAATATTATCTAAAGTAATTTTAGGATGCTGGATAGAAAAAAATGTGTATTGAAAATTGTCATTTCAAAAACAAAAGCTGTCTTTTTTAATTGTGTGAGTTAGCAAATTGATACACACCGACAGCAGAAGGGCGCCCTTTCAACAGCCCTAGTCTAAATTAGAGCTGTTGAAAGGGCCTGGGTGAAATTTTCGTGATTTAATATTAAAAATCAATTTTTATCAATGATTGTACTTTTCGGTTTTCTCGAAATTTTTCTAGATTAAACTACAAGCATTTACAAAAATTGTAAGTCCTTTTTGTTAGCGGGATTCGAATAATTACTATTTTTTTAAATTTTTTTAAAATTTGCCAATACAATTTTTTCTTTGTATCAGTGTGAAATATTTGTTATAATAAATAAATACTAATCTATATACATATATATAAAATTCTCCTGTCACGGTGTTCGGCTTTGAACTCCTCCGAAACGGCTGGACCGAATTTGATGAAATTTTGTATATGGAATTTGTAGGTCTGAGAATAGGTTTTTAACTACTTTTTATAGTGGTCAGTGGAGTGACCAGAGTACCTCCCACACAAATTTTTTTAATAAAACGTGAAATCGAAGATATTTTTCAACCTATTGTTTAAAAATTGTTTGGAATGCTATGGTAATTATTGCCCTGACCCTGAATGGTCATCGCGGAAGTGAAATATCGCGGTCCACAATTTTTTTTTTCAAAAATGTATATTTGCAGATAATATCCTTAATGTTAGTACGCGTGTCTTTAAAAGCGCTATAAACACTGGCTTCAATAAGTTAGACATTGCGGTCAACTTCACAATTTTCACAGTAAAATTCCGATAATTTGAAATGGCACTTGACCAAAATTTCAAAACAATCGATTGGGAAATCAGCCAAAGTTCTTCAAAATATCGAAATAACAGCCACAGCTGTTTTGACCATTGGTAAAGATGACATTGGTATTGTGGTCTACATCATTAGTTGTTGTGTTGGTAGTAGAAATCCGTTGTAGAAAAAAGTTGTAGTTGTAAATGTTTATACCGGGACCTCAAAAACGGGGCAGCAACGCGGACCGGGTCAGCTAGTCTATATATAAAAAAAGATGATGTTAGTTACTACGCTTATAACTCAAGAACGGCTGAACAGATTTTGACAATTCGCACCAATTCGCAACGGTCTCATGGCAGAAAAGGATAAAACCTAAAAAAATCGCAAAAATTTGCGAAAAATTTGCAAAAATATTTTTTCAAGAAAGTCAATTTTTCCAGAAATTTCTATCGAGCTTCGCGTTTTGAGTATACCTTGACACTTATTTGGACAGTTTTTGGCGAAGATTGTATATGCACCAACTGTGAGGCTCCATTGTACGCCTCTGTTTTGTCAATTTTTGAAAGTTGTATAGAATTTTTTATTCCGAATCAAATCGATTTTCATTTATTTCCAAGCGTCTTTTTAGGAAATTAACAGCGAAAAGGATTTGGTCAGATTCCGATTGAAAAGATGAAGATGACAACGCTGAAAGTGGTTTCCATAGTTTTAAGGAAAATCCACAAAATTGGTGGGTTATTTGAAAAATCAAGAGCTCCGAGGTAATTTTATTGAAAGTGAAGTTATGGCATATAAGTATACCTTTAAACTGTAAGTAAAAACATATTCGAAAGATCAACTTCCGATTTATGCGGTATAAAATTTATGCTGTATATTGATGCTCTTCAGATCATGTCATGATACTAAAACATGATGTCCCCACTGAAAAGGCGTATGAATTCAATCAGTTTAGTTCCCGCAGAGCTGGAAGGCAATTACAAATGGACAAATACATACATAAGTACACTGGTACTGTTGGTACACTGTATGCCTGTACATCGAAAAAGGATGATATTCAAAATTTTAAAGAAAAAACAAGAAATCCGAGGTACTGGATATTAGACGTTAATTAGTTTGTGATATTAATTTGACTATGTTATTCACGTCAGAAGTAAATATAGGGTGACGAAGTAATCGACAACAGTTACCAGAGCCATTGCATCTAATTCAGAACTTGCATTGCAAGTAGAATTCGGGAGATCACGTTAAACAGAGAAGTCAGAAAAAAAGCAGATAACGATCGGATCCCTCTGCTCAAAATAGGTTAATTGATTAAAACGCAAATTTATAAAAGCACTATATTCAGCATTAAATTCAAATTCCTACGATGGCATTCCTTCCTTCATGTTCAATTGCCTGAGTAAAATATCGTGTTCAGTGGTGAAAACAAGAATTGCAGAAAACCATCGATTATGAAACGAATAGGGGCGTTATGATATTATTTTGCTTCAAATGTGCTACCAAATATTTTTATTTACATCGCAAAACGTGTTATTTGCTTAAAAAATATATCTTAGTCCCGATTTACAGTTGCCTAATTTGTTCGCGGCTATTGTCAGTTTATAGGAGAGAGAGTCGAGGAAAATAAAAACACTTTGCCTCTCAGTACCTTCTCTCTTCGTCAAACTGATAATTGCCTAATGTGCATCTTCTTCAAAGATCGTCCTAAACAGTTCAAAACAAAGAAATGTATCGGTTTGGAAATTAATTAGTGAGACAATTGTGGTTGTTTCTACAACCTTACCCAAAGACTTGACCACGGTCACTTTTTATTTATGTTACATCTACAAAACTACTAAACCGATTTTCCTAAAATTTTCAGGGAATGTCCCCCGATGAAAATAGGATACTTATTTCCTTGAATTTCGAAGTGGGCAGGGTATTTCCAGATATTTAAAAAACCCTATATCTTTATGAATAAAAATCAAATGACGTAATAACCCAACTTAGCTTTTTATGAAAAAAAAAATATCACGCCCACTTTTTTTGTCAGGAAATGTACAGATTTTATTGAATTCCAGAGGGGGCGGGATAACTCCCCTATGCGATATTTAAAAAAAACGTTATTTTTGCAAAACTTACGCATGTATCGGTCAAACATTTATGGATTAATTTACAATCTAGGTACATCTTTGGGGCCTAAAGATCCGACCAAGCCTATTTTTTTAATATGTTATATCACCAATACTATTGAAAAGTTTCCATTAAGTATGCAGCAAAAACTCATTGATTGCCGTTGTTATGTTTATTTTTTGAATTTCCCCACACCTTTCTTTTAAACGCTATATCTTTAAGTCAAACTTATGATTATATAGGTTTCAGCATAAATTTTGGGAGGCAATGGGGTTGTGTGTACCCTAGGTACATATTTGTAGCCAAAATAGCGGGCCACACCCACTTTTTAAATACTTTATATCGTAAAAAGTGATGATCACTCCCACTCTTTTCAATACATTTTTTTTTTCAAAACTACTGAACCAAATTTCATGAAATTTTCACAAAATTCTCAGGAATGTTCCTTTGTACAAAATGCTATAAATTTGTAGACAATTTTGTTTGTTTTATAATCGCTATATTTGCTATACTTATGAGTGCATCGGCTTGCAAATTACTTTTCTACAGAGCGGCTGTTGCGCTCCCAGTCAAGAAAAACGATATATTTACAAATTTCCTTAAATGGTGAGGTTCAACGGCCCATCATCCATGAAAAACTAACTTTTAACTTAACTTTTATAATTTGATCGCTTTAGGATAAAGACAGTGGACATGGACGATAATAAATCCTAAACAGCATCAATGAGCGGACAAATCCGACAAAGTCTATGAGAGAAAAGTAAGGTTACAGTCAAAATATGTTGATAAATTTAAAATCCTCCTCGGTTTGGCAATTTACCAAAGAAGTAAGGTAGAAAATACCTATTTTTGAATTGTCAAGCATAAAGTCCATCAAAATTATCATTAAAGCTCATTATGACGGGCCAGCAACGCGGACCGGGGTCTGCTAGTAAACAATATTTTTTAACATTTGTTTTTTTGTTTCACGTTGGAATTTATATCAAACATTTTAAAAACCTCGTCATTTTTCGATTTCGAAATTGGAATGGAAAATTTTTGTGTCCGTGATAGGTTTAACTATTTAATACCTCAAATTCAAATCCTCCTTCGTATTTAAATAATTATCTTTTGGAGAAAACATTACTTAAATATTTGGTAGATTATTCATATAAATCCCAAGCTGTAGTTATTTAATTATAAAGTTAGTTCGTTTATTGTCCGGCCAGTACAATAATAGCTAAAACTTTTTCAAAATCGGAAAAAGAAGCAGTTTTTACGATTTTAAGGATAAATTAAATTAATTAAATTAAAATAAAACAACAAAACAAATGTTGAAAAACGTATTATTTTTTTGTAAAATAATAAATGTTTCAAACTGGTTTAAAGGAAGGAATTCACAAATTTTAAAAAATTAAGAGAAAATAGTAATCATTCGAATCCCACTACGAAAAAATCAAGAAAATCGAAGAGTATTATCACTGATAAAAATAGATTTTACATTTTAAATCGCGAAAATAGCATCCAAGACCACTGTGAAAAATTGTTTTATATTTTTTTATTAGATAGCTGATAAAACAACAAAAAATACAAAAAAGATTTTTTCTATTAAAGAAGTTATGAGTATTTCTTTGCATATAGTTTTTACAAAATTCGACTTTATCTAGGCGCGATATCTCTGGAACCGTTAGTCAAAACAAAATCTGTAAATATACTGCTAATGTTTTGCTGATGAGCAGCATCAACACATCAAAAAATAATGGAAATCAAAAACAATTTTTGGAAAAAGTGTACGATTTCACTCAGAAATCCCCATATATACTTTATAGGGTTTCTGACTAATATTTTGATGTGTTACATCGAAAAACAAAGTTGTAACAGACCGTTTGCGAAGGTTGTATGAGGACATACAATAAAACACCAAATGTTTAGGTTTTAAAAGAATACTTTATTCATTCCCTATATTGCGGGTGATGCTCTGCTATCAGTTTCAACTACTTAAGGAAGCACTGAGGTTGATGTACAGAGTTCAAGTTGCTCAAGGGGAAAGAACTGTCTCCTTATATCGCCCCACGTTGCGCCGCCAATTAAACAACACGATTTTCGTGGATTTCTTGGTGGATTCACTCTCTGTATTGCGGATGATGCTCTGCTATCCAAGGAAGCACTGAGGTTGATGTACTGAGTTCAAGTTGCTCAAGAGGAATGAACGAATTTATTGAATTTTATTCTACTTAGCTTCAATTTTGAGAAGCGCCAAAGTCGTTTAGTCATGTATGATAAAATTTAGTAGTACATAGTTGCTTAAAGTAGTAGTATTAAATATATTTACAGAGGTGTATAAATTTAAATTCAAATGAGAGCTGTATTCTTAATCTATTAATGAATGAAGTTACTGGAAACGTAAACGTAAAGGAACTATTTATATGTGTGGAATTCATTGATGATAAAAACAATAACATAAAATAATTCAAAATAATACTGGTTCGTTTCAAAGTTAGTTATTCCCTACATATTGTGGTGGAGGGTGTAATAAGTCCTGCCTTATGTTCTGTTTCGGAACCATACATTCGAAACTGTTTTTCTTTCAAACTTACATCAAGCTTGAAAAACGAAAATATTGGTTCTCTCTTTCAGATCCAAATTCAAAAATTTTTCATGAAGTGTAGCTTAAGAGTTATTCAGGAATCGTTTCAGAATTTTTACCTAAGGTTGTCCTGATTACGAGAATATAAAGGGTTTCGTCAAAAAAAAACTTGCCGGCACCAATTAAATTAGCTTATGATAACTTATGGATTAAGTATCCGATTTGGCCAAAACGTTGCAAATCTGCTACTATTTCTTCTAAAATTATATAAGGTTCCAGAAAGACCTTTTTCTCTCAAATTAAATGTTTGAGAAAAAATGTCGCAAAGTCATAAACCTAACGTAGATACTTATATTTTGATGAGGCTGGTTTTGTCCCTGTTTGACCACAGCCGTACCAGGTTGCGTATCAACTTTAACTGGGTTGAATTATAAAAGTTACTTATACGCCAATGGATCAGCTTACACAACACAGAAATAAGAATCGTTTTTGATCATTTACTAGGGCGAATGTCAACATTTGTGATCGGGCATTTTAGGCCGAATTGGCTCCAATTTGGCATTTGGAGTTCCCAATGGTACAGGAACTTTCTCACCAAAAATGTTGGGCATGTAGGTCAAGGTTTTGGTATAGCCTCCATATAGCGGTACCACCCAATTTCAGATATTTTAAGGATTTTATCTACAGTTGCGGACTTAATTGGCTATAATTTTGTTATGAGGTTCTCAGTGGTCAAACAATTACTGACAAGTTAAAAATAAAAAATAATTAAAAAATTAAGTTACAGTGTTTTATTTATAAATGTACTTAAAACTAGAAAATAATTTTTCATGATGGAATCTCTCAAATAAAACGCTTGCATTTGAATTAAAAATTGTGAAAATATTAAACGGCAAGCGTTTTATCTGTGAGATTCCATCATGAAAAATTATTTTCTAGTTTTAAGTACATTTATAAATAAAACACTGTAAGTTAAATTTTTTAATTATTTTTTATTTTGTATTAAACTATGATTAATTACAAACATTTCAAGTCCTATGTGGTAGGAATATTTTTTCCTAATTTTTTTAAAATTTGATAATTAAGTTTTTTCTATATTTTTTCCTGTTATTCGTCTTGGGAGTAAAGGGCTTCCACAAAGCATTGCCATCTTACACGTTTACTTGCTGTTGTTTTTGCATTTTCCCATGTAAGGTTGTTTTGTCTTAGTTCCTGGGTTATTGTTCGTCACCAGGTGTTTCTTGGTCGAGCTCTATTTCGTGATCCGATGATGACAACAAAATCACGATTAAGTAAATCAGAAAGAAATAACCCATGTATAAGTCTTGATCAATCATAATCAAATGAATTACAAATAAGACGTGTATTTTTATACCCTCCACCATAATATGGAGAGTATAATTAAATTAGTCATTCCGTTTGTAACACTGCGAAATATTCATCGGAGACCCTATAAAGTATATATATTCTTGATCAGGGTAAAAGTCTAAGTCGATATAGCCATGTCCGTCCGTCCGTCTGTTGAAATCAAGATACAGTTCGCAATTTTTAAGATAGAGCTTTGTAATTTGGTACAGAAGTTTCTATTACTCCTAGCATGTTTGGTATTGCAAATGGGCTATATCGGTCCACGTTTTGATATAGCCCCCCATATAACTGTACCGCTTGATTATCGGTATTCTGAAGGTTTTAGCCTCATTACCACACCCAAATGGCTGGAATTTGGTAGTTAGTCTTCGTTGTGCATGTAAAACTACCCCCCAGAAATTCGCCGATACAGGTCCACGCCTTAACATAGCCCCCATAGAACGGTACCTCCCGATTTTTGGTATTTTTAAGGTTGTGGCCACAACAACCCACCGAAATGACTGAAATTTGGTATTTAGTCTTCATTTGGGGTATGAAACTTTACATACGAAATTTGTCGATATATGTCCACGCCTTTATATAGCCCCCGTAGAACGGTACCTCCCGATTTTCAGTATTTTGAAGGTTGTGCCCTCAATATTCCCCCGAAATGCCTGAAATTTGGTATTTGGTCTTCATTTTGGTAGTAAACGTTCCATATTAAATTTATCGGTATAGATCCACGCCCTAGTATGGCACCCATAGAACAGTACCTCCCGATTTTCGTCACGATTTTCGAAGTTCTGAAGGTTGTGACGTCAATGACTGAAATTTTGTTATTTAGTCTTATATATAAAATATTCCAGATGTGAATTATCAGTTAAGGTCTATGTCTTCCTATATCCGCCATAGAAGCGTACCTCTTGATTTTAACGCCTTCATATAGCCCCCATAGAACGGTACCTCCCGATTTTCGGTATTTTGAAGGTTGTGGCCACAATATTCCTCCGAAATGGCTAAAATTTGGTATTTAGTCTTCGCTGGGGGTATAAAACCTTCCCCCGGAATTTTGTCAGTCAATTTTGTCAGTATAGATCATAAACGAAAGGAAACTAATTGTTCCATTTTACTTCAATATAACTCGTGGTGGAGGGTTTTAATGTTCGGCCAGGCCGAACTTAACGCCGTTCTTACTTGTTTTTTCAATGCACCTTTTAGGTCATAACAGCTCAACTGTAAAGAGAATTAATTCAAATATCGCTATAAAACTACTTTCGCCTTAATAAGGCAAAAATAAAAGAAAACAATTTTCGTTCGTCCGTTTGTCAAATAAAGCGATTTTAATATAGTCCCAAAGATACCTTGCGATTTTTGAAATTTGTAAGGCTTTACCCACATTAAGCAACCGGTTGAGCTGAAATTTGGTATTAAGTCTTCGTTGTAAAGGTCCACATTTTTGATATACCATCATCAACATCACTGTTCAGTCGCTCAGTCTATTCTTGTTCAGTTCCCGACCGAAAGTGTTGTATCTCACGAATCTTCCCTATGATATCGGTCTATACTATGCGCTTTTGGTTCTACCCATGTCTGAATTTAGTAGCGGGACTACTCTGCCAACGTTCTTATATTCTGGTAAAACATGGTATGAGGATAGTTTGATAGTCCGCAGCTTTACCCGTCGTAAATTGGTTCTGGGAGGCTCCTACCTCTTTGAATCTGTTCCACTATGGAAAGAATCAGATTTTCTATTTGCTTTTTCCCAAGTTGTAGTGTTATTTAACCTTTACCTTCATTTTACACAATCCTGTACAAAAAATTCCAATGTTTAAAATAATCTAACCACTTTTTGCGTTTGTTCTCGCCTACAAGCCTGTTGACTACCCAAAAATTATACCCTCTACCATAGTATGAAGGGTAGAATTAAATTTGTCATTCCGTTTGTAACACATCGAAATATTCATCGGAGACCCTATAAAGTATAGGGAATTTTTGAGTGAAATCGGCCAGTTTTTCAAAACAAGGTTTTTGATTTCCTTTATTTTTTGCTTTGGTGATGCTGCTCACTGACAAAACATTTGAGTATAGTTTCCAATTTTTTGACTTATGGTTCCAGAGATATCGCGCCTTGAAAAAGTCGAGTTCTGTAAAAACTATATGCAAAGAAATACTCATAACTTCTTTAATATTGGTATCTTTTAATTTTTTTAAAAAATTAAAATTGAAAAGAATTTGCACAGTGGGCTTGGATGCAATTTTCGCGATTTTTAAAATTGGACCAATATTAAAGAAGTTATGAGTATTTCTTTGCATAAAATTTTTACAGAATTCGACTTTTTCAAGGCGCGATATCTCTAGAACCGCTAGTCAAAAAAAATCTGAAAAAATATACTGAAATGTTTTGCTGATAAGTCAGCATCATCATAGCAAAAAATAAAGGAAATCAAAAATCTCATATTGATAATGTGTCCGATTTCACTCAGAGATCCCCCTACATATTCTTGATCAGGGTAAAATTTTAAGTCGATATAACCATGTCCGTCTGTCCGTCCGCCCGTCAGTTGAAATCAAGATACAACTCGCAATTTTTAAGATAGAGCTTTGTAATTTGTTACCGAAGTTTCTATTACTCCTAGGATGTTTGGTATTGCAAATGGGCTATATCGGTTCACGTTTTGATAAAGCCCTCATAGAACAGCACCACCTGATTTTCGGTATTTTGAAGGTTGTGGCCTCAATATTCCCCCGAAATGGATGAAATTTGGTATTAAGTCTTCCTTGGGGGTAAAAAACTTTCCACCTAAAATTTGTCGGTTTATGTTCAGGCCTTCATATAGTCCCCATAGAACGGTATCTCCCGATTTTCGGTATTTTGAAGGTTGGGCCACAATAATCCACCGAAATGGTTAAAATTTGGTATTTTGTCTTCGTTGTTGGTATAAAACTTTCCATCTGAAATTTGTCGGTATAGGTCCACGTTTTCATATAGCCTCCATAGAACGGTACCTCCCGATTTTCGGTATTTTGAAGATTGTGGCCTCAATATCCCACCGAAATGACTGAAATTTGGTAATTTGTCTTCGCTGGGGTTATAAAACTTTCCATCTGAAATTTGTCGTTATAGGTCCACATCTCCATATAACCCCATAGAACGGTACCTCACGATTTCCGGTATTTTGAAGGTTGCGGCATCAATATACCACAGAAATTACTGAAATTTGGTATTTTGTCTTCGTTGGGGTATAAAACTTTCCATAAAAAATTACTGAAATTTGGTATTTTGTCTTCGTTGGGGGTATAAAACTTTCCACTTGAAATTTGTCGGTATATGTCCACGTCTTTATATAGCCCCCATAGAACGGTACCTCCCGATTTTCGGCATTTGAAGTCTGTGGCCTCGATGTCTCACCGAAATGACTGAAATTTGGTAATTTGTCTTTGCTGGGGTTATAAAACTTTCCATCTGAAATTTGTCGTTATAGGTCCACGTCTCCATATAACCCCCATAGAACGATACCTCCCGATTTCCGGTATTTTGAATGTTGCGGCATCAATATACCACAGAAATTACTGAAATTTGGTATTTTGTCTTCGTTGGGGTATAAAACTTTCCATAAAAAATTACTGAAATTTGGTATTTTGTCTTCGTTGGGGGTATAAAACTTTCCACCTGAAATTTGTCGGTATATGTCCACGTCTTTATATAGCCCCCATAGAACGGTACCTCCCGATTTTCGGCATTTGAAGTCTGTGGCCTCGATGTCTCACCGAAATGACTGACATTTGGTATTTTGTCTTCGTTGGGGTATAACACTTTCCACCTAAAATTTGTCGGTATAGGTCCACGTCTTCATATAGCCCCCATAGAACGGTACCTCCCGATTTCCGGTATTTTGAAGGTTGTGTCCTCAATATTCCTCCGAAATGGGCGAAATTTGGTATTAAGTCTTCCTTGGGGGTAAAAAACTTTCCACCTAAAATTTTTCGGTTTAGGTTAAGGCCTTCATATAGCCTCCATAGAACGGTACCTCCCGCTTTTCGGTATTTTGGAGGTTTTGGCTGTGGTTATACATTTCTCTATTTTATTGACATGTCTGAACGGATTTTTAAACAGAAAAAGTGTACACACTAGGGTTATGACTTTTTTACAACCTCATATCCCTGTATTATAGCGTGATGAGTTTTGCCATAAGATTACATAAAATCTTAATTATAAGGTGATTCGGTGAAAAAACCTCACGCACAAAATGATTTTAAAATTTGAATTTATCAAAATTATGGACAATTTTTTGAAGTCTCTGAAAACAGATATATAATTGAAAATAAACTTTAGAGCCACATGAGATATTTAAAATGACATAAAATTTATTTCTCACTATTTTTCTTCAATTCTGAGAATCGTAAAAATGTCGTAAACGCTTTTATTCAAAAATATAATTTTTTAACAAAAAATAAAAAATTTAAAATTTTTTCAAAGTGACTTTTTTCGCGACTTTTTTAATATTTGAATGAAATAAACGTTATTATAGTTATAAGTAGGCTTATAATTATTCATTCGTGCAAAAAAAAAAAAAATTTTAAAAAAAAAAATTTTTCATTTCATATATTTTTTCAAAAAATTATCTTTTTTAAATCGATTTGTGCGTGAACTTTTTTTATATTTCAATGGAATAAACGATAGCATAGTGATTAATAGGCAAAAGTTCAATCATCCCTGCTACAGGAAATCATTTTTGAGGAAAAATGTCAAAAAGTCATAACCCTAGTACACACAAACATTTTTGGACCTATTATTGAAATATTTGTTGCATAAGAAAATATCTAAAATGCATAAATTTTGAATACATATAACACAGTGCTACAGTAAAAATTTGCAGGGGTTCTAATGCATAAATTTGGTTTTGTGGGAGTCCACAGAAGACAAAAATACCTTTGGTATCTTTGGGTCACTTCGGTTTTTCATTTTATAACGGTAAATGTAGTGAAAAATGGGCTTTCTTGGATTTTCAACTTTAAACGGGCATTACATCTTTTTTCCACAACCGATTTGCACACGCTGTTTTTCATTATAAAGGGAGAGGGAGGGAGGGAGGGAGGGGGAGAGTAATGCCTTTCGAACAAGCCATAGATTTTTAAAATCGGTTAACAAATGGCTAAGTAATAGTGGTTTAAGTGTGACAAAAACGCATTAAAAAAAAGTAAAATGTTTTTCCTTGTGCTCTAGGCTGCGTAAATGACACCTAACACATTTATTTACAGTTAGCAAGTAGCAAGTTTAGTTGGCTTTCCAAAATGGGAAAACCCAACAAAATCCGTTGAAAAATTAATGTGTTATGGCATTT
The DNA here is from genome assembly GCF_047663935.1 of Musca autumnalis. Lineage (NCBI taxonomy): Eukaryota > Metazoa > Arthropoda > Insecta > Diptera > Muscidae > Musca > Musca autumnalis. Next base: position 118,880,545 of record NW_027411977.1, on the reverse strand, counting down.
TTTGTGTTTCAAATTTTTGGTTTTTTTCATAACAGTAAACCTAACTGATTAGTAAATACTTAATACATATTAAAAGGTGGAATTTATTTTCGGAGTGGACTCAGGATTTGGAGTCGGAGTCGTGAAAAAAAATTGGACTGTAGTCGGAGTCCGACCAAAATGTCTCGACTTCGTAGCCCTGGTCCAAACATATTATTTCGATGGGACACATTTTGCCCGTATATGAGTATATATACCCTGGTTGGCATAAATGCTGAGGGCATAAAAATACTCCAATTAAGCACACAATTTCTTTGTGTGCAATGAGCGAAATAATATGTAAACCACACACACAGTAACTCTGTTTGTATTTGTATGTTAAAGGATTTGCTAAAATTCTCATTCAAACGACTTCGTGTGCAACAGTGAGGTGTTCACTTGGCATTTAAACTTTACTGACATGCTAACACACAAGCTTAGTATAATACTTATCAACTAACTATAACAAAGTTTTTTTGTTTTTGTTCTTGTTGCGCGATTAACTCTGGACTTTATACAAATACATATACAAATCCATGTAAATATTATAATCAAGTTTCATATTAAACAGCCACTGCAACAACAACACATGCACATGAATAAAATTTGCATTTTAGCAAAATCTGTGACATACGAAAAAGCAGAAATGAAGTCATATAATTAAAAACGAAAATTCCTTTCATAAAATTCGAAATAAAATTTTGTATTTAAGAAAACTCAATTTTCTGCGAAATTTTACACACCTCCCACAACCAAAGCGGTTTTTTTCATTAAATGACTAATTTAATGGTCTCTGTTATCACCCATTCAAGCAGAAAATTCCAATGAATGGCGACCCTTTTACTTCGCATGAAATTGACGGTTGGCAGGATGTCTACACGTAGTTGTTAACATATATGTATGTATGTATGTCATTGTGAGCGTGTATGCTTCCATGTGAACAAATGAATGAAATGTCACTGACCATAATTCGATTGCTGTTTTTCAGAAACATAAGTCAGCCACAAAACCACAAGAGTGTTTGGAAGAAAATTTACTTTCATGTCACTTAATATTCAGGGTCGGTTATTTCTGAGATGTGAAGGTTAAACGTGTTGTGTATGAGTTCATTTAGAGGTCCTTATAAGCTAGGTTATGAACTTATAAAATTTTCCTTAGATATAAAAGTTGTCCTATTTTTTGCAAATATGTTTTCGTTCCAACAAAACTATTTCCAACGAAAGTTAAAAAAAACTGAAATCGGTGGTACCGTTTTAAGAGGCCATACCAAAACGTGGACCTATGTTGACAATTTTTGATGGAGAAAATTTGTTGCCACTGGGGACCTCAAATGTTAAATTATAGGTAGTTCGGTCAAAAAATGTAGCATTACCATTATATGGGGGTTATGCCAAAACATGGACCTATTTTTACTGCATTTATTGGAGAAGTTTTTTGAACGCTGGGAACCTCAAATGTTAAATTACAGGTAGTTCGGTCAAAAAATATAGCAAAAATCCTCAAAATACCTAAAATCGGAAGGTATCGTTATATGGAGGCTATGCCAAAATATGGACCTATGTTTACAGCTTTTGTTGGAGAAGTTTTGTGACCACTGGGAACTTCAATTATAAAATTAGAGGTATTTCGGTATAAAATATTGCTAATATCTACAAAATCCGTAAAATCCGGAGGTACCCTTATGTAAGCACTATACCAAAACGTGGACCTATATGGACAATTTTTCTTGGAGACGTTTTGTGACCACTGTGAAATTGAAATGTAGGGTTTTGGGTTTTTCCGGTTTTTATTATTCCCCGGAAACGGGAATCACAAAATCGTCATTCCCGGGAATGCGGGATTTCCCGGGAAAGTACGAGAGTGGATCATTGTTTCTGTGATTTTTCCATCTTCCCATAGCTACATATGTATATGAAATACATTACCGGCTCCATTTTATAGAGACCTAGAGCAAACTCTTCAGAGATTTCCGTTCCGAAAAATAGCTGACACGCTTTCGCTCTATGGAGCAAAAATATGGGAAAAAGGCATGGATTGGATTGTATCACGAATTTACTCCTCGGCCACCATGTTGTCCGGAATTAGCCCACACTGGCCAGTTCCGTAGCCAGAAAGCCGAGAATTCCCGGAAATTCCCGGTGCGAGATTTCCCTACCCAAAACCGTATTGAAATGTCAAATTACAGGTAGTTGTCAAAAAATATAGCTAACATCATCGAAATACGTAAAATCGGAAGGTACCGTTATATAGGGGCTATACCAAAATATGCACCTCTGCTGAAAATTTTTGATGGAGAAGTTTGTTGACCACTGGCTACGTCAAATGTCAAATAAAAGGTAGTTTGGTAAAAAATGTTGGGGATATCTTCAAAATACCTCAAATCGGGAGGTGCCAGAATATGGGCAATATGCCAAAACATGGACTTATGTAGAAAATTTTTGGTCGATAGGTTTTGTGACCAGTGGAAACCTCAAATTTCAAATTATATAGCTAACATCCTCAAAATACGTAAAATCGGAAGGTACATACATCGTTACATGGGGGCTATACCAAATATGGACCTCTGTTTTTTTTTTTTTTTTTTTTTTTTTGAAAAGTTTTGATGCCACTGGGAATTTCATATTACAAATAAAATGTAGCTATAACCTTCAAAATATCGAAATTCGGGAAGGTACCTTTATATGGAGGCTATAATTTTTAGTGGAGATGTGTTGTGACATCTGCCTGCAAGTCACATCACGTCACAATCAAGCGATCGTGAGCAAATATCTCCCACAGATGTGGGTCGAAGGTACTGCTACAAGCATATTACCTAAAGGAAAAAGAAAGGAAGAGAAGACAGGGAAGCTTAGGGAGAGATTAAACTTGGCTCAATTCTCAGAGACAGAGACCCAAGCATACCATCGTTGTGAAAACACCCAATAAAGAGTATGTCCACAAGATGACAGGTGAAGTAAGCGAGAGCATCGCAAAACTAACAACGAAAAGAGTGCAGCAGTCTGTGGCTCAGCGAAGAAAGTTAAGAATAATCGGGTGAGACTAAATAAATAACAGTGGGGTGCTCCAAAGGATATCAATAAAAACTTCCTATGAAGCGGGGAAGAGGATAAGATCTTCATAAAAACTGAACACCCTTAAACCTTTTAGAAGTAAAATACCTTCCCACCTTCAAATGCCCCGAGCAAACTTCGTCAAGACCCTCGCAGAGGAGGCTGTCCAGAGTATCTTTTGGCAGAGGTAGACAAAGTGAGCTCACGCATGAGGAGGGATAGGCTGACCACAAAATCTTCTGGAACTATAGGAGATTCAGAGAAGATATCCCTGACCTTCCAGAAGGTCGTCATGAGCTCTGGCATCCCGTCCTAGGCAATGACCAAAGTGTTACAGGGCTGCCCGAGCAAATCGACAGGTCCATATTTTGCACGATAAAGAATGACGTTCTAACGAGGATAAGAGGGAATTGTCACAGCTCGCCGGACATACCATTGTGACACTCGGTTTGACAAGTAGTGTGTCCTGGAAACCCGTTATTTCCCTCTGACCACCGTGGACCGTAGAAAATCTGATTTGCAAATGTTCATTGAATGTATCCATAACCGCTTCAGAGAGCTGCCCATTCCCTTTAGATCTTCAAGTAGCTGAGAGAATTTTCCGGGACATTATCACAGCTGCCGCAGCTCGCTACATACATGCAGTTCAAATAACCGAAATTACTCCAAAATTTTACAGCTTGATAAGCCTGGTTATACGAACCATGATGACCCAAGAGTTAGAGAAGCGGCGATCCGAAGCGAAAAACTTGGCTTCTGGTATAATATGAGTGAATAAGGATAGATATAGTTTTCTTCCAATTGTTAAGCATTTTCTTTGAGATTCCGTGTGCACCCAGCCCTTCGGATGATTTCGCATTTCGGTTTACGTCTGCAACATCTCTCATATAGTTGTGGTACCTCCTCGTATGAGAAGGGTCTTATACGGCGTAGCACACTTCTCTTCGCCCTATCACTCTCAGGGTGCTCTATAAACTCCCAGTTAACATAACACACAAACTTCTTCGGATCTGGCACTGTCATATCATTGAAAGTACTTACTTACTTAATCAAACCCCGTTTACTTTTCACTGTGGGGTGTTTTGTAAAAGGTTTTCCATCTGACTCTATCTCTGACCATATTTTTTGTGTTGTACGTTTCTTTTACAAAATGGAATAGATAGTGATTCCTCCCATGTCATCCGTTTTTTGCCTCTAGGCCTTCTACCTTTGCACCTTACTTCCATTTATTTTCGAGGAAGTCTACCTGCCATTGATAGCAACAGCCGTTCTATCATCCTTGACCGTTGCCTACAATTTACTTAAACCTGTACAACTGTTGCATTGCTTCAGGTAACTTAGTCACTTTTTCCACTTCGGCTCGCATACTGTTGACTTCAAGAGTAAGGTCATCAAGAACCTTTGCTAGCCCCTTTCGCCTCTGCTGGAAAAATTGGATTTATTTCGGATATTTGACCGGCAGTACTGTGTATCAGAGGTCGGGTCGGGTGGTCTGTTAACGGAGATGATGATAGGAAGATGATCTGAGCCAAGGGAAATGACGGGTTGTCAGGAAACGTGATTTATAAGAACGTTTGCCACAAAGCTGATGTCTGGCGAGCAGTGGCAATATCCTTATCCTCGTAGGAGCGCCTTCGTTCACCGTGAAAATGTGGATCTGAATATTAGCTCGACCAGCGCTGTACCCCTCTGATCATTGCCTTGGACGGAATGCCAAAGCTCATAATGAGCTTTGAAGTTCCCTAGCACAAGGCGGTCATTAAAAACAAACTAATATCAGGTATATGTTTAACGCATGGCTCAACATATTAAGGGAATATACACATGGGTGCCACCGTGGTGCAATGGTATGCACACCCGCCTTGCACACTGAAGGTTGTGGGTTCGATTCCCCGGCCAGGCAACATCAAACATTTTTCAACGGTGGCAAAATACCCCTCAGTAATGTTAGCGAGTAGTTCAGCCATGTAACCATCGTAACGTTGCAATCATCCGGTGACAGTGAGCTTTGTTTCCTGGATCGCGGTTATCATGATATTTTTCCAACTCATAAAGTCTACAATTTCGCTGACTTTGTTGAATAGAATTGCAGGAAAAAGGCTTTTCTGAGGCGCTGAACAATAAAATATGGTGTTAGATGCTGTGTTTGTTGTAGTTCGGGATGATTCGTATTCTGATGACGATGTTGGAACACACTGGGAGATTTTAACGCACGAGTGGACATTTTTTTATACAAAATAATGCCTCTATAACGCATTTTCTCAAAATCGTAATAATTCGTCGGTCCCCAAGTGCTACGTTATACTGTAGCGGATATCTTCAAAATACTTCAAATCGGGAGGTACCGGAATATGGGCAATATGCCAAAACATGGACCTATGTTGACAATTTTTTGTGGAGAAGTTTAGTGACCACTGTGGACATCAAATGTCAAATTACAGGTAGTTCGGTCACAAAATATAGCAAAATGCTCAAAATACCTGAAATCGGAAGGTATCGTTATATGGGGACTATACCAAAACATGCACCTCTGTCGACAATTTTTGCTGGAGAAGTTTTGTGACCACTGTGAACTTCAAATGTCAATTTACAGGTTGTTCGGTCAAAAAATATAGCAAAACTTCTCAAAATACCTAAAATCGGAAGGTATCGTTATATGGGGCTATACCAAAACATGCACCTCTGCCGACAATTTTTGCTGGAGAAGTTTTGTGACCACTGTGAACTTCAAATGTCAAATAACAAGTTGCTAATATCCTCAATAACGTAAAATCGGAAGGTACCGTTATATGGGGGCTATACCAAAATATACACCTCTGCTGAAAATTTTTGGTGGAGAAGTTTGTTGACCACTGGGTAGGTCAAATGTCAAATAAAAGGTAGTTTGGTAAAAAAATGTAGCGGGTATCTTCAAAATACCTCAAATCGGGAGGTACCGGAATATGGGCAATATGCCAAAACATGGACTTATGTAGAAAATTTTTGGTGGATAGGTTTTGTGACCAGTAGAAACCTCAAATGTCAAATTATATAGCTAACATCGTCAAAAATAAAATGTAGCTAAAACCCTCAAAATATCGAAATTCGGGAAGGTGCCGTTATATGGAGGCTATAATTTTTAGTGGAGATGTGTTGTGACCTCTGCCTGTGAGTCACATCAAGTCAAAATCAAGCGATCGAGAGCAAACATCTCCCACAGATGTGGTCATATTACCTAAAGGAAAAAGAAAGAAAGGGAAGACGGGGAAGCTTAGGGAGAGATTAAACTTGACTTATTTCTCAGAGACAGAGACCCAAGCATACCATCGTTGTGGAAACCCCCTATAAAGAGGATGTCCACAAGATAATAGATGATGTAAGCGGTCCTGCCGTTCTTAACTGATGCCATTACCAACGAACGACAGTTAATTTTTATACCCTCCACCATAATGTGGAGGGTATAATTAAATTTGTCATTCCGTTTGTAACGCATCGAAATATTCATCGCAGACCCTATAAAGTATATATATTCTTGATCAGGGTAACATTCTAAGTCGATATAACCATGTCCGTCCGTCCGTCTGTTGAAGTCAAGATACAGCTCGCAATTTTCAAAATAGAGCTTTGTAATTTCGTATAGAAGTTTCTATTACTCCAAGGATGTTTGGTATTGCACATGGGCTAAGTCGGTCTACGTTTTGATATAGCCCCCATAGAACGGTACCACCCGATTTTTGGTATTTTGAAGATTTTAACCTCATTATCACACCGAAATGGCTGAAATTTGGTACTTTGTCTTCGTTAGGGGTATAAATCTTTCTCCCAGAAATTTGTTGGTATAGGAGCACGCCTTCATATAGCCCCCATAAAACGGTACCTCCCTATTTCCGGTATTTTGAAGGTTGTGGCCTCAAATTCCAACGTACTACCCGAAATTTGGAATTTGGTCTTCATTAGGGTATTAAACATTTCCCATGAAATTTGTCAGTATAGGTCCACGCATTAATATAGCCCCCATAGAACGGTACCTCCCCATTTCCGGTATTTTGAAGGTTGTGGCCTCGATATTCCACCGAAATTTGGTATTTGGTCTTCATTTGGGGTAATAAACGTTCCATAAGAAATTTGGCGGTATAGGTCCACGCCTTCATATAGCCTCCATAGACCGTACCTCACGATTTTCGGTGTTTTGAAGGTTGTGGCCTCAATATTACTCAGAAATGGCAGAAATTTGGTATTTAGTCGTCGTTGGGGGTACAAAAATTTTCCCCAGAAACTTGTCGATACAGGCCCACGACTTAGTATAGCCCCCATAAAATGGCACATCCCTATTTATGGTATTTGTCTTCATTTGGGGTATAAAAGCTTCAATATATAATTTGTCGGTATAGGTCCATGCCTTCATATAGACCCCATAGGACGGTACCACCCGATTTTCGGTATTTGGGAGGTTTTAGCCTCATTATCACACCGAAATGGCTAAAAATTGGTACTTAGTATTCGTTGGTGGTATAAAACTTTCTTTCAGAAATTTATCGGTATCGGTCCACGTCCAAAAAGCCAAAGCCCCCATACAACGGTACCTCCCGAATTTCGGTATTTTTAATGTTGTGGCCACAGCAACCCATCGAAATGGCTAAAATTTGGTATTCAGTTTTTGTTGGAGGTAAGAACCTTTCCGACTGAAATTCGTCGGTATAAGTCCACATTTCGATATAGCCCCCATAGAACGGAACCTCCCGATTTTCGTATTTCTGAAGTTTGTGACATCAATATCCTACCTAAAGACTGAATTTTGTTATTTAGTCTTTCATGTAGTTATAAAATATTCCAAAAAAGAATTATCAGTGTAGGTCCACAGGTTCCTATATCTCCCATAGAAGCGTACCTCTTGATTTTCGGTATTTTGAAGGTTTTACCGAAATATCGGAAATTTCGTATTTAGTCTTCTTTGAGTTAAAAAATTTCCGCCAGAAATTTGTAGGTATAGATCGACGTTTTGATATAAACCCTCCGAATTTCGGTACCTCCCGAATTTAGGTATTTTGAAGCCACATTGTTTTACCGAACTTGCTGAAATTTGGTATGTATACTTCTTCATAAACTAAAGGAAACTAATTGTTCCATTTTACGTCAATACAACTCGTGGTGGAGGGTATAATAAGTTCGGCCTGGTCGGTCTTACTTGTTATTTATATAGATTAAACCCAAAAACCAGTTATTTGTGGTCAATACTTTCTGACAATCGGTGTAAGTTAATTTTACCTGCACCCGCCGATCATTAAAAAAAACACTCTGCATTTCACTTTCATCTAAATTCTTAAATTGCCTGCGTTAGCAAATCTGCTAGAAATGGCCAAGGCATAGAAAGAACCGAAGGCTGGCATGCCATTCCAAAGAAAAGTGTGCGCGCGTATGATTATATACGGTAAAAAGCCTTCCGAAGGTCGCTGATGAATGTGTATTAATTCAGTGTGTTCCAGCTAATCACAGGGTCTTTGCTTTGTTGTTGGATGGTTGGCAAAAGTAATTGACGCATAAAGCAGCACGTTGACATTTTAGTGGCAGGAGGTATAAATGCCTCACGTTTGTGTGTGCGTGTGCGTGTGTGTGTGAGCTTTCCGCTCAATCGCACAAAGTTGTTGCTGTTTTGTCACTTGTGTTTCTTATATGATTTATTAGCACTAGGATTTCCCGACGAAATGAATTGCTTGTGCAGAGGAGGGTGGTGAGAAGTAGGTGGGTCTTCCTGAGTGAGTGTCGATTTCATTGCGTTCACACAGTCAATTTCGTCAGAATGTTGTTCTTTTTTTGGAGGGAAAGTTTTGTTGATTATACGAATTATTAACTTGTTTTTTTGTTCTTCAAGTTTCTTGGAATATAAGAGAGCTAATATATTTAATTGGAAATAATGCTGCTCTTTATAAGAATGTATGTCTATAGGTGCACATATTTCTCTATATATGTACATATGTATGTATTTTGTTTGCCGAATTGTGTAATTTATTATGTGCAAATTAATTTTGTCACGTGTTTTATTCCGAAAGCGTAATAAATCACAACTAATGAAATACTGACATTAATTTATAATCAAATTAGCTGTATTAATGTTTCTTGTTTAGGTACAAGTGACTTATTTACGTTAACAATTGAAGTAACTTTAACAATTCGAAGTAACTTTACAATTAAAATTAACAGAGGTCGCTGTTTAAGGACCTTCTGTGAACGAAGGTTAAAGGATTAGTTGTATCCCACCCTTACAAAACAAAAAACACGCAATGAAAAATAATAATTTGTAATTTTGCCTATTAGGTCGATGATCATTTTAATATAAATATGTATGTCTGATGAGTTGCGTAACTAATCCGTTCCATAATTTTGTAGTTGTGTGGGAATCTCTTCGGCATTCCTATTTCAGTTGCAAAACATCTTCGATGATTTAACTCAACTCCAACGAGAAATTTACTGAAACAAGTAAAAAAGCGTTAAGTTTGGCCGGGCCGAACTTTTTATACCCTCCACCATGAAACACATATTATTTATTTTTCCTTCCTGTTCACAATTTTAAATAGAGATATTTTGTGATCACAGAAACTCAAATGCCTACATAAGGTCAAAAAATTTAAAATGCAAAAAAATTCTTCAATCGGGCTCCACCTTTATATATAGCCCCCATATAAAAGTGTGGACCTATATTAAACATGTTTGGTGGAAAATGTTGTGACCACTGAGAACCTCAAATGTCAAATTACAGATAGTTCGGTTAAAAGGTTTTGTGACCACTTTGAACGTCAAATGTCAAATAACAGGTAGTTCGGACAAACGGTAGTTAAAATTCTCAAAATACATAAAATCGGGAGGAACCGTTATATGGGGTCTATAGCAAAACATGGACCTATATAGACAAATTTCAGTGGAGTGGTGTTTTGACCGCTAGGAACCTCAAATGGAAAATTACGGCAAGTTTGGTTAAAAATTGTAGCATAAAATTGTCAAAATAACGAAAATCGGGATGTACCGTTACACCAAAACATGGACCTATGTTGACAATTTTTGGGTGAAGAAGATTTGTGAGCACTGGGAACCTCAAATGTCAAATAACAAGTAGTTCGGTCAAAAATGTAGCTAAAATCCTCAAAATACCGAACATCGGGAGGTACCGTTATATGGGGGCTATACTGAAACATGGACATATGTTAACAATTTTTATTGGAGATATTTTGTGATCTATGCTGATAATTCTCTTCTGGAATATTTTATAACCCCCATGGAAGACTATCGGGTATGTGATGAAAACCGAATCGACTCGATTTGCAGAATCGAAATGGTATATAATCGGAGTGCCGTTGATGATACATATAGTTTTGCTTCGCAAACGGCCCTTATTTAAATAATATTTTTAAAATCCATTTTCAATTTCATTAAAATATTCGTCAAAATTAGAGATATACGATTTCGATTTAATGCAAAACGAGTCGAATCGTTTTCCATCACATACCTGTATATACCAAATTTCAGTCATTTCGGTTCGATATTGCCCTCAGAATTACAAAAATCGGAAGGTACCGTTCTATGGGGGCTATATCGAAACGAAGACCTATACCGACGAATTTCAGCCGGTAAGGTTTTTAACTTCAAAGTAGACTAAATACCATTTCGGTGGCTGATTTTCGGTATTTTGAAGGTTGTGACCACAAACTTTTAAAATATCGAAAATCGGGATGTATCGTTCTATAAGGGTAATATGAAAGCCTATATACCTAAAAATTCAGGCTGAAAAATATAATACCAAATTTCAGCCATTTCGGTGGAATATTGAGGCCACAACCTTCAAAATATCGAAAATTGGGATATACCGTTATATGGGGCTATATGAAGGCGTGGACCTAAATCGACAAATTTAGAAGAGAAAGTTGAATACCCTCAACGACGACTAAATACCAAATTCCAGCCATTTCGATGGATTATTGTGGTCACAACCTTCAAAATATCGAAAATCGAGAGGTACCGTTCTATGGGGGCTATATTAAGGCGTGAACCGGCAACGAAAAAATTCTGGGCGAAAGTTTTATGCCCCAACAAAGACTACATATCAAATTTCAGCCATTTCGAAGGCTAAGACCTATACCAATAACCGATTTTCGATATTTCGAACCTCTATAACTTACCGAAATGCCTGAAATTTGGCATCGGGGTATAAAATTGTCCATCTGAAAATTGTCGGTATAGCCCCCATTGGGGCGGTACCCCCCGATTTTCGATATTTTGAAGGTTTCAGCATCATTATCAAACAGAAATCGATAAGATTTGGTATTTAGTCTTCAATGGGGTTATAAAATATTCCAGAAGATTAAAATATTCCCTATGGAATATGAAGGTAGTTTTGGAAATTCGAACGTATGTGTATGAAAAGTTCTAAATGGTACTAAATTTGGTACAATTTGGTTTTGAGTAAACTGATAGAGCTGGAATACTGAAATTTTGATTTAAAATTACTGTTGGAGTGTAGGATTGAGAAATGAAGGTATTTTCGGAAATACGAACTTATGTGTAAGAAAATTCTAAATGCTACTAAATTCTTTACAATTTGGTTTTGGATCCTTGAATTCTGACATTTGGAATAACGATTACAGCTGGAGTTTAGGTTTGTGATATGAAGGTAGTTCCGGAAATACCAACTTATGTGTACAAAAGTACAAATTTGATACAATTTGGTTTCGAGTGAACCGATAGAGCTGGAATCTTGAAATTTGGATATAACATTCCTATTAGAGTATATGATTGAGAAAAGGAGGTGCTTTCGGAATTTCGATCGTGTACAAAAAGTACTAATTGGTGCTTAATATGGTACAATTTGGTTTTTAGTGAACCGATAGAGCTGGAATCCTGAAATTTGGATTGAAAATTGTTGTTAAAGTATAGGATTGAGTTATGGAGATAGGTTGAGAAATTTTAACGTACATATATGTATGTGCGAAAAGTACTAAATGGTACTAAATTTGGTACAATTTGTTTTTGAGTGAACCGATAGAGCTGAAATACTGACATTGGGTTTAAAATTACTATTGGAGTATAGGAGTAAGATATGGAGGTAGTTTTGGAAATTCGAACGTATGTGTACGAAAGGAACTAAATGGTACTAAATTTGGTTTTGAGTGAATCAACAGACCTGCAATCCTGAATACTAGTTTGGAATTACAATTAATTTTTGAGTACAGGATTTCGATGTGGAGGTAATATTGGAAATTTGTACTTATGTGCGCGAAAATTACTAAATGGTACTAGATAGAGCTGGAATTTGAAATTTGGTATTAAGGTAATTGTTGGTGTTTGGGGCTGAGAAATGGAGTTTGGAAATACTTACTACAAAAGTACAAACGTTAATAAATTGTACTAAATTTAGTATTGTGTACAGATAAAGTTAGTACACTTCTGAATTTTGGTACTGGAATCAGAAATTGTGTAGAATTATGATATGGAGGAAATTTTCAAATACGTACCAAAGTATACGAAAAGTTTTAAATTGTACTGAATTTCGTATAGGCTGTAAGGATATAGTTGTAATTCCGAAAGTTGGTATGAAGCGGACTGTTGGTGTGTGGGGTTGAGATATGAAGTGGTTTTGGAAATGCGAAAAGTACCAAATAGTGTTAAGTTTGGCTGAAAATATGCAAATTTTTCTATATAGTACACCCAATACAATACACGGACAGTGCACAGTGGATCCACACATTGGCCAAAAATAAAAAAATGAATGTCAATATTTTGGTATAGCATCTGGCAACTCTGACAGCTATGACATGGGCCTTTTTATACCATCCACCATAGGATGGGGGTATATTAAGTTTGTCACTACGTTTGTAACTACTCGAAATAATCATTGTAGACCCCACAAACTATATATATTCTTGATCAGCGTGCAATTCTACATCGATATAGCCATGTCCGTCCGTCTGTCTGTCTGTCCGTCTGTCCGTCTGTGGAAATCACTCTAGCGTCCGTACGGACTGACGTAGGTGGATGAAATTTTGGGAAAATCTATTATTTGTACGTAGGACTTTTGGTATTGAAAGCGGGCTATGTAGGCCCACGCTTTCGTATAGCCCCCATACAAAATGGCGCGTGACGCGTCGTCGTTTTAAGGAATTTTTAAGATATTTGTCCCATTTTACCACCGAATTGGTTGTAATTTAGTATTTTGTGTCTCCAGAGGCCAAAAAACATTCCTACGAAAGTTGGTTTATATAGGTCCACGTTTTGGTATAGCCCCCATATAACGCCCCATATAAAGTACGCGTCATTTTAATATATTTTGAATGTATAAGTCCCATTTGACAACAGAATCGGTTGCAACTTTGTATTTTGTGTTTCCAGAGGCTAAGAAACATTCCTACCATAAAATGTTTATATAGGTCCACGTTTTGATATAGCCCCCATAGGACGATATCTCCCGATTTTCGGTATTTTGAAGGTTTTGGCCTCATTATCACACCGAGATGGCTGAAATTTGGTATTTAGTCTTCGTTGGGGGTATAAAACTTTCCCCCAGAAATTTGTATGTACAGGCCCATGCCATCATATAGCCCCCATAGAACGGTAACTTCTGATTTTCGGTATTTTGAAGGTTGTGGCAACATTAATCCACCGAAATGGCTGAAATTTGTGGTGGAGGGTATAAAAAGTTCGGCCCGACCGAACTTAACGCTTTACCCACTTGTTCAAAATATATTAGTTTTTGTTTCATTCGAACGCGATCTTCTAAAGAATAGCTTCAAAAGTCGGAACATTTAACTAATATTTTTTGTTGTGAGTATTTTAAGAGCAAGTAAATATGTATATTCAAAATATAGCGAAACTAATACGTATAGCAAAATATTATAGTGGATTTTGGAGGAGAAGGTAATAGCTTAATTTTCATTAAAAAATAGTGTTTTAGCGTGTTGTGGTAGTCATGATGTCCACCAGTGCCCACCTCGGGAATAATTTGCCAAAGTAGGTCATGGGTTTAAGATTATTCAATATTAAAATCAGCTGCCATCTGGTGCCAAACTATAAATGGTGGGTCGCTGACTAAAGCTGCCCTGGAATAGGGTTTCTATGGATATATTAGCGTATAACTTTGTTATCTGACCACGTGCATTAACATAATTGGCACCAGTTGCTAGATGAAGAACTCTTCTTCCAAATTTATCTTACGTTGGCGGTACGTGCCTTCCAGGAAGAACGCTATAAGAACTATGTTAAAAATTTTACCAATTTTCAGAAAAAAATTTTGATTTTTTTAATCCGCTAATGGTTGGTTTTTATGTTGTTTTGGAGATTATTTTGTTTCCCCAAGCCTATTTTTGCATCATAAGATAATCGGGAGCTTTGTTCATGTCATTTTGCATTAATAGCATAAAACAATTCTTACCGTATACCCCCTCCAGAGGGGAAAGGGGGGAGAATGTTACGCTCGTGGCTTCTTAAAACACTCTTCGCATCAGCACAAAGCTGTAACCGGCGCATTGGCTTGATTTTTACACTCTAAGTATTTTGGCAATGTTAGAATTCTCAATTCTAAATTTTGTATTAGGGTCATTGTTGGTGGTGGTAGGATTAAGATGTGGAGGTGTTTTTGGAAATACATACCGTACATACATACGAATGACACTACACATACGGAAATAATACATTTTACAAAATTTTGGTATTGGGTCTTTTTGAAATTCCGAAATTGTGTGTAAAGGTAACAGTTGATGTGTAGGATTGAGATAAGAAGGTTGCTTTGTAAATGTCTACTATAAGTGTACCAAAAGTACTAAATGGTACTATCAAGGCCTATAGAAGGTCGGCCATTCAGAGTTCTGTTAACAACTTTTGACAACAAACATAATAGATTTTATATTATTAAGATTTGAGTTTCTTTGTATTTTAAATCACAATAATGTTTTTGATAACAAACATAACAATCATGTGGGCTAAGTGTCCAACTGTATAAAGTGTGGGTACTACGTTTAGAATAATTTTGGTATTGGGTGAAGGGATAAAATTGGAATCCTAAAATTTGGTATTATGGTCAGTGTTGATGTGTAGGGTTGATATTAGCAGTTGGTTTAGGATATTGGAACTATAAGCGTACCAAATGTACTTTATGGTACTAAATTTGGTATTGGGTTAAGAAATATATGTGGAAATCCAACATTTTTATAATAGAATCATTGTTGCGGTGTGTAGTTGTGATAATAAGTTCGTTTTGGAGCTTTAAGCGTACGGAAAGTAATAAATGGTACTAAATTTGGTACAAGATGAAAGGATAAAGCTGCGTAGCGTTAAGATAAGAAGGTTGCTTTGCAAATGAGTATTGCAGATGTACCAAAAGCACAAATTATGGTAAACCTTGGTATTGGGCGAAAGCATAGAATTGCGATTCTGAAATTTGGAATGAGGGCACTATTGATGTGTTGGTAGTAAATTTGAACGAAAAGTAATAATTTTTTATCGTTAATATTGGAATCTGTCAGAATTACTATAAATGAGTATGCAACAGCTTGTAATGTTTATTTGATTTGAAAAATGAATAGAAGGCCAAATTTTATTTACAGAGTCAGCTTCTGTATATGTTCAAAAGTTTGTTTCATCACAATGTTGATGAATTTCATTTCAATATGTAAATGTTGTAATAAAAATTTTCATTCCAACTTAATTTTATGGGGTCCCATGTACTGTCGGTGTGTGTCAATTTGCTCACTCACACAATTAAAAACGAGAGCTTTTGTCCATACCCAGCAAACCAAAATCGGAAGAAACATCCGAGTTCGGACCGAATTCTTTCGGAAATTCGGAAGAAACATCCGAGTTCGGATGCGAGTTCGTTCCGAACTCTGACCGAAAGTCATATGGCGTGGTTGACGTGTTCTCCGACCGAAATTCGGAAATTCTCTGACCGAATTCGGTCCGAATTCTGATGAACTATCTTATGAATTTCTGATTTATTAAGTCCCGGTCCACACTAGCGTGAATTTCATTAAAAAATTTCATGAAATTAGGTGTTCTTAAATCGAATTCCCCACTACAGCAATTTTATGATTTTACTCTACTATGGAGGTCGATCTAGAGACGCATAATTACATGCAATTTTTGCAATGAAATCACTCTAGTGTGGACCGGGACTAACCGACGTTCGAACAGATATCGGTCCGAATTCGGAAGTAAAATCTTATGAAATTCGGAAGTTTCGGACTACTTTCGGAACGAATTCGGTCCCAAGTCTGATGAACTATCGTATGAATTTCTGATTTATTTACCAGCATTCGACTGTACTTGACAAAGTGTATGACATGTCTTATGCCAGACTATGAACATTTTCATTAACTTGAAAATGGGTTTATGGATAAGAGGTGTGAAGGGGGTGAAACTCTGTACACAAGGTCCTGTAATCTGAAATTATTCTTTGTGTTTAAATTCGTAACTCTCAAAGTCCGTGTTTAGACACACAAATTTCTCGGGATAGTAAATTCAGTTTTTAGGCAATAGGGGGTAGGAAAGAGTATTGAGGAGCTCTTTCCTCTCCGCTCTCTCCCAAAAAACTCAATTTACTTTCCCGAGAAATTTGTGTGTCTAAACACAGACAAACCAATGCAAAGCAATGAAAATATTAAAATTTTCATGTAAATGTGTGGACGTCCATGAAAATTTAAAAGAGAATAACAAAGAATTTCTAATGAAATTTGTCATAGTCTGACGTAAGACTATGTCTTGATAGAACAGAAATATTTTTTTTATTAAAAAATAACTACAGTGATACCCCGGTTACACTTAACCGGATTAACCCAGTGGGTTTGAGTTTCAAATATCAATTCCATAGCGCAAACGTCAAATGAAAACGTCATAAAGTGGGTCAACCCGTTAAAGAACTCTAATGTAACCGTACTATGAGTTAATTATTTTGCCTCTTTAAAAACCACCAAGTTTGAGGACAAACAATTTAATATTTTTATAAAGTATACATACATATAAATATGTAAAATATTTTATATTGATTTTCGGACCTCGTTAAAGGACATTTTGTTTTACTTATTCCGTTTCTAAAAATTTAATTTTTTCAACCAGTCTTTTCGCAATATTCGCCCATGTATATTTGTAGGTAGTTTACACTAGAGTTTTTTGCCGGGTTAACTCACTTCGAGAGGATTTATTTGACGTTTGCGCTATGGAATTGACATTTGAAATCCAAACCCCACTGGGTTAATCCGGTTAAGTGTAACCGGGGTATAATAGGCCGTTTACATATAACCGGGTTAACCCAGTGGGTCTGGGTTTCAAATGTCATTTCCATTGTGTATACTTCAAATAAATCCTCATAAAGAAGGTTAACCCTGCAAAAAACTATAATCTAAACGCCGTATAAGATCCAATATCTGCAAGAACCGCTCCATAAAACTTGTTGGTATGCTAGATATTGACCATAATCTATAGCTTTGTTCCTTTACTTTTTAATGGTAAGGGTGGTAAAAGAGAAAAGTGTCAAAATTGCTCAAAATTGCTCTCTCATGAACATTTTTACCAGAAAAGTAAAGGAACGGAAAAATGTTAGATCTGGCAGCAATGTCAAAAAGAAACATAAAAAATCAATTTTCGTCTTTTATTTCACATTTTTTAATTTAGTTTTGTCAGCGTTCGACTTTGGCTTTGTTCCTTTACCTGCCTGAGGTTACCATTTCTTACCATTTTTAACCTGCAAAGCGTTCCTTTACTTTAACAAGCATACAACTTATATGAGACCAGTTCACCACTTTTACCATTTTTTGCCACTGTTACCATTTTTTAAAGTAAAGGAACAGACCATTTTTCTTCTGTTTTTCGTCCATTTTCTTTTTCATTGTGAAATAATCGTCAAACAGAAATTTTGCTGGTAGCCTGTGGTAGAAGAGAAAGCCATTTTCGCTCTCTCTCCACTCTCACTCTCTTAAAAATTGCTTCCAGTTTTGCGACTTTTCGGGGTTAAGGGACGCTTTGCAGGTTAAAAATGGTAACAAATGGTAAAAATGGTAACCTCAGGTAAGTAAAGGGACACAGCTTATAACAACACAAATTATTTTTCTTAAAAGTATTTTGACTTTTACATTGTACATAGTACATACATTTTGAGAAAATTAATTTCTTGTAAACGTTTGTATTGAATTTCGTACACATTTTTGATTATCGTACAGACCTATTGTTGCCGGCGGCTGTATTGACATATCATGGTGCAATAAGAAGGAACGTTTTCACACGATAAGGTTTGCCTGCTCAAAAATGCGTTGTCCGTTTTGATTGTCATTCGTAAATTGTGTCAGTGTTGAAACAAAATGTGGAAGTAAGTGAACGAAAACGTACATAAAGTACCATACATACAACACTAGCATTTAAGATATTTGGTCTGTTCCAGTACTGTAAGAATGTACTAATTTTTACTATTTTTTCCGATAACATAAAGGAAAAAATGTTATCGTAGTAAAAAGTAGTAGCTTCTTGCAGGTTCTGGAACAGAGCAATTATCTACCTGTTTCATCTTTTTTTTTACAAATAAAGGTGTTCTATAAAACATGACGGGTGCCACCGTGGTGCAATGGTATGCACGCCCGCCTTGCACGCAGAAGGTCGGGGGTTTGATTCCTCGTCCAAGCAACATCAAACATTTTTCAACGGTGGCAAAATACCCCTCAGTAATGTTGGCGACATTTCCTGAGTATTTCAGCCTTGAAAAACTTCTCCACAAGTGGTGTCTTAAGACACGCCGTTCGGACTCGGCGATAAACAGTAGGTCCCATATCATTGAGCTAAATATGAATCGGGGTGCACTCATTGATATGAGAGAAGTCTCCCTTGTCCCGTATGGGATGTTGTGGAACAATGTTTTTTGTTTTTTGTAAAACATGACTTCTATGTACCTGTTAATAACAAAGGTATTTCCCTATTTCATAAAAATCTTTCTTGAAAAATTTACGCTGGTAACGCAGGTATCATCTTACCTTCAGGTGGTAAGAATTATTACATTATTTTTTACATGGCATGCGCGCATGAGGCAACAATTTTAACAACGCATACATTTTACCCAATTTTATGGGATTCACAAGAATTACTTTTTTAATTTTCAAATACAATACACACATAAACCTTTTTGGTACATTTATGTAAAACCGTACTTCTTTTTGTTCAAAAAGTATGCTTGTATACAATGACTTCAAAAACGCAACACTAGATGTGAAAATTACGAATGAGAGTCAAAACGGAAACCACGTTTTTGAGCAGTCAAACCTTATCGTCTGAAAACGTTCAAGGTGTTACATCAAATCATGTCAAACGTCAAATTTGCTCACAAAAATGCATTACTGTGAATTGCTTGTTTACATTTTGTATGTGATTTTATTCACAATAACGCAATTTGACAACTGGTATGAAGATCAGCTGTTTTTGGCGTTACACCTTATTATTCCACCATGTGTCATATTCCCTCTTACACCTCATTCGCTTGGGATATTTCATATTGTTTTTTTCCTCCTTCTAAACAAAAGAATGTCAAAATCAAGGGGTGTTAAAAACATCTGTTAGTTTTCTACACCAAATTCTACTGAAAGGATTGACTCTTTATGTATATCATCCTTTGTACGTTTTACAATATTCGACAAGGGAAGGGATTTTAATTTTCCGTAAGAAACAAAAGAAATTTATTCAAGTTAAAAATGTATAAAATATTTAACTTATATAAGATGGAATTTTTAACAGGACCTAATAGGGACAATACGAGTGAATCACACAAGGATGCTGTATCACTTATTAGTGAGTGACTCTTTGTAATGAAGTCACCTGCAAGCTGTGCAATATTAGTGGAAAGTGAGTACTAGTAAATATGAGCTGTAAATGAACACGCACTTTCATTGTACTTTATCTATTTATCACAGATTTAAAGTGACACATAAAATAGTATTATTGTACATTGTTCGCTTGAACAACCAAATATGCCCAGTAGTTTGTTATTTGCAAACAGCAGCGAAGGTAGAGTTTATACCTTATCAACTAGTTCTGCGGCATGGAGAGAGTTTCCATACAATGGCTTGGAATTCAAGAAAATTTCAGCTGTTCCAAATTTTATGTGGGCCATAGGCGGTGATCGTCAAGTTTATGTTCATGTTCATGGATTAGATGTGCCCATACGTGTAAAGGAGGAATCATATGAGAATGAACGTTGGTTGCCCATAGAAGGTTTCTCAAAGACTCTATTGCCCACAGATCGGTTTAAGTATTCTTCAGCCGATGGACAGCAAGACAGATCAATAGAAAAGATACGGCTTCCCTCTATGGCCTGGCAGTGGGACGGCGATTGGCATTTGGAATTAGATTTAGATGGAAATTCTCTGGGTGAAGATGGTTGGATGTATGCTCTAGATTTTCCGGCTACATACTCAGCAAAGAAAACATGGAATTCGTATGTAAGACGTAGAAAATGGGTAAGATTTCGCCGTTACAGTGCATTGAATTGTTGGTGTGCAGTAGCACCATTGCATAAAGATCCCACACAGGAGCCTTTTACCGATGTGGCGATAGGCGGTACAAATATACCCAATGCAGCAACGGGAACTTTAGTTGTTTGGGCAATAACAGCTCATGGAAGGGTAGGCTAAAAACTTTTTTCTTTGAACTTTTAAAGATTTTCCTTTTTTAGGCCATGTTTCGTAGCGGTGTTTCGGCTACAGCTCCCGAAGGACTTCGTTGGACAACAATTCCCACACCACCCACTTGTGAATTGGCCCAATTAAGCGTTGGACCTACAGGTCTAGTTTGGGCTGTACTCTTCAATGGTCATGCTATTGTACGTTCCGGAGTCACGCGTGAAAATCTCTCTGGCGACTCTTGGTTAGATGTTAAGGCACCATCCCATGCCAACAACCAGGAACCCGCAAGTGGCTTAAAAATAATTCAAATATCTGTGGGTACAAATGCAGTTTGGTGCGTTTGCAACGATTGCAGTGTATGGTTTAGACGCGGTATCAAAGGTGATTTAGCCGGGGTATGTGAAGATGCTGCTATTGGAAGTGGTTGGGTCGAAATGATTGGTAATATATCAATGGTCTCGGTAGCTGCAAATGATCAGGTAATATGCTGAAAACAATTTTTCGCCTTCGCCACTTTATCGACATTTGTTTTACAGGTATTTGCAATTGGTTCGGCTGATCGTGCACTTTACTACCGCTACGGTGTTACTCCATCAGATCCAACGGGAAAGAAATGGCGTCTAATACAATTGCCAATGCAAATAAGTCGTACTTCTAGTTCCATGTCGATAACATCACGACGAAGTGGTAGCTCATCGACACCCGGGTCGAAACAGCAAAGTTTTTCCAATCTTTATAATAAGGAAAAGGAGAAAGGCGTTGTGGAAACGTGTGCACCAATAGAAAATGTTGTGACAAGCAGCAATAATGGACCACCTTCCCGTCTAAAAGGTGACCTCTATCGACATTACTCAGATTCTCCACCCAACATTGGTAGTTTAAATTTAAATGAACGTCAGAAAAAACGAACATCAGTTCTAAGGGAATTAACACATGCGTCGAGTGCTCCTGGTACAACTGAAGTAGCCGAAGTTAGTGGCAAAGCATATGAAACCCATTTAAAAAATCCTAGAGCATGGTCACCTGTGCGAAGTGTTGGATCAATGGTGGGCACTGAGGCCCATCCAGAAAGTGACTCAACCGTGTTTGATGCAGACTCGACTCATCATGGCTCTGATGCTTTTCTGGATGACGATGATCATGCAGGTATATTGGTTTTTGAAGTCGTAATAACGTTGTAGTAACATTATGTATTTAACCAGGATCCCAGTTTTGGACAGAATGTGAAATTATGTGGTCGTATATAACAGCTGGTGCTGTTAGTGTTAATCCATCAAACTTGCCCAATTGGTTTAATGATCAAAGTTCTTCACCTGATAGCCATATCAATATAGACTCTGCCTGGCGCAATGACATTTTAGAGAAATTACGGCAAAGACAAGAGAAGTTCAACACAGCGATAAGCCAAGCTCGATATGAAAAGGCTGTTGAACTGTCATCTTGGATTAAATCTGCTGAAGCACGATATATACGCCCTGGGTGCCAAGACTTTGAAGATTGCCTAATTGAATTGGAATGGGTAAGCGGTAGCTCAGCCACAACACCCACGTCGCAAAATCCAACATTTCAAAAAGATTCGGATTCCGGCACATTTACCGTACTAAACCCGGATGGTGTGACAACAAAAATTCAATTCTCTCTATCCGCCATAACATGTGTTATGTGCTGCAGTGAACCTGCTTCTCCTCGATTGGCCATACATGTAACAAGTCTCGTAAATTCGAATTGTTCACCTGTTCGTCTACTCTTCTCCAGTGATACTGAAATGGAAGATTGGTTATCTCACCTTACATCGGTTTGTTGTCAAATAAATGAAGTTGGGGCCAAACCTGCAAACAATTCGATATGGGCTACAACGGAACTTGGTGATGTTTTTGTTTTTGATCCGGCTAATATGAAAGCTCAACAATGGGAGAGTGCGACAAATTGTTACAAACAAGAGATGGATGTTAGTACTCTGGAGACCCCCTATTATAATACTTTATATAATGGGTTAGTATGTTTAGCGTATATTTCATTTGTTTGGGAATTATTTTATTACGTCATATTACGTCAGATTGCCTTGTGGATCAGAACTGATAATTTCAGGCTGTGTGTATGACGATGCGGATCAAATACGTTTCGATTTACAGTGTCACTCATCACTAAAAGTGGGTGTGAAAGTTGAAAAACATCGTGTCATTGCTATGCACTTAAACCCAAGGTAAATTTTTACGAATGAGGCTTCTTTGTGTGGAAGCATTTTGATTACTTTCCTTCTTACTCCATAGATTCAATGAGAATACAATTGTCCTAAATACAATGGAAAATTCTGAATGGCAAAATGAAACGCGATATGATAAAATGGTATTTGCACCTGGAACAACGTTTACGCTGAAAATAAGGTACGTGCCATTTCTATCAATTTGATTTTATATTAAGTTAAATTTTACACTAAGTTGATCCTGCGTAGAGACGTTGGTATAACAAAGGCTAAAATAATAACTATGTGGAATAACTCGAATATATGTCGGCGTGGAAAGTGATGATGGTCGTCGGATATGCAGTTTCTTTATAACGGCCTATCCCAACCTACTCACCTTACTCGAGATGTATTTTAGGTCAAAGCTTGTAGAAGCAACAACATTCATAGGAGTAAAGTCAGATTAAAAATATTCATATTGCCGTGTTTAGGAATCAAGGGATAGGTAGTGGAGTGGGTGATGACCAAAGCAGCTGACAATAGCTGAGAGAAGTGGAACTTGGACGTCTCCCCAATAGCAAATTCGTGGACTGTATTTTGTTAGGGTTTACAGAGTTGCAGAAACGATCTATGTGTAAACCTGCCTTAACCGCCCTTCAGCTCGAAACTCAATTATTGATATGTGCCAATAAAACCAAATAATTTGTACGTTACAAATGATTTGCTGGTTGCGATTTATTTTAAAGTTCCAGGTGGATTTGCGCTTACCGCTGGAGATACAAAATGAAAGTGAACGAGCTTGAGTAGCGCACATACCAAGTCGTGTAAATATTTAGATATTCATTATTTAAAAATTAAGTATTCAGTATTTTCGAAATTAATTCAAATGCTTTAAAACTATAAAAGTAACGATTTTACATACAAATTGTAATTCATAAATTCATATAACTTTGTTATTTAGGATTTTAGTGTAAATATAAGTCTAATGGGCCTATCTTCTATTGCCACTAAACTTGAGTTGCGTTGTCAGTTGTCTGCGAGACTGAGACGAAATGTTGTACCATTAATGTCAACTCAACTAGGTGGTCGATAAACATGTTATCGATCAGTGTTTTTTCAAACTTGTGACCTCTATTCGCCAAAAAAAGCCTTTTAAAAATAATTGCGCTTTGGATAACTCTTTTGTGTATTCTGGACAATATTTTAATATTTTGGCTGAGTTTTCGAGCAAATTTGGAAAACAACCCATGATTGGAATATAACCTGCCCATTGAATCTTCGGCTCGTCAAGTTTTACAAAAAATGATAAGTTCGGTGGAATTATTTTTTGATGATGAAGAAAATGCACAGGACATTGCATCTATTAGAAGAAATTTGAGGGACAAGTCGAATCCATTGGAATTGCCATCTGCACTGTAAGCTGATGATCATGTGGAAAGATCTGTATAATCAGTAAATTATTTCAGGTTTAAGGCGTATTTTCGATTGCCAAAGGATGCCGTAGTTTACATGGTGCAAACGTTAAAGGATGACTTCAAAGTTACAGATCAACAGCAATACCACCACTTTTAAAGGTGTGCGCAGCGTTGCGATTCGTTGAGGACGGAAGTTTCCAAAAGTCCCATGGCAATGATTTCAACAATTGCATGGCTCAATCTACATTGTCGAGAGTATTGAAGGAAGTTGTCCACTTGATAGAGGACAAATTGTGTGTTTCGAAGTTGACCGAGGAGGAAAAAAGGCAAGATAAAAACCATTTTTATTCAAAAACGAAATTCCCTGGTGTAATTAGGAGGATGTTCGTCATTTGTACTTAAACTGAACCTACTGTATTTGTCACCAAATTCATTTGCAAAACATTTGCTGCTGTCCGCTCCAAAGGCGATAAATTCGCTTATTGTAATGGACCACCACCAGTGTCGTTGAAGTTTATTTTATTTTGAGGCATTTTCTTTTCAACCTTGCTTTAAAGTGAATCCAGACTCTGCCACTCTTCAGGTGTTCGTGTTGGAGGATCATTGCTGTTTAAACTGTCCGAAATGGACCTCCACGCTTCATCCGCTGTGGCTTTGGTTTCACCAAAACTCCCGAACTCCTCGGGCTAATTTTGGATTTTCACTCAGTTTGTCAATTAATATTTCGAACTGTTGCTTTGTCGTTATTTCCACCATATTGATACACAAAATTAATTAATGATGCAAAGAATCAATAATTGTTAACAAAATGTTTATTTTTCTTCTATTTTATTTCTTGTTTCTTAAAAATTGTTCACTGCAACTGAAAATTTGTGGTTGCTGAAAAACAGCCGCTTCGTCAACTGAGATTCGCAACTTCAGTTGAGAGTTGCCATACGTGGATCAATTTTGACAACTGGCAACGCCACTCAACGATAATTGTTATCGATGATCGACCCCTAAAGCTTTACTTTAGACATGCCGCCGGGAGACGAACACAGTACGGAGGCTAAAGCACGAATAGCCTCGGAAAGAATCCTTTGCTTGGATCCTGGAGTAGGATTAGCATAGTTGTTATCTCTGCCCGGATGTCTTGGCTTGTTGTTAGCTCGGTTGTGAGCATTGTTGTTGGTGCGTTGCTGTGGTTGTCGTGACATTATTTCTGGATACATCGAATGTAAAAGCGTGTGGTGTGGTCTTTCACAGCGGCGACACATATTAGAGGATCGACAGTCACGAAAGCGATGGCTCCTAACAAGACAATTTACGCAATACATCTCTTTCAAAACCAAAATGTTTCGTTGCCTGGGTGTCATGTCTAAGAACTTTGGGCATTTTTTAAGGAATGGAACCGATCTCACAGTTTGCATTTGTAAATATTTGGCTGACGATGTTCATTCTTAGATGGCGACCTGTAAATGGATATTTTGATTAAAATGTTTATAATAAGGTTAGTGTGAAATATGTGTTAGTTTTCATCATTTGACTCTGCGTAAGGGAGATAGCATAGTTTTGCAATTGGTCGATTGATAGTTCCTGTGGATGTTCTCACATCTACGACATGAATATTTCCATCTGAACCTGGGTATGTTTTTTCAACTCGGCCCATGCGCCATTCACTAGGTGGAAGTAAATCGTCTATAATAATGACAAAGTCATTCACTTTTAAATTGGGAGCTGTATATTTCCACTTATATCTCTTGTGCAAAGCCTTTAAATAATCTTCTTTCCATCGTACCGCAAATTGGTGATGCAAAGCTTTTAATTTTAACCATCGGTTTATAATAGAAAGTTCTTGTGATAGTGGCTCTGGAAGGGCCTTAAGAGGACTGCCTTTCAAAAAAATGACCTGGAGTAAGAGCTTATAAATCTAAGGGATCTTCGGACAGGGCAGAAATAGGACGAGAGTTCAGAACAACTGGTAATGGGGCCATTATTTGAGAATTTGGTATTTTCTTGTAAATAATGCAGGTTTTACATTTGTGTATAATGCTCTTTACTCTTGGTTTAAGTCGTGGAATATAAAATTCTGTTTGCACTAACCTGCACATTAAGTTGCATTCTGCACGGGCAATAAATAAGTGCAAATGGCTAAGATAAAGATGGCAAAATCTTGAGTTACCAGAAAGTATAATTGGACAGCGCTCACGGTATGGTAATAGTGAGTCAGATAGTCTTCCATTTATCCGAAGAATTTTATCATTGTCTAAATTTTGGCAACCCTGTTCGCTGTAGTGTCAAATTTTTGTGTGCTCTGTGCATTTTTTTTTAAAAATTCAATTTTTAATTAAATTAGCGTGTATACGTTATAAAAGTTTATTAAAATTATTAAATAACTTATTGTCTAAATATTGTGCTAATTGGTGAAGTGTTATTAATTACATTTGTGCTAATAAGCTGCTTTTTGTGTTGAATTTGTCTAATTGGCTATTTCGTTTTGTTCATATATTCTGTTACATTAGCTTATTGTGTTGTTGTAACAGCTTGGTTATCATATCAAAACAGAGTTGCCAAAGATTGCTTTTTTTTAATTAAAGGATTAAGAAATTCAGCTACAAAATCTCCAAAAAATTTTAACTTATTAGTAAACTGAAATATAGTTAACATGGTCTGTTCATACGAAATATGTAATATTCGTGATGATAGTGAAGTTTGTGTTACATGTTGGTTTTGTTTAGATCAATGGCATTGTAAGTGTGCTCGTATGAGAGTAATAGTTACTGACATAATTAAAGAAAATGATGGAATTCGTTGGTGCTGTCCCAATTGTAGAAAAATCTCTGCTGATTTTTACAATTTTGCAAAGAATCTACATTCCGAACTAGTTTCAATTAAAGGGGAACTTTCCATAATTTGTTCCCGCTTTGATAAAGTTTCAAATTTGTTTAGCAAATACCCGGATTTGGACGAATTTGCATCGTCTCCATCGGTTATCGGGCAGAAACGCAAAAGGTCGACGAAAAAGAGTACAGGTAAAACTGTTTCTAGTCGTAAACCTAGTGTTTCTCGGGATACTGTAGTACAATCGGATCCAGTTAATATTTCTGATACAACTGAATCTGGTCGTGCTCAGTTATACGCCAATGTTGTGTTGGATAAGCCTTTGGAAGTAAGCAAGCAGTTAAAGGAGGTTGTAGCAACTCCTGAGTTAATGAGTAATGGTGGTGCTAGTCTTGAAAAGACCTCACAATCTGCTCAAGGTATTCAGGAGTTGGCAACATCCTTGCCTGTTGTCTCTTCAAGGGGCTCATCTGCCAATGTAGGCCATACCCAACAACCTGTGCAAAGATCATTATCTATGCCTCCGGCTATGAAAATGGTATTTGCGTCAAGGTTCCCTCCCGAAACGACGGCTGACGAAATTTATGATTATATAAGATCAAGTATTCAAGGAGATTACTTTCTTAAATGTTACAAGCTTCGTTCAGCATTTTCGGAAAGTAGATCTTCTTTCAGGATTGTTACTAATCAGTCAATATTTAATCAAATTATATCGAGAGAATTTTGGCCTGTAAATGCTTTTATAAAAGAATTTGTGGAAAGAAACGACAAGTTAGCACATTTGCCTCCGCGAACAGCTACAGTTTCAAAAAACTAAAAAATTCTATTTCTATATGCTATCAGAATGTAAGGGGTTTAAATACAAAATTAACTCGCTTATATACTGATAGCTTCGGTTTTAATTATGATGCAATTGTTTTATCTGAAACTTGGTTAAAAAAAGCTGTATTAAATAGTGAAGTTTTATGTCCGAAATATCAAATATTCAGAAATGATCGTGTTGCTAAAAAAGGTGGTGGAGTCCTTATTGCAGTTGACTCCTCTTATTCCACTAATTTAATTGAAATAAATAATATTCCTGATATTGAATTTTTAAGTATATCCATTGAACTAGGCAATTTTAAATTATTTATAACTTGTTCCTATATTCCTCCTTCTTCTCAACTTGACATATATAAAAAACATATATCCGCAATCAGTTCAATCGTTGGAAATATGAATGAAACCGATCGAATTTTGGTTCTGGGCGATTTTAATATGCCCTCTGTTAAATGGCTCTTATTACCAGATTCTGAAGCTCTAACACCACTAACATCCCGGGCGAATGCTAATCAAGATACATTCGAAATTGTTAGTCGATTTTGTGACCTCAATCTTCATCAAATAAACGATATACTGAATAGTTACGATAGAATCCTTGATTTAGCATTTGTAAATGTTACTCAATATTTTGAAATAATTAGAATTCCACCAATTTCTATTCCTGAAGATATTCATCATCCCTCATTATGTATAACCATGACCCATAATCATTCCTTTGGGGAAAATCAGTCCAAAGTGTTAAAAACTGTCCTTAATTATAAAAAAACTCAAACTCAATTCTCTTATTTCTTCTGTTAACTGGACATCGGTATGTCTTTGCAGCAGTGATATTGATCTTGATATTAAAATTAACAAATTCTATGAGATCATAAATAAATTTATGCTTGAATGTATTCCAACTATTAAAGTCACAAATTCTTATAAATTTCCATGGATTACTCCTGAGTTATCAACTATAAAAAATTCCAAAAATAAACTTTTTCGTAAATATAAAAAGTCAGGTTCTTCAATTGACTACGCCAATTATTCTGTAGCTAGGTCTAAGTATACGCTAGAATCTCGTAGATCATATAATGAGTACCTTAACAAGATTAAAGAAAATTTTAAGTCCAATCCTAAGTCCTTCTATGACTTTGTTAATTTAAAAAGAAAAACACCTTCTAAGCCCTCTTTATTGAAATTCAATAATCAAGAATTTACTAAAAACACAGATATTGCTGAATGTTTTGCAGAATTTTTTGCTACAACTTATTCAAGTGCATCTTGCCAAATTAGAGATACATATCCTTATAAATTATCTCAGATTGATGAAATTTACATGCCTTTCTTACAATACCAAGACGTTTCCAAAAGTCTGCGATGTTTAAAACCCATTAAAAGTCCAGGTCCCGATGGAATACCTAGTTTAATTCTGAAGCATTGTTCAGTTGCATTGTCAACCCCTTTAACTCTATTGTTTAACTATTCCCTTAAATTCGGTCATTTCCCCGCAATATGGAAAAAGTCTTATATTGTACCTTTACATAAGTCAGGCAGTCTGACTAATGTATCCAATTATAGAGGAATTGCAAAATTAAGTGCAATTCCTAAATTGTTCGAAAAATTAATTACTTCTGTAATTTCCCATAAAATTCAACCCATGCTAAGTCCATATCAGCATGGTTTTCGTAGTGGTCTATCGACCATAACAAACCTTATAGAATTCACATCGAATGTAATAAAAGGATTTGTTCGGCATAATCAAACTGACACAATATATACAGATTTCAGCAAAGCATTTGATAGGGTTAACCATAGGCTTTTGTTGTATAAATTAGATTATATGGGCTTTAATACTAATTTAGTAAGATGGATATCTTCTTATTTACAAAATAGATCACAAACAGTTTTGTTTGATGGATGTGTCTCAAAATCGATTGACGTGCCATCGGGTGTTCCGCAAGGAAGTCACCTCGGACCGGTTCTCTTTCTTTTATTTATAAATGACTTGCCAAACTCAATAATGCATTCTAGATTGCTAATGTACGCTGATGATGTCAAGCTATTCATTACTCATAAATCGGAAAAGCAAGCTGATCTTCTCCAGAGTGATTTAAATAGCCTTTTTCAATGGTGTAAAATCAACTGTATGGACTTAAACTTAAAAAAATGTAAACATATGTGTTTTTCCAGATCTTCTTCTTTAATAAGGCAATACAATATTAACGGTTCTCAATTATTAACTGTAGCATCATTTGTTGATCTTGGCCTTTTGATGGATCGAAAATTAAAATTTAATAATCATGTAATTTCTATTGTTAATAAAGCGCATGGAGTTTTAGGATTTATAAAAAGATGGGCCAAAGAATTTTCAGATCCCTATATAACGAAACAACTATTTACGTCACTTGTAAGACCTATATTAGAATATGGTTCTGTTGTATGGGACCCTCAATACGCAGTGTATTCTGATAAAATTGAGTCAGTGCAGAAACAATTTTTGCTTTTTGCACTGAGAGGTTTACATTGGAATAGCGATTTTGTCTTGCCTTCATATACAAGCAGGTTAAAATTAATTCGATTACCTACATTAAAAAGTAGACGCACAATGTTAAACACTATGATGGTGCATAAAATTTTAATGGGTAATATTCCCTCGGATTTCTTAATATCATCTATTAGAATAAATGTTCCTTGTAGAACAATTAGAAACTATCAACCCTTATTTAGAGATTTCCATCGCACGAATTACTCTATGGGAGATCCTATTAACAAAATGTGTGTAGATTTTAATTCCATGTATTGTAATGTAGACTTTGGCATGAGCCTTGACCTTATAAAATCTAACATAATTTTATTTTTAAATGAATAGTATATAAAAATGTATTAGTAAGTAACTAACTAGCTGATGAAGTAAATTCTGTAGCTGGTTTTCAATTTCCCTCTCATACCCCATCATGATGCGGATCATGGTGTGTACGCGATCCCTACGTAAAAGGGAGGTCGCCCCCTCGGTCGGCAGGGGTGGGAAAGTGAGGCGTGGGAACGTTCGAAAAAAAAAAAAAAAAAAAAAAAAGAGGTTTAGAGAAGACAAACTGCTACCTTTTGGAATGGGTTTTTCATCCAATAACGAATTATATTCAATTTCAAAGTATTGTTTTTGGGAAAGTAATATCAATCAAGATTTGACGAATTGTAGATCTTTGAGAGTCAATTGTGTGCTATTGTTTTTGTGAGTGTTTTGAAACTTGGCACTAGAATTATAGTAAAAGCGAAATACATATGAAATTACTCTTAAAGCACGCGTGTAAGAGGAAAACTGATGCAAAATTTCATTTTCCCTTGTATCGGCATGAAAATTCTGTGTAACAACGTTTGGTTTCCGCGCTACTGTTGGGATTTTCTTTGGCCAGTTTGATTCAGTTTTTGTTAACCATTGGGGGCCATTCCACCATAAATTATTACATTTGAGATCTTGGGGTTTAAAACCGCGGGTACCAAGATCAGCGGGATTGTCATGAGTCGGAACATACCTCCACTTTGCAGTTGGTACTAAATCGAGGATTTTAGATGTACGATTCGCTATGTATTTTTCCCATGTCATTGGTGGTTTGGATAACCATCCATCTGCATCTGTCCACAGTGTAACATACGAAATACTGAAATCGAGAGATTCGGTAACGTAGTTTACCAATTTTGCTAAAAGCAATGCATTAAGCTCTAATTTGGGTAGAGATATTGTTTTGATATGCGCAACTTTACTTTTTGCTGTAAGTAAATGAGAGTAAACTGATTTACAACGAACATAGACACATGCGCAATATGCAGCCTTGGAGGCATCGCAAAACCCATGTATCTCCACATTATCAGAGGGCGTGTATTGTATCCATCGCGGAATTGTTATTTGATCAATATGTGGAATGTTGTTTAAAAAGTTTTGCCATGTACAGAGTAACTCAGAGCTAATCTGTTCATCCCATGATAAGTCTTCTAACCACAATTGCTGCATTAGAATTTTTGCACGTATAACAACCGGAGTTATCCAACCAGCCGGGTCAAATAATTGAGCAACCTTTGACAGTACTTGTCGTTTAGTTCTTTTGGGGAAGGAATGGTTGAGTAAGAAAAAGTATCACTTAAAGCGTTCCATTTTATACCTAATGTCTTGGTAGAACTCGTTTCGGAGAATCTTAGGAAATTGAGATCATATAAATCGTCTTTGGGTATGTGATTAAGAAGCCGGGAATCATTGGCTGTTATCTGTTTTAAGGGAAACCCAGCAGACTTGAGTACTGCAATGAGTTTTGTTTGGGAGTCGATGGTGTCTTGAAGTGTGAATCCGCCAGACAAAATATCATCGACATATGTTTCTTGGCACAGAATCTTAGAAACTTGGGGAAAATCTTTTTCTGAGTCTTTAGCAAGCTGCAGTACACTCTGGTCCCAACCTGCGACAAAAATCGATATCAGCAAATCTCTGAGACAATTCAGCAAATTGTCTCTAAACATATCATATTTTAATATTCCAGCACGGCTTTTGTAATTCATAACGGTATTTAACAAAACAGAAGAAGTTGACATTTGCGTACGACCTCTTAAAAACTTTAAAAACATTAGTAAGGTTGTGACTTCTTACAAGGCAAGTAACTCAAAATTGAAAGGATAAAATTATTTTTTTTTTTCAAAATGGAAGTTTTAGTACAAGTTTTTTCTAAATACTTTTAAAAAAAATTTGTACACTTTATTCGCATAAAATGTGCTGGAAATTACATTTTTATTAAAACTTTTTTGTGGATTTTGTTTTTCCAAGTCCTAAAAATTGAAGTTGAGTTTTACTAACTTCGCCACTCTCCAAATTTTTTTGGAAAATGTTCGAATGTTGTTAAAAAATTTGGTTCCAGCTGCATATATTTGCATTCCCGTGTGTGACATTAAAAACACTGACGATGCCTCTGGTCGTTTCAGTGAATATGAATATTACTATGTTCTCAGTTTCTTCATTATTTTGTGTTTTAATTGTTTGTTTTGGTTTTTTTTCTTTAAAGATTTAGACTTTTTTGTTTTGGGATCTACTTATGAGTGTATTTTTTTACATTTGTATATTTTTGATATATGTATGATGCTACATATAATATGAAAAACATGTAAAAATGTTAAGTTCGGTCGCACCGAACTTTATTACATACCCCACCATGAAATATTCTGACTTCAAATTGAATAATTTGTTTCCTTTCCTGTCCACGATACCAGTCGGAGACTCAAAATAGCAAATTACAACCAATTCGAAC
Organism: Musca autumnalis; assembly: GCF_047663935.1. Lineage (NCBI taxonomy): Eukaryota > Metazoa > Arthropoda > Insecta > Diptera > Muscidae > Musca > Musca autumnalis. The sequence goes on along the minus strand of NW_027411977.1, from coordinate 118,847,359 downwards.
CGAAAATGTAGTCAAAAACGTCAAAATACCTGAAATACGGAGGTACTGTAATATGAGGGCTATACCGAAACCTGGACCTAAGACTACGTTGTTTGGCGCAGAAGGCTCTTGAAGATTGAGAACTCCAAATGGCAAATTACAACTAAATCGGGTCGAAAATGTAGACAAAAACTTCAAAATATCTGAAATCGGGAAGTACCGTAATATGAGGTCTATACCGAAACCTGGACCTAAGACCACAATTTTTGGCGCTGAACTTTTTTGACCATTGGGAAACCCAAATACCAAAGTACAGCCAATTAGGGCCGAAAATGTAGATAAAAGTTCAAAATACCTGAAATCGGGTGGTACCGCTATATGGGAGCTATAGGAAAAACTGGACCCATATTGATGAGTTTTTGGTTAAAGTATTTTTTACTTATTTTTAGCATATACAGAAGAAATCAGATTGATCCGACGATTATAAATATTTTTGTCGCACCTTCCCATACAAGTGGGACCACTGTGCAGTAGTGCGCGTATTGCGAGAAATGGGGCACAATTTATTCCAAATGTTACTGTACTCAATTGGTAGTCTTTGATAGGGGATTTGGGATTTTGTTGTAACAAAATGCGCTGATAGGGTCTATCTTCGGGATGTACCTTGATTTGTCGGTACATTTTCTGAATATATCCACTGTATACATATTTGTACCTTCTCCAGTTGAGAACAATGGTTATTAAATCAGTTTAAAGTGTTTGGCCAGTGTGGAGAACGTCATTTAGAGAGAACCCTGACTTCGTTTTGCGTGAAGCATTAAATACAACTCTGACTTCAGTTGATTTATGCTCGGGGCGGACGACCGCATGATGTGGGAGGTAAAATGAATAAAATTTACCTTGATAGCTAATTTCTTCAGAGGTTGTTTCCTCCATGTGGTTCAGAGAAAGAAGCTCGGAATCGCGTGAAAGAGATTTTTCTAGTCTAGAGTATTGGCCGAGGGCGAGGAATCTAGAAGAACCGAGACAAATACTTTCAGGAAATTCTTGTTTAAAGGGGAGTCGAACCATATATCGATCATCTGAATCTCGAGTCGTTGTGGCAGTGTAAAGTTCTTCGCAATAATTATGAGATTCTGGTATAATTGTTGTGGATGGTACCTCTTCTATTTCCCAAAACTTTCGCAAAATATCGCAAAGTGGAAGTTCATCTGAATTGGTTACCCTGGTGGTGAATGAGTGACTCTTTTCTGCTGGCATTGGGCCACTGAGAACCCAGCCGAAAATAGTATTGTATGCCGAAGCCACCCCACAAACATTTTTTATGATACCATCGAGATTAATGTATCTCTCCGAGTCATTACCTAATATCAAATCAATACTGGATGATCTATTAAAATTTGGGTCTGCCAAATCAAGTTTTTGGAGTTCAGGGGAATTGGGTTTCTTGAAAGAAATAGCTGGTAACTTATTAGTTACTTTGGGTAATATTATGGCATTTATTGAACATCGAACATTGTGTTTCTGCGAGTAAAGAACAATGTCACATTCTTTGTCGGCCTTTTGTGTGGTACCCCCTATACCACCAACTTCGAAAAAGGATTTTCGGTATGGGATTTGTAATAAGTTTCTTATCTTTTCGGAGAGGAAAGTCCGTTGAGACCCAGGGTCAATTAACGCTCTAATGGTGAAGAGTTCGTCTCTGAAGTCTACCTCAACTAAAGCTGTTCTTAGCAAGATAGTTTCGTTATTGCAACCTACGTTTGCTTGAATATGATGACGACTTTCTTTTGTCGCATCAGTGTTGGGATTCGTGCTAAATTTATTTAAAAATTAAGTATTCAGTATTTTCGAAATTAATTCAAAGGCTTTAGAACTATAACAGTAACGATTTTACATACAAATTGTAATTCAAAAATTCATATAATTTTGTGTTATTTAGGATTTTAGTGTAAATATAAGTCTAAAGCTTTACTTTAGAGATGCCGTTTCGACTTGATTTAAAAACACCTCTTTGATTTCATTTTTCTCATTTCAGAGCTTTGGAAACACACTACGCCGTTATGGTGAATAATTCCTACTTTGTGGATTATAAATATCGGGTTGATCCAGATTCGGTAACATGTCTGTATGTAAGTGGCCGCGTTAAACTATTCAATGTCATTTATCGTTGTCCAAGTGTTATTTTAAATCCGCAATTAATGTTTTGGCGACAAATTGGCGGCCACATTAAAAAAGTGTTCAGCTGTTCCGCTGGTGTCGTCTGGGGCATGACATGTGATAACACCGCATGGGTATATAATGGTGGATGGGGTGGTAACTTTTTAAAGGGTCTCGAAGGTAATGTGGGTAAAATCAATTCTATGATAGATACCCATAACTATTATGTGTATGAAAATCAACGCTGGAATCCCATAAGTGGTTTCACCACCAAAAGCTTGCCGACAGATCGCTTTATGTGGAGTGATGTTACAGGACGTCAGAAGCGTAGCAAAGAACACACAAAACTCTTGTCATCACATTATGAGTGGATTTCAGATTGGGCCATTGATTATAATATTCCCGGTGGCTGTGATAAAGAAGGATGGCAATATGCCATCGATTTCCCTGCCACTTACCATGCACAAAAACGTTTGACAGATTGTGTACGACGTCGTCGCTGGCTAAAGAAATGTCGTCTCGTTACAAGTGGACCTTGGCAAGAGCTAAGTCATTCTAAGATTCTTGATGCCGCCTTACAGGTTTTACCAAGTGACAACATAAGTGTAACCAGTGAGAGCATCGATGAGATAACTATATGTGCCTGGGCCATAGCATCTAATGGTGATGTACTTTATCGCCATGGCGTCACATCTTTAAATCCCAAAGGTGACAATTGGGAGCATATAGCCAGCGAGCAGCCGCTGATTGCAATTAGTATAACTCCGGCTGGGCAAGTTTGGGTCTTGGGTAAAAATGGTACAATATTTTACCGTTATGGTATTACACAACTAAATCCCTTGGGTAAGTACTTTGAATTAATTTGGGGTATTTTAGGTTACATAAATATCTGTATTTTTAGGAGATGCTTGGCAAACCATAGATGCTCCAAGTGGTACAAAATTCAAAGCCATTTCAGTGGGCCAAGCCGGAGTATGGGCTTTAGATAGCACAAATCGTTTGGCTGTACGCAAAGAAATAACCAAAACATTCCCCGAAGGCTCTCACTGGCAATTTTTGCCCAATGTTGCAAATATACCACCGCACACTGACACCCACATAGGATTTAAGGCCATATCGGTGGGTGCTGAGGTATGGGCCGTTGCCATGAATGGTGTACTTTGCAGACGTTGCGGCATTACCAAAGATAATCCAGCTGGTGCTGGCTGGACTATGGGTATACCGGTAAGTACAATGTAATTGATAACATGAAAACATAATTATAGCGTGCGATTTTGGTTTCTCGTTACAGGGTCAATGGCAACACTTGTCGGTTGCTAGTTTTCCATAAAATATTACTAGACTCATGATTAGACTTTTAATTGTATGAAGTTATTGCAGTTTTCGGTTAATTAAAAAAAATAATTAATTAAAATATTTGATAAGAGCAATTATCTCATTTTCTATATGTGGCTATCCAAAATTTTGTCATTTTTTTGGACGTCAAAGTATACATATTTATGTATAATGCTCAAAAGAGATTCACAAATTTAATACTTTAAATCAACTGCCTTTTAATTTGAGTTAAGCTCCAACAAGTTTTGCTCGTAAATGTTTAATCAAACATCTGTTCTGCTCTGTTCGAGAGCAAGAATATACTATTTTTGAACTTTCAGTAAAATTTACAAAGGAACAATATTAAAAATATTAGATAGACTCTTGCAAGTTCTTAAACAAAGCAACAGTTAACTAACCGTGTATTTTTGCCACACTTTAGTACAGTTCACAACTCAACATATTGAGCTCTGCTAGGTCTTTTGTTATAGTTGATTTCTATGACATAATAGAGGTACATAATAGATTAATGATCTCTGTACATTCCATACTTTGTTATTTTTTATTATTTATTTATTTAAATTTATCAACTAATTTATTTGCATACAAAAAAACAAAACTTGAAAAAAAAAACAAAATATTTGCATAATGTATAAAAATAAACACTCTTTTTCGACTGCTTAGTTTATATGAGATATACCCATTGTTATTATTTTTAATTTTTTGCCAAATAATAAAATATGAAACCAAAATGTCATTAAGTAAGAATAAATACATATATATATTCGCATACAAAACTGCGTTTAAATAACCGAAACTAAATTTGAGGAATAGAAAATGCCTTGCTATAACATATGGTCTGTTCCTTTACTTTTAAAAATGGTAACAGTGGCAGAAAATGGTAAAAGTGGCGAATTGCTCTCATATAAATTGTATGCTTTTTAAAGTAAAGGAACACTTTGCAGGTTAAAAATGGTAAGAAATGGTAACCTCAGGCAAGTAAAGGAACAGAGCAATAGTTCGTCATAAGAAAACAAGTACGTAAGAAAGTATCATTCAGCTGTGTTGTCGGAGATATACCCTCAGCCTCTGACCAAAAACGAAACAAACACAATTAATTAATTATGCCGTATATGAAATATATTCAGCCTTATCATGGATTTTCACTAGCGAAAAATTTCGCAAATGAAACAATTTTCCATTTCGCCTTATCGGGGTCCATGGGGAGACGGAAGAAAGGCGAAAAAGAGAAAAAAGATAAACAGCCCACCTATTCTGAACATTCCCATGGGAACTGTTTCCCATGGGAACTGTTTCCCATGGGAGCCAAATTTCCCATTCCCACGTTTTCCATATTCTCAACGACGTGGGAACAGCAAACGATGGGAGCTGAAATTTCGAAATTCGAAATCAGTTACACCAAATTATAATTGGTATAAGCATTTTTTTAATTATTAGGCAAACATAAGTTTTGTTTATAAAGTAATAGGAACTTTTTAAGTTTGCAACGAATTTAAAAATTGTATGTTGATTCGGAATAATTTTAGTTAGGGGTTTAACGCGTATATCGCTAGTTTTACTTATTCCTAATGATCGCTAGAACTCGTATTTTGCATATTTAAAAAAAAAAAACTCAAAAAGATAAATTCGGATATTTTTCTCGATTATTACATATTTCAGAAGACGTATCTCAAAAGAAAAAAATAAAAATACGTTTTTGATTGAATCTAAAACTAAAACACATGCCCTTACAACATTTCAAGCTTCTACGTTCAAAAATAACGATCCTATTCAAGAAAAGGCATTTCGGAAAATGGAGTAGCATTGCAATAATTGAGCATATATGTATGTACGTTTGTGTGATCGCTGTCGTGTCGTTGAGTAGACTAACACGTTTTCAATAGAACGTTAGTCGTCTGATTTAAAAAACCCGAAGGTTATATTACTTAAATGAATAAAAGTTATAAAGATTGTATATATTTTGGTTATTTTCCAATATATTTTAATAATTATTGCCAAAAATTCTTTTGAAATTGATTTGTTTTTACTTGCTGTGCTGCGTTAATAGAATCAAACATGACTTTTTTCTCGTATTTCAATACATATGGTCTGTTCCACAATTGCAAAAATCTACTAATTTTTACTACTTTTTTTGTTTTGTTCGATAACATAAAGGAACATTTTTTATCGGTGTAAAACATGTTAGATTCTTGCAGGTTTTTGTATCATATATGAATATGCAAAATCCGAAGTCTACTAATGACATATTTTACAGTACATTATAAATATTTGCAATAATTTTGTCGTGTAGATGTCTTAAAATATGAAATTTCATAAAAATATGAAATTTCTTAATTTTTTTTTTTTCAAACTCCCACACTGTTTGCTGGGGAGATTTTTCCCACAAAAAGACACAAAATTCTCCCACAATTCAAGATAGAGAATGTATACTTTTTTCCCATGGGAACAAATTCCCAATTCGAACTTCATTCAGAATGAGGGGAGATGGGAAATGGGGAAAAAACTCCCACAAAATTTTATTCAGAATACGAAAATGTGGGAATGGGAAAAAATTCCCAACTCCCATGCGTTCAGAATAGGGCTGTATATTAATCCAAAAGGCACAATTCACCAAACAAACAATAATTTTTTTGTATTTATTTTTTTAGGCACCACCTGGCGGAAAAATCTGGAAAAATTACCACAGGTAGATCTTGTTGTCCTGATCACAAATATATAAACTTTTCCGGGGGGAAGTCCATACTTCCCGAGATATGGGTCTCTTAAGTTCCGAAAATTCCCTTGTTAAAGTAAGAAAAAATTTTAAATTAAAAAAAAATGTTGTTTTCGTGCCTTAATTTGGCTCCTGTATATAGGAGAAAGTCTTAAATCCCCGGCCGAAGGCCGGCTACTTAGGAATAACTTACAATTTAAAAAAAAAATTCAAATTTTTTCCGTCAGCTGGTAGAGTATTCAATTTGTTCCTTTTTTAATTTTACACGAATACTTCTCGTTTTACAACAAAATAAATACTATCTGTGAAACCTCCGTTCAAAATCATAATACCAATCAATTTGACTTTGGGTGAGTGATGATTTTAAAGATGTTTTCAATATGTGAACGAAATCTTCATGCTTTATTTCGTTCGCATTAAAATCCCTTTGAAAAGCATTTATGGCTGCTTCATTGCAGAGATTACAAATATCCGCACCCGAGAAATTTTGGGTTAATTCAGCAATTTGATCAATGTCCACATCTGTGGCAAATGGCATTTTCTCTTTATAAAGAGCCAATATTGCACGTCTCGAATTGTAATCGGGAGCAGGTACATGTATTAATTTGTCAAAACGACCCGGACGCATTAAGGCATCATCTACCATATCTGGTCGATTTGTTGCCGCCACCACAAGTATGTGATTATTTGCATTAACTCCATCTAGTGCGTTTGATCCCATAATGCCATCCATTTCTGTTAGTATGGTAGATAAAATACGTATTTGCACATCTCCCGAAGAGCCGTTTACTGATCTTCGTCCAATCAAAGAATCTATGAAGTATAAAATAAACATATATATATATATATATATATATATATATATATATATATATATATATATATATATATATATATATGTTAATAGTTTATAAACATAAAATATATTAAACATTACCAATTTCATCCAAGAATATCAAACAAGGAGCATTTTTTCGGGCAGTGTTGAAAATTTTTGCTATAAATTTTTCCGCACAACCGACATAGGGAGAGTATACCTCTGCTCCTGAAGTTGCTATGAATGTCATATTCGCCTCGGTGGCTAAACATTTTGCTATAGTAGTTTTGGCACATCCTGGCGGCCCGTACAAAAGTACGCCTTTTGGCAATGACAAGCCGAAACGACGAAACGACTTTTCTTGTTTTAGTCCAGCTAACACAGTAACCTCCAATATTTTCTTCAATTGATCCATTCCTCCAATCTTGGAAAATCGTTCATATGTCTTACAAACTGTAACATCTGTTTCTCGTACAGATGCGGGCTTGGATTTTTTCAAACACTCAGTCATAATCTCCTCATGGGACTCTGTTGGTTTAGTCAGTATAGCATGTGTAACGTTACGACTAAATAAAGCTAAATCGGCAAGAACATAGCCTTGGGTTTGTTTAGACACCAAATCAATTACATGCGTGGGGAAAATATTATTAGGTAGACTCTCTTTAAAAAGTTCTTCCAATATCGTATGTCGATCCTCCAACGACAATGCAGAGATGGTAATTTCTTTGTCAAACCTTCCCGGCCGTTTCACCGATTCGTCCAAGACTTCCGTGTTATGCGTTGTGCCCACACATAAAATCCCTCTTTTTGTTCTATTCAGTTCATCCAAAAGTGATAGAAACTGTGTGAGAATGCGCATTGCATTGGTTGATGTTTCAGAGTTGTTGGCTTTAACTTTGGGTTGTTGGCATAGTAAATGTACATCTTCCATAAGAATTACATTCACTCCTGTTGGTAAATAGCAAATTATTAAGAGATTTTTAAATTGTTAAAAAATATTTCTTACAATAGATGTTTACCTTTTGATGGAAAATTATCATTAAAATATTTAACGTTTTTGAAGAAATTCCTCAGCTCCGTTTCAGCCTCTCCCGGATATTGTTTTATTAAATTTGAAGTTTTCAGTCTAAAAACATTACACATGTTTTGAAAGAAAAAATCTTCAACTAAAGACGTCTTTCCACAACCAACAGCTCCCACAAGCAAAATGTTTAGATTCATTATATGTGAACTTTTTGAACCTCTATGTATTGTAGCAGTCTCCATCAAATCATCAAGTTCTTTACGGGCTTTCTTAAATGCAGACACACCACCGAAACAGGTCAAGTTCCGACATTCATAGTAATTGGTTAGGGAAATATTGGAAATATTCCCAAATATAACTTTAGTGTTGTCCGTTAGAACAAATCTACTTGAATTGTTATTGCTGTTTATTTGTATGGAGATATAATCAATACCGATTCTTTGTAATTCGGGGCTTATAACCATGCAGGATGTACAGAAGTGATATGGTTGCAACAAAATCAGTGCTATGTCTCTCAAAGAAGTACGTGGAATCGATGACAAACTCATAATGCCATCAGCACTCAACGAAAACGAAATTTCAACCTCCTCCAGTGGGATTTCATTATTTCGTTGCATCAATTCTATGTGGTCCAGCATTTGTTGTTGTTCATCATTCCTTGGCGGCATAAACTTGCAAACCGTCACATCCAAATAACAGACTGAGTCTGCATCTCCATCTCGAGGAAAAAGTTGACAAAGCCCAAAATTTAAGTTTTCATTCTCCACCAAATGAAACCAACATTTTGCCCAATCTCCAGGACTTGCTCCAATCTCATTAAGAACATTTCTCGGCAATAAACACTTCTGAAACACATTATTCTGAAGACATTTTAGTGGCAATATTGGTAGGTTGATAGGCAACATCATGCTAGAACTATTTAACAAAGACATAAAGTGATAAAGACCAGACAAAATGCATGCAACAAAAAAATGTTTACGAAACTATGTATAGAAACATTATCCTTAACATGTAGCAATTAATTCAAAATCGCAACCAAGGAGGAACATTTCATGTAATGGTATCAGAAACGAAATTTGTGATTTTAAGGATCTATTCAAGAATAATTCCATGTCAATTGGATCGGTAAATTCGATTAAATACGTAAAAATGTTTAAAAGATAAAAATGTTATATCACCATATCGTAACATAACATTATGTTAAATTCAAAATCCATTCACTGAAGAATGATAGCAAAATAATGTCTTATCTTGTTGTATTTATGTCTTTGTATTTAAAAAGAACGATTCCGAGAAATGAACTATATTGAAACTTTTTATGTTCCCACATCTAGTTCTTTGAGTTCATCTAGTTCAATTTAGCTGAAAACACATCCATCGTTTACGTTATTTCTTGTAGAAGAATAAAAGACACAGTGCAGCCAGGTTTGAATTTTTCTTTATTCTTTACCAGAAATGGCACAAAACTTTAATCAAACGTTGGATGTGCTTTCAGTCGAAAATAAGCAAGAAATTTTGTATTTATTTGCCGGCCATACACTATGGGCATGCAGGACAGCTACCGATGAACCGTTGTGTACGTGTGTGATTGAATAGTAGGTGTGTACGATAACTTTCCCAGCAATAATTATGGGGTTTCTACACGGTATGTTTTTTACATATTCATGAATAGCAACTGTCACTTTTTTCGCCCATATGTAATTCCTTCTGCAAGACAAAATTTTATTTTTCATTCGTTTTCTGTTGTTTTCTTTATTTATATCGCGTACAAACAAAACAGATTTTTACCTTTGCTTGTACAGACGAGAATAGAGCGCGTTCTATTCGAAAAATATACATATGTATGCACATAACACTTTGATGCATTAAAATTTCTGTATGGTTCACACCATGTGTACAAAATTCAGATTTGTAAAAAGTGACAGTTGGTATGCACAAATATGTAAAAAACATACCGTGTAGAAACCCCATTACTCAGCAAGTTCCAGCAACCTCTCTCAATGAATTTTACTCTCTCAAGCAAGAAAAATTGCAGAAAGTTATCGAACAACATTTTGTAAGAACTTGCAAGAAAGTCAGCTGTTTCCGAAAATGTATGAACAATTCTTTTGTTGCTTTTGATATTTTACATCAAATGGCACAAAACATTAATTTTAAAATTGCATTTCATTTATTTAAAGCTTTAATCCTATGTACAATGCTTTATATTCTAAAATATTATATATTGAGAAATTTTTTTGATCAAAAACGTAACGATTTTAATTTGTTTACATCGAACAGCTGATTAAAAGTCAGCTGGCCGCACTTGCAAATTTTTACGGGACAAATTTGCTGGGAACAGCAAAAATTTGTAAGTTCTCAGTCACAGAACTCTCCAAAAATCTCTCCAAACTCGCTCTATTTTACTGAACAATTTTAATATCGAACAGCATTCATTAAACATTTGTACAAATTTTTGGGTTATCGTACAGACCTAGTGTGTGGCATTCCTTTAAGTCCAATTTACATATGCACATTAAATGATTTCGTTTTACGAAATCCTAGAATCAAATGAAGTGTATTTACATCTGTTTTTTTGCGTCATTTGCTTACGCACACAATCGCACATACACACTTATACAATAGCACAAACACACGCACACAATATATTAATTCAGAGTAATAGGAATTTCACAACACAAATGTGTATCAAATAACTTAAATTAATTCTAAAAACAAAAAAACATAATTTTTGCAAGTTTTTTATGGGCCGATTCCGTACAGCGAGGCGAGTCATGTCGCGTCGTCTATCGTCTCTGCGACAAAATTTAAAAAATGCACTACGTACGGCGATAGAAAATAATCGTCGATAACAAGTTATTTTTATTTTTTTTTTTATTTTATTTTATTTTATTTTTATTCGTTAGTAAAAAATGAACGGCGACAGCTAATTTGTTGTCGCCGGAAAATGAACATTACGGCGACAAAATTTTACGTCGTCGTGCGACTTTTGCCATACGTAATGGAAAAATTGCAACTGGCAAGGCGACACGACTCGCCTCGCTGTACGGAACCGGCCCATTAAACATTTACTTTCACTTTTGTCATCGTTTGAGTATTTTTGTTTTTCTACAACACACACAAACAAAGACATCATAAAACAGTTGCATTTTTTGGTAGTTTATGACAAAAAAACAGGGCTGCTTATAATAGTATGGTGTTTTCGTGCGTTGTTTAGAATAAATGACGCAGCTATCGTCATTTATTTTTGTATGGTAAATGACGCAAAATGTTGCCTGTTTTAGCAAATAAATGACGAAACAGCTCGAAATGACGAAAAAGTTGCTAATGTAAATTTGACATTAATCCATATTCCAAAAATGATGAATTTTCCACCAAAACTCGATTTTGGGCTGAGGTTTCCAATTTTTTTAATTTCCTCACAAATATTAGGTTTGTCCTTGTACTTTCTCAGTAAATTACTCAGTAACTTCTTTTTAGAGAGTAAAGCATTTTATACTCTTTCAAAGGAAAAAATTAAAAAAGTAAAAATCATGGTATAAGTAAAGAGGTAGAGTTAAATGAGAAAAATCTATAGAACCCTTGTTTTCTTGAAATCCTAAAACTTCAAAATGAAAGCAACAAGTTGGTTTGTTTACAATCCATTTTTGAGCATTTTATAAAAAACGCGAAAAATGAATGAAGAGTTAAGTTTTCTCCACATAATCGAGTTGTGAATATGATAAACTGATTGTTTCAATGCAAATCTCACCAATTTCTTCCATACAAATGGTCTAAAAACAATTTTAAAAATCATTGAATTCGATTGTTTTTTAAATTGTTTGGCATATTATTCAAACACCACACACACATACACAGTTTGTTTATATTGTTTTGAAGTTTTAGGCATACTCGATGTTGCGTGGTATTTTTTTTATTTTTTTTTTGCGGACCAGAGGCTCAGCAGCCGGCAACCAAAAAAATGAAAACGGAAATGGTAACGGATAGAAGAGGCTGTGAAAGGTGATGCCAGACACAAGGTTGTATTGCCTTAGGTTATCCTTAATAATGCACATATGGCAGGATGCAACTCTGGGGGTACCAATAGTCTATCTTAGGTCGAGGGTGCATAAAATAAAAATAAATAAATGTCGAATAATGAAAAATGCACGAAAAGCGGGAAAATTTTAGGCTTTTCCCGGCGTATAAAAGGAGCGTAACCAAAAAAATGCGCTCTCATTCCCAAGTGTTGCGCAGCTGGTTATAATAATAAATTAAGATCCCCATTAAAACAACACAAAAACAACCAAAACATAAAATTAGTTTTCTTTATTGTGTTACGATTTGTTTCATCTTAACATTAATGCTGTGGGCGTTAAACGCAAAATGTAAGTTGAAAGTTGTTGTGCCGTGGTCTGATGCAGTGCGCTTATAGAGTCGTATGTCTTGTTTATCTATCTTCCTTAAGATAACGCCAAACATCAAAGTGAGACCGATACTGGCCTGCTCCGCAATCTTAATGGAGGGGCCGGTGCATTTCTTTCCATCCAAAAGAAAAAGATCAAAGGAAGTCTTCAGAATTCGGGGTTTGGACCAAACACCGCCGGTAAACGTTATTGGGCATCCCCTGGAGAAAGCCAACATCCACAGGCGAAAAAAAAAAAATATTTTTTTTGGGAGTCCAGGTAAAAACCAACCAAAATTTGTTACAGCTCGGCTTGCGCATCAGCACCTAAAAAAAAAAGAACTGAATATATATAACGAAACAAATTAGACAAAAGAAATATTAACTAAATTTAAAAGGATGCAAAAAAATTTAAATCGAATGAAAATTAACTTTTACAAATAGACGTTTTTTTTTTTTTTGATGATATGAAAATTTAGAGCGAAATTGGTTTACAAAGAAATATCCTAAAGTTCAAAAACAATAATTTTTAGTGTTTAATGGAGAATACCCCATTGTAAGGGACATTAACGGCTCTGACATTAATTGTAGAGTGTAGGGTTACCCCAAATTATTTAGAAGTATCTTTGCTGTGAAGTTTTATTGTATGGACAAATTTAAGTGTCCTGAGACCCCCCTAAAAGAGCTCTCTTAGGTAGGTTATAGAGTAAAATTAGTTAGCCAAAATTTGGCAGTTGTTTTAGATAATTAAGGGTAATCTGAGTAATGACTCATTTTATGCAGAACCTTTCAGGCGTTAGTGTTCTAAGATTTTATGTTTTTTGTTTATGATTATGTATGCTTGTTAGACTTAAGGCGACAATGAAAATTTTAATAAATTCTTGTCTTGTTTAATGTGCAAAAATTACGTGATGTGATAAGTTTCCAAGAGAGGGAAGCAGGCGATAGTAGCCTTAGGTGAGTGCGGTGTGGAATGCGGGGCCCTTATAAAAATCTTGATATTTGGAGCTAAGGGTCAAGGAAGGGCGGGCGAAGTGTGGGGGCAGAACTACCAAGCTCCCTTGTTTAGGGTGTATCTCGTGTTTGTGATCGTTTTATTTTTTTATGTTGTGTAGTCTTTATTTATAATTGTTCGTCCCCTAGGGCTACGGTGGAATGGGTTGGGACCGCCCTGAAGATGGCCCCCTGAGCTAGTTGGTACCTCCCCGTAGCGCCACTGCAGGTGGCACGTAACAATATGGCGCCCAAACGAAAGCATTAAATATAGTAACTGTGCAATACCACCCAAAGCACAATTCCATAGACCATAGGGTTACCATAGAAGAAAACGGCAATCGCATTTTCTATTTAAAACTTTCTATGTTTGCAACCACAACTTTAGTCCTAAAGCTAGTGATAATTGTGCAATAATTAGATTAGATTTTAGAAAATAAGGATTCCCGTTCCATATACTAGGGTCAGTTGCAATAATCTTGTTAGTCTAGTGTAACAACGAATGTATTGTGTGTATGACCTGTCCTTTTTGTTTTTTTTTTTTTTCATGTTTGTTAGATACAATAGACGTAGGGTGAGTGCAGGGGAAAGTGTGCAATGACTTCGGCGAAGAAGAATTCGCTGATTGCTTTGCACAAAAAGTACTCGTCCACGAGATCTTTTTTTTGAAATGTGTTCGAAAAAATTGCCGTGGTACTGCCCTTATAATGTTTTATGGTGTTCACGTTTAGAGTAAAACCAATATTTAGAGTTTGCATAGGGGAATGGGCAATGGCCACTATGATCTAATTTTCGTAGGCGTGCATTGTCCTAAAGTACTCTTTCACGAGATCTTTTTTCTAACAATTGTCCGAAAACTGCCGTGGTGCGATCTCGTAATATTGCATTTTGTTCTAGAAGTCAGTTAAGTCAAGTCTACAGGTACACCAAAACAACCATTTTTAGGACACTCAATCAAAAAGAAAAGTAATTAAATAAATAAAAAATTTCCACAGCATTCACTTCACAGGCTATTGAAAAGAGTCCCAAGAACCTCTCGTATGCAAAAAAAAAAAAAAAATAAATAAATAAAACTAACCAAATAAAACCTAAACTAAAACCTTTTATGTCTTGTAGGTCTTTACGTTCAATATGTAATAGTTTTTTTTAATGAATGGTTTTTATTGCTCTTTAATAAATTACTAATAATATACCGATCTATATGTGTCGAGAGTAAGAATAGTTTATAGTGTTTTAAACCATTTATATTTTCACAATCTTCACCGTATGCGGATCTTTGTAATTGTTTTTAGTCAATTTCATATTTATTTTTTCTTTGCTTAAAGTTTTCATATTAGTTTTTCCATACTTATTCTCCGCCCCACCAAAAATGTTGTTTTTTTATTTTGCCTATCCAAATAGATCTGCCACAAAAATCAAAAAATCATATGTTGCATGTAAATATGTATTTTATTTCATGTCTTTGATATTTTTCTCCAGAGATATTTTCTGTTCAAAAAAAAAAATATATATACAATAAGGATTCCTAATGCCCGGCTAAAGAGACTACTCAGGGTGTGGGAGTTCCCCACGTTGGGCTAAAGTCAGTATAAAATACTCCCACAACAACAATATTAAAAATAAAACGATCATCTTCTGATGTCAGGAAGGCTGTGGACATAATTATGTAAAATAGGGATAGAAATGGTACAGTTAGCCCATAAAATTATTATCGAGGGTAGTTGGAACAACATATACAGCTATAGAAATTCACTTATTTCCGGAGAAGAATAGTTGCAGAAATGTTGTTTAACAATAAAGGCAATGTCTTTAAGATCAAAATGGGACCGCCTGTAAATTTATCTACCAAAGTAAAAAATTAAAATCATAATAATATTTTTCCCCTTAACGAAAAGCAAAAATCACAAACCCTTACGCGAACTATTGGTTTTTTTTTTTCTTTTCTTAACAAAACGCCTCTATATTAGATAATTCAATTATTTAAAACACGATTTTGGCATCAGCCAACATTTAGAAAAAGAATCACTCGTGTAATGATTATAATATAAAAACGCAAATGAACGATAGCCGGTTTGGTTGCAAGTACTCCACGTAATTTGTTAGGATTATTGTATCTGTAGCACCAATAGTCAACATGCCAAAGAGAAAACACGATCATTGTTATATTTGTTTGTGTCCTTCATACATTTTCCTACACGGAAAGATTACTTAAACAGTCGGCCAACAGATATTATATATTCCCACATCATAAAGTTCTCTCAAACACATTGGCTTGAGTTTGCTTGACCGTAAAAGATTTAATAGATTACCAACACTATTCATTGACACAGTCCATGATCGGTCCTTACAATAAAATAAGAAAGGATGGACTCACCTGAGCATCATGATAATCCATCCATCTGGTTGAGGCTATGGAAACGGTTGAATAATGTCGATGATTTTTTCAATAACCCCGCTCGGAAAATAAATACACGACCATAAATTAAAATCCCTGCAAAGAAACAAAATAAATGTTAGTCCATGAAATATCAAGATTTTTCTTATTCAGGGAAAAACAAATTAAAACATTTTTGCAGGGATATGCTTCACAACAATTCTTTCAAAAAGCCTATTCCAAGTTATAAAAATATCAGTAGAGAGTTTTTCATTCTAAATCACTGGTTATGTTGAGCCGTGAAATGGTTACATATGTAAATATCCACATTAATATCTGCCACCGTGTTGAATGCACCATACCGAGAAAGCGCAAAATGTCCTCATTGTACGCACGTTCACAAAAAAATAAAAAAAAAATATGCCTCGAGTCCTTAACAATGAGGGTAGAACACACAGGTTTAAAAAAATTACAGCCCGTCTTGCATCATTGTTGCAGTAAATGCTCACTTTGTTCTCGAATGTTGTTTTGGAAAAACACAATGTACTACTAGAGACATAAATAACACACTTCAATCACTCACAAACAGATGCACAAATAAACCATAAACCTTACTGACCTTTCACATCAGCTTGTCTTGTCACCCTATCCAAATCGATTGATACCGCAATTTCTACCTTTATATGCCACATAAATGAAAAAAATTTGCCTCACACACCACGTCGTTTGGATGGGCAGCTTATCTATCATATGTACGTCCAAGAATGTCCATCCTCAGAAACAAAGTAGTCATCTACCTATAAAAAAAAAAGAGTTAGTAAGGAGATACAATCGTATGTCATTGCGGGGGTGCTACACATCATTATAAATCGTTCGTGATCAAAATATTTGGATCACAATGTCTGTTCCAACCCTCTTTGTATTGATGTGTGGCACGCAATAACAGTCAAGACCATCTCACCTCACCTTTTGATTAAAAATCCCCAATGGTTCAATCTAAATTCGCACAGCACATAAGACTTCCCAAGTATCGGAATCTGGGTGAATGAAGAATGGAATTCATGTCCATTAGAGTGATGCGATAGTGTGCCCTTTTTCATTAATCTCCGCAAAACAAATCTTAATCGAATTTTGGCAACCTAAAATAGAAGTATGAAATATTGATTGATATCAAATATACCAAAATGTTACCTTGTTACAATATTTTATGCGAATGTGTGTATTGGTGTCAACAAGCAGAGTGGGTAAATGGCAGATTCGTGTACAAAATACCAAAACAAAAAAAAAAAAAAAGAAACATGCCCACACAAAATAAGGAGACGCCGTCATACTATAAATTTGACTGGCTTTGGCTAGGTTGAATGAATAGGAAATAGATGAATGGCCTGATACAGTGTGAGGTTGTGTGAATGAAACGGCATTCATAGGAGTAAAAGCGGCGCCAAGCACATGCCTATGACATGCGGCATGAATCGAAAACTTTTCGGGGCAATCCACACACATACTTACATGTGTAAAATGGCACGCCAAGCACATGCATTGAGACTTTTCTGGCAATGAATCCCTGAGTAGAAATGAAAGTAGATTATTAGGAGCCTGGTTTCACAAGCTGTTGAAAGCTTACCTTTTTACATTACGTATTCTAAAGGCGATTTACCGGATTTCAGCAAAAGAAAGGCCGCGTGGTCATCCAGGAAGCACTTTGCTCGTCCTCATACAATTACATCACTCACACGCACATCACCGTTCCCATCGTGTTCCTTGGGAACAGTGAAGTTTTGTTGCGTGGTATTTTTTTTTATTTTTTTTTTGCGGACCAGAGGCTCAGCAGCCGGCAACCAAAAAAATGAAAACGGAAATGGTAACGGATAGAAGAGGCTGTGAAAGGTGATGCCAGACACAAGGTTGTATTGCCTTAGGTTATCCTTAATAATGCACATATGGCAGGATGCAACTCTGGGGGTACCAATAGTCTATCTTAGGTCGAGGGTGCATAAAATAAAAATAAATAAATGTCGAATAATGAAAAATGCACGAAAAGCGGGAAAATTTTAGGCTTTTCCCGGCGTATAAAAGGAGCGTAACCAAAAAAATGCGCTCTCATTCCCAAGTGTTGCGCAGCTGGTTATAATAATAAATTAAGATCCCCATTAAAACAACACAAAAACAACCAAAACATAAAATTAGTTTTCTTTATTGTGTTACGATTTGTTTCATCTTAACATTAATGCTGTGGGCGTTAAACGCAAAATGTAAGTTGAAAGTTGTTGTGCCGTGGTCTGATGCAGTGCGCTTATAGAGTCGTATGTCTTGTTTATCTATCTTCCTTAAGATAACGCCAAACATCAAAGTGAGACCGATACTGGCCTGCTCCGCAATCTTAATGGAGGGGCCGGTGCATTTCTTTCCATCCAAAAGAAAAAGATCAAAGGAAGTCTTCAGAATTCGGGGTTTGGACCAAACACCGCCGGTAAACGTTATTGGGCATCCCCTGGAGAAAGCCAACATCCACAGGCGAAAAAAAAAAATATTTTTTTTGGGAGTCCAGGTAAAAACCAACCAAAATTTGTTACAGCTCGGCTTGCGCATCAGCACCTAAAAAAAAAAGAACTGAATATATATAACGAAACAAATTAGACAAAAGAAATATTAACTAAATTTAAAAGGATGCAAAAAAATTTAAATCGAATGAAAATTAACTTTTACAAATAGACGTTTTTTTTTTTTTGATGATATGAAAATTTAGAGCGAAATTGGTTTACAAAGAAATATCCTAAAGTTCAAAAACAATAATTTTTAGTGTTTAATGGAGAATACCCCATTGTAAGGGACATTAACGGCTCTGACATTAATTGTAGAGTGTAGGGTTACCCCAAATTATTTAGAAGTATCTTTGCTGTGAAGTTTTATTGTATGGACAAATTTAAGTGTCCTGAGACCCCCCCTAAAAGAGCTCTCTTAGGTAGGTTATAGAGTAAAATTAGTTAGCCAAAATTTGGCAGTTGTTTTAGATAATTAAGGGTAATCTGAGTAATGACTCATTTTATGCAGAACCTTTCAGGCGTTAGTGTTCTAAGATTTTATGTTTTTTGTTTATGATTATGTATGCTTGTTAGACTTAAGGCGACAATGAAAATTTTAATAAATTCTTGTCTTGTTTAATGTGCAAAAATTACGTGATGTGATAAGTTTCCAAGAGAGGGAAGCAGGCGATAGTAGCCTTAGGTGAGTGCGGTGTGGAATGCGGGGCCCTTATAAAAATCTTGATATTTGGAGCTAAGGGTCAAGGAAGGGCGGGCGAAGTGTGGGGGCAGAACTACCAAGCTCCCTTGTTTAGGGTGTATCTCGTGTTTGTGATCGTTTTATTTTTTTATGTTGTGTAGTCTTTATTTATAATTGTTCGTCCCCTAGGGCTACGGTGGAATGGGTTGGGACCGCCCTGAAGATGGCCCCCTGAGCTAGTTGGTACCTCCCCGTAGCGCCACTGCAGGTGGCACGTAACATCGAATGAAAAAATTTAAATTGACATAAAGCTTTGGCTAACCTTTCTTATTAAACCATGGTAAAAATACAACATTCAGTAAAAATGTTCAATTTGATTAATATTTACGATTATGATATTTGAATATTTTAAACTTTTGACAACTGCCTAAAGCTACAAAATGTTACTGAACAAAATTCCTTCAGTAAAAATTATAAGTTCTCAGTAATAAAATTTTCAAAACAAGTCTCTCAATTCATTCTCTTTTACTGAACATTTGTGTAAAAAAACAACATTCAGTAACAATTTGTAATAATTATTACAAACTAGCGGACCCGGCGAACTTCGTCTCGCTATTAAGGAATAAAATTTCATACAAAAACTCAATTTTCGATTTTTCCAATTTTCCGACTTTTCCAGAGGGATTTTCCAAAATTTTCTTCCGCAAAGACCTTCTCCTCGAAAATGCGAATAACTGACAAAAAATTTTACAGAAATCGGCCTAGCCGTTCTCATTTTATGAATTACTATACATTTTTTACACCATTTTTATATATAGATTATCGAGTACGCAGACACACTTAATATTTGTTGTTTTCAAAAATTGTTTGTTGTTTCCTTGGAAAATAAACAAAATTCAACGGTTTGAAAGTCCGTGGTCACACTAGATGGTTTCATTGAAACAATTTCATGAAATCCAGGGTTCCTAGGTCGATTTCCATACTAGAGTAAAATCATGAAGTTGCTGTAGTGAGGATCTCGATTTAAGAATCCCTAAAAGTTTCAATGAAACCACTCTAGTGTGACCTTCGACGAATGGGTTCATTTACAAAATCAAAAATATTTTGATTTCAATGCTGCTTAAAATATTCACACATTCCCAGCAAACACAATGTCGTACGTCCGACGCGTCTGCTCAAAGTCGGAAGTTTTTTCCGAGGCGTCTGACCGACTTCGGTCCGAACTCTGTCCGACTAGTCTGACGAACTTTTTCCTGTCCTCTCTCTCCCTCTCTGAAGGAAATTTTTCTATTTTCTCTTGTGCTGCTTTGGCAAAATTAAGTGTAAATAAGCAGAGAGAAAAGAATTGTACATGTTTCGCTTGCACATTGTAAATGTGTAATTGTTGATGTGCCGACATTGATGCAGTACGAAGAAAAATTTAGTGCTCGGGTTTTAATTTCTGTATCGGAGAACAAATTTGGTTTATTTTTGTTATGCGTGTTGATGCATGATAGTGTTTAAATGTTATTCATAGTGATCGGTTGCATACATATTTCTTTATTTTTGTGAAGTTAATGAAAGTAAAAATTTCTTCGTCAAACTTCAACACTATGTTTTATATTTGTATATGGCCAAAGTTAAGTTTCTTAACACTTTTGTGTGTATGAACATTTTTTGCATGTGAAGACATGTATTTCCACAGATCGTGTTGACGAATTTGTTGTTCTCCACAGTTTGTTTTCCGCATTTAACACAGCATAAGATGATATTAAAACCTTTAATATGTTTATAGTAGATAAACTTTTATAGGATTTGGATATTTCTTAACTGAAACACTTTCGAATTTCATAAGATTTTACTTCCGAATTCGGACCGATAGCTGTCCGAAAGTCGGTAAATAAATCAGAAATTTATACGATAGTTCATCAGAGTTCGGTCCGAAAGTCGGCTAAAACATCCGATTTTCATCCGAATTTCGGTCAGAGAACACGTCAACCACGCCATATGACTTTCGGTCAGAGTTCGGACCGAATTCGGATCCGAACTCGGACGTTTCATCCGACTTTCGGACCGAATTCGGTCCGAACTCTGATGTTTTTTCCGATTTTGGTTTGCTGGGTTGACAAAAACTTCAAAATTTACCAATACTATTACAAATGCTGTCTTGCATGCCATGGCCCAATTACATACAGGTCCCACAGCAACATCCGATGAATTCGATTTGAGCTGCCAAAATTCATATTTGTTATTTGAACAGAAACAGGTAGATGTTTCAACTTTTTCTCGGAAATTGTTTTGTATGTATCTACCTGAATTGACTGAAAAGAAATTCGCCTCAAAAATTGTTTTCGCTTCTGTTCATGAATTTTGACATTTAAAATATTTGGTTTTCTTTGAATTCGCTTGCTGGAGGACCTGTAATTGGGCCATGGTGCCTGCCCACAGTGTATGGGATACTTAGAGGTAGTTTACACTATCTATCAATGTCATATGACACGAAATAAAAACATTCCATATCTACCCACGGAGGCAATGTGGAGACGTAATTTTATTATTTTTTTGTTGGGGTGGACGCACAGAATAAATGACGTAAGGAAAATCTCTAATATTCCACATATTAGTGAATATTTAACGATGGAAAATTTCATGTCATATGACATTTACATATAGCAAGGCACATTAAAGAAGGAAGCTGATTGAATATGAAATGTCAAATAAAATTGTTGTAATTGTGAAATGTAAACAAACATCTTGTTCTGATTGGCCGAAGCTAAATCGCTGCAAAGTTAAGCGCCAAGGCGAATTGATTCTCTTTACAAATTTTGACGTATTATGTTACGGCAAAAGTTGCTTTGTTGTAGCAATTCGCCGAATCGGCTACCTTCTATATTTGCCTTGACATATAGTGTAAACTACCCTAAAGGCCTGCGTACATAAGCTGCTCTGCCTGATTGCCTTGCTTTCCTGCTTCATTTTTGACATAATAAAAATAAAAGAATAAAGAAGGCCGAGGACATTTCGAACTGGGTTGCCCTTTTCTTTTTTATTCTTTTATCAGGAGTAAGCAAGGTAAGCAGGCAAGGCAGCTTATGTACGCAGGCCTTAAGGCCTGGGTACATAAGCTGCCTCGTTTGCTTGCCTTGCTTTCCTGCTTCATTTCTGACATAATAAAAATAAAAATATAAAGAAGGCCGAGCCAATTTCGAACAAGGATGCCCTTTTCTTATTTATTCCTTTATCAGAAGCAAGCAAGGCAAGCAGGCGAGGCAGCTTATGTACCCAGGCCTTAACTTACACCAAGAATTTTACCAGATCGTTGCCAATGAGCTAAAAGATATAAACACTTCTATGTGACAATGATTTTGCGAAATCAGAATGAAAATCACCAATGTTACCACACGTTTTCAAAGTTTACACGCCTCGGTAATGCCCTAAACATATCCAACGTTTGAGTAAAGTTTTGTGTCATTTCTGGTAGATGAATAAAAGACAAAGTGCTGCCAATTTTGAATTTGTCTTTATTCTTCTACCAGGAATGACACATAACTTTACTCAAACGTTGGATGTGTAAACAGTGTATTAATTCGTACCGATATGGCATCATTCATTATTAACCCTTAAAATGTAAAATTTATAATTTCACTACCCTCCAGAACAAATTAATTTTCATTCATAAAAGATTTATTTATAAAGTATTAAATATTGCGCTAATACATTACTAATTTAATTAATATATTTGAAAGTTTACACAAACTCCTAGTAGAACATGATGTGCACTTCTTTAATGTAATTAAGCCCCATACAAATAAGATACAATACTGGAATAAACAATACAATTTGTGGTCAGTTGTGTATTGTCATTTATTAAATATGGAATCGAAAAAATCACTCCCCTCTTTTCTTATAAAAGGTGAGTATGCTGCAATTAAATTTTGTGCGTAAATATATACCTTTAACAACATTTTATAGTTCTACTTGTGTGCACAATTCCTTATGTATTCGTGAAGGTTGAGGCTGCGTCAAATTCCAAAGTTTTCGAGCTAACAGATCGCTTCATTGACGTACGTCATGAAGGACAATGGTTGGTGATGTTCTATGCACCGTGGTGCGGTTACTGTAAGAGAACAGAACCTATATTTGCTCTAGTGGCTCAAGCCTTACACGCCACCAATATAAGAGTCGGTCGTTTGGATTGCACAAAATATCCAGCAGCTGCAAAGGAGTTTAAGGTACGTTCATATCCCACTATAATATTTGTTAAAGGCAATATGGAATACACCTATACTGGCGATCGTTCCAAAGATGAGTTAGTCGATTATGCTCTTAGGATGAGTGGCCCACCGGTTCAATTGGTTACGCGGACAGAGAGCGTCGATATGCTTAAAAGTTCCCATACTATATTTTTCATGTTTGTGGGCCAGCAAGAGGGTGTTGTGTGGGACACATTTTATGTGGCAGCTGAAAATTATCAGGAGCATGGATTTTTCTACGCCACTACGGCTGATGTTGCTGCGCAACATTTTGATTTTGACCATCTACCAGCGGTAATAGTTTACAAAGAAGAACAACATCATTTTTATCCACATGCTCACAAAGCACATGAAATGGACGCCGATTTGGTTAACGAGACAATTCATCAGTTCGTTAATGTAGAAAGATTTGTGGCCTTTCCCAAAATAACAAGATTCAACATCAATCAATTGCTAAAGACCAAGAAATATCTCGTTGTTGCTGTTGTAGAAGAGGATAAACTCAACCAGATTGCAACTCACGAATTGGAATTTCGTGATATGGTAGAGAATGTTATCAGAAAACATCGTGATCGTTATCACGACAAGTTCCAATTTGGCTGGGTAAGTATGGCAACAGACATTTGCATAGAAATACCATTAAACTGTTGTTTGTCATTACTTTTCAGATTGGAGACCCCAGTATTGCTCATTCGATTATAATGGACGAAATGCCTACACCTCACATAATAGTTATAAATTCCACAACCCAGGAGCATTATTTACCTGATGACGATCCAATGCAAATGACACCACAGGCTTTGCATATATTCCTTGAGAGTATCCATAACGAAAGTGCAACAGCATTAGGAGGTGATACCTATTTTGTTCGATTAAATAGAGCCTTATTTGAGGGCAAAAAGGCACTTTTTGAAATGTGGCGCGGTAATCCTGTATTAACATCCGTTATATTTGGTCTTCCATTAGGATTTTTGTCGTTGATTTTGTATTCTATATTCTGTGGAGATTGTCTGGTCACCGAGGAGGAAGAAGAAGAGGATCACGAAAAGAAAGAGTAAACTAACCGCTTTATTTTAGTTATAGATATTTTCATAATCGAAGCTGTAAAGTACCCAAACGTTGGTGGCATACTTCACCGTCAGTAGGTTAAACTACAGTCATACTTCACTGTGAGACCTTAGGTTCTTTTATTTTGTTTCTTGATGCCGTTTTAACCTGAAAACAAAGAACGTATTTTCTTTCAATTTCTTCAAGAAACGAATTGCGTTTCAAATGAATTTTGAATTTCGTTTCGATGAAAAAGAAACATGTGTCTCGGAAGGAATGATTAAAAAAATCATTTGAGCAGTTGGAAAATTTGCTAAAAGGACTAGCAGCTTTGATGTGAATCAATAGATAAACGTATTTTACATATACTAGTATAGGAAATTCAGGTTATTTTAGATGTGACTGTGCTTTTATGTATCCCACTTTCTAGTCCAATTTGTATTTTAATTTACTATTTTTACAAGTGTAATCTCTTATGTTTTAATGAGTCTTTTTTTATTTCAAAATAAAAAAATATTATATTGTATTACTAAATTAAGAAAGGGTTTTGCGAATATATTATAAAACTAAATGAGTTGCAACATGAGCTTTTCTTAATGAAAAAAGGTAAAATAAAAGAATAAAACAAACAGACTCTGTTATTTTGATAGGTAAAGATATATAAAAACCCATTGGGCCACAAAGCGCAAATAATCAGCAACCATAGTCGTCATCATCGTCCGAATCGATGGCAGCACGGCGCCTGTCATACTTGACTGTGCTCTTACTTTGAGGCATTTGAGCGTTTACACTTTCCAAAATGCTTACAAATTGTGCATCATCCAATTTACCTCTCAATTGGCCCGTTTGGGCCATTCGCAAGACCATATTTTCAAAGACCGCTGCTTTTTCGGGTTTACTAATTTTTAAAGTGTTCACTAAAAATCAGGAATAATAGTAATTTTTCAGTAGTTTGACTATTAAATGTACATACGTCTAGCTCTTGCTTGTTGATCCAATACCTGAGAAAGTATTGCATGTTTCATTTCTTCCTGTTGTCGCATTTGTTCCTCTTGGGCCTTTTGTTTATCGCCAGCATTTCCACCACCTGATCCGCCCTATTTGTGGAAGAAATAATTTAAATTGTTAATAGGTATTTTTGGGAAGCTTTACGTACATACATATCGGTTAAACTTCTAAGTGTGACCTGACACCATAAGTCGAAAACTTAATTTTTTTTATCGAAATACGTACATAGTTAAAGATTTAATTTGCAATGTTTATATGTATGTTCTGACGAAAGATGAAGGCAAATCCTTCATTGGAACGACCAAGTGATAAATGACATATAAGTAGTATGCAAGGCATGTCCCTGTTTGTAAGAGAGACACGCAAGGGAAATGTAAGTTAAAAAATTGATCGTACTGGCAATTCCTTTTATATTTTTCGTAATTAACATTATTTTCAAGTCTATACTAGACGCAGGAGGAAATGGTTCTAAAATGTTGGAAGGGAAGTTTTTAATAATAAAAGCCATGGGCGTAGCCAGGAACAGCTAGGCAGGGGCAGCTGCCCCCTCTAGATCCTACATTTGTATATTAAAAATTATAAATATTAGGAAAAAACAAGCACTTGCCCATCCCTCCTAGAACGCCCAAAAAGAATTCCTGGCTACGTCCATGATAGAAGCATTAAAATTTGTTGAATATTTTGTTAAAGTATTACATATTCCCGTCCTACTTTTTGCTCAGTAACTTTTTATCAGTGTGTTCGAGGACTACTGTATATTTCTGGCCTAATGCTATGTTTACATTTACGAAATCCAATCGATTTCAACTGTCAATTCCATAGCTCAAACGTCAAATGAAATCCAATTGATTTCAGGTGAGTTTTCATTTGACGTATACGCAAAGGAATTGACAGTTGAAATCGAGTGGATTTCGTAAATGTAAACAAAGCATAATAATGAAAAGTCTAACATTTATTGTCATAGTTTTATTGTTTTCTAAAGAATTGTCTAGCATGTTTTGTATAAATTTTTGAAGCACTTTTTCTACAATCATTGAAACACCTCCAAAACGTTTCAACAGCATGTTTCTGGCTTATACGCATAGATCCATGATTCGTCGCCTGCGATAATATTGGTCTGTTCCAGAACTGCAAGAATCTACTATTTTTTACTATTTTCTTCGATAAAATAAAGGAAAAAATGTTATCGTAGTAAAAAATAGTAGCTTCTTGCAGATTCTGGAACAGAACAATACTAAAATTCTCTTGAAGAACCGCGATCATATTTTTTCGATTTTTTTTGCACCGACCGACACGGAATCCAACGAAAACAAATCTTTTTTGCGACCAGGTATTCATGCAAAATAGAATGTAAGCTGGTAGAAGAATTGTCCAAGGATGACTCTATCATGGCGATCTTGCATTATCAGTTCATGCACGGCTTCAATGTTTTCTGGAACAACTGCAGTTTTTGATCGACTTTGAGTTCATTAAACAAGTTTTTCACAGTGCTATAGGATGATGCTGCGTCGCCATACAAAGATTTAATTTCATAGATATACCATTGCCATGATAATTCGCGTCTATAGTTGTGAAAAATGATCGGAAGAAAATGTTTACAAGTAAATTCCAATTTTTTGGCAAATTGATTTTACAGGTCGCAAGGAACCGTACTGAATGCGGTTATGCTAAAAAGTGTCAAACTTCTTAATGAAATGTGAAATGATGCCTGGCAACTTGTATTGTTGCTTGGAGCAGAAACTTATGACGTAGACCTCGTATATGTACTCTTTTTTCATCCAAAAATATTGCTCACCGTACCTATATGGGACACGAACTGCAACGCAGTGGAATCAACCCATTCTGCAATATTGGGATCCGAATCCAGTACGTATATTCAACTTATGCCCAATATTGAATTCAATCATTGTTACGACGAGTTCGATGTTAAGAATGTCCTTTTTCACAAACTAATTCCGAATGTTTTACGGGGACAAAAAAACACACACATGCACTGTGGGCAAAATAATGACTCATATTTTCTCGTACTGAAGAAATTATGTGCCACAGATCAAAATTTGCACATATCTCACAAATATTTACCATATATGGTATTGGATTTGGTCTGCCTAATCCATAGTTTTTATTTTTCAAAACATGTGTGGTGTGTCCCTTCTAATAATTTTGTTGCTTTCTGCCGGTTAAATCATTATGCCAATAGCAGTACTGGAACAGACCAATTTATTGCCTTTTACCATTTACTTACATATTGGGATTGGAGCTGAGCCATACGCTGTGCTCTGATGTGCTCTAAATCATCAGCCATTTCTGTTTTTTTTTTTTTTTTAATTCTGTAAAATTATTTCTGCTCGCTTCTTTATAATATTTATAAATGTCAAGATTGTCTAGAGATGTCAAAATATTCGATAATCTAATCGATGAGGTTCATGGTACAATTAGAAAGGTAGATGCCTCAGCCCAGCTGATCGAATCTAAAACGTCAAAAAACTATGAATTCGCCATGAAAAATCAAAACAAAAAACCATATGATTCGGTAAGTAAGAGATAGCATGTCTACACTTTATAGACAAACACAAGCGATAAAAAGAGACAACAAGAGACCATTTGGCGAAAATTTTGACAGTTTACATTACAAAAAAAGTTGCTTTGTTGTAGCAATTCGCCGATGCATCTACCTTTCTTATACGGCGTTTATATTATAGTTTTTTGCAGGGTTAACCTCCTTCATGAGGATTTATTTGAAGTATACACAATGGAAATGACATTTCAAACCCAGACCCACTGGGTTAACCCGGTTATATGTAAACGGCCTATTATTGTACCATGATGAGGTTTAAGCGGGGTATACTAGAGTAGAGCTGGCAAAAAATCGGTGGCACTATCGATAATATCGATTATTATTTAAAAATTCAATATCGATAGCATGGTAGAATAAGGAAGGTAGAACAGGTTCGAAAAAACCATAGAAAATCAACCCTACACGTATGCCCGCTTTCTTTCAAAATTGTCAGTGGTGACAAACTTCAAACTTGTTTTTGTTTATGTTTGTTTCATATACATAATATTCAATTTTCAAAATCTATAAAATGATTGAAGAAAATAAATGAAAAATTGTGCAGAAAAACAAATATTTTTTAAAAATGTTCGGGTATTATTTCAGTTATATGGTTCCGGTTCATCTGTATCCAGACTCAAAAATTCTGCAACCTGGTTGCCACCGTAAAGAATCATGGGACAGGTGAGGGGGTTCTAGACGGCTGAATGTGATGGGTATCGTGGCATCAATTCGGGCCCAATACAAATTGAGGCAGCTGCATCGTCCAGATCTTTACTGACCTAAAACCACTCGTGTTTCTTGGCAGCTAAAGTTCTTCTGCTGCGATGGACGAGGGGTGATCCCAAAGTAAGGCATTCTCACTGTATCTCTGTACTGTCTGTGCGAGTGCATCAGTGTGAATGCTATTCATTGATCTAGGTGTTCTCGCTTATACCTTTGGACCTCATGAATATCTCTCCTGACGTGCCCGGGTACTTGTAGGCTGTCCACTAGATCGTGGCAGGGATCCTCACGCGGTAGCAACCAAGAAGGTACTACAACAACATCCTGTACTGCTGATGCACCAGAAAAATTTCTGGCAGGTTTTACTATTCTTCCACTGCGTAGCACTTTCATTTGTCACCACGCTGGCGGCGCATAGCTTCCCACATACCGGTCTATTGCTTTATAAAAGGCCAACAATGTCAAGAAAAGTATCGATACTGTCAGCGGAAGTATCAAGACACATCCTTCTTGTCGCCGAATCTGAGACTAACAAAATAAACAATAATATGGCGCTTAAAATTGCACCGCGGTAAGGACTACGTAAATCTGAAGCATACCCACGAAGAAAATAATATCGCTATAAAAACAAGTACAATGAGTAGCTTCGAAAAAATTGCAAAGGATCCTCAAACAATTTTGAACTGCCCTTAACAAAAATTTATGACTTTTGTTGGGGAGTTACCGGAAGGATTGGACCGATAAGCACCATCTTCCAACTTCATCAAAGATTGTCAGAAATATTATGATATACAAAGTTTGGATCAACGCAGTATCTTGTTCCAAAGTTGTGCGCACCAGCCACTACACATGATGACCGTGGGGGTTTTTACAGTTTCGACATAATTTCCGAGGACCAAGAAAAAATCAGTTCCAACAATTATCAAAACGATTTGAGAGCAGGACTTAAACTGAATTTTTCCGAATTTTTGTGTGGGAGGTGGACCGATATAGCACATATTCGAAACTGATCTACCTCTAGTAGAAATATTACAATATAAAAAGTATGGACCAAATTGTTAACTTTTTTGGAGAGTTCGTGACAGGGATGTGCATCTTTTTTGCTAACATTTTTGAAATATTGTAGGACAGATACCCGAGGGAGTGCACCAATATTTTTTAAATGTGATCTAAATTTGGACAAATATTCGGAATCGGTTGATCTATTCGGGATTCATCGCGCGCTCCAGTCGGACAGACAGGGCTTAACGGCCTTTTCCTCCTTTATTTCATGAAATGTTCAGCAGTCCATTTCACTTTTAATATATTGCTTTGCGCTATTATGTGGAATTCTTGGAGCCATTAGAATTAGATTATTGACCATAAATTGAAATCATTTCTCGTACGTTAACATCATCCATTGTGTTGAATTTATTTTTATTTCGATTACAATTATATTTGTTTCAAATGAAAATTCTGTTATGTATGTGTAAAATATGTCATAATGTGAACAATCAAAACAAAACATATGAAAATGGGTTTGACACAAGTTGGTCACTAACGGAAAAAAAATTTTAATCAGCTGTGAGCTCTGTCATACCTTTCTTATTATACCATGATCGATAGATAGTTTTGCATAGTCCCCATGGCACAATTACCCAGGTAGTGGCATCGTAAAATTTTGAATATGTTATGTCAAAACTTTCTTTATGTTGTTGGGAAAATTACAACAAACATAATTTTTTTATAAAGCGATTTGACTTTTCATATTCAATCAGCTGGTGTGATACCACTACCTGGTAGTTGTGCCATGATAGTCCCAATTTACATTAGGCGAGTTTACTTGCGGCAATTGTCAGTTTGTGGGTGAGAGAGGGTGTTGAGAGGCAAAGGGTTACCATATACCTCACCTCTCTCTCCATCAAACTAACAATTGCCGCAAGTAAACTCGCCTAATGTAAATTGGGACATACCGATGTTATCGGAATAAAAACCCCTAATGCTAAGTTTACATTTACGAAATCGCTACAAAGCTATGGTGCGTATGTGGCTGTAGCGATTTTTAACTTATGGCCGCGGCACGTGGAGCGTCGCGTTACAACAACCACATGAAAAATGCATAACCAAACTTGGCATCACTTACACATTTTTCATGTGGTTGTTGTTTTCAACGCGCAACGCGTCGCACAACGGATCGTATGTGCCGAGGGCTTAATGGGCCAAATACATACGGTCCGTTGTGCGTTGAAAACAACAACCACATGAAAAATGTGTAAGTGATGCCAAGTTTGTTCTTAAAGTTTTCATGTGGTTGTTGTAACGCGACGCTCAACGCGACGTATGTGCCGAGCCCTTAAGAATAGCTGGTATCCCTGTAGAAAATTCGCTGCTTTTCGGTTAAGTGGGGTACACACGATCAGTTTTGACTGTCAGTTTTGCTCAAATAATTGGTTGCTTGCCAGTGTGGCCGTTCACTTTTGTCAGTCATCAGGCAACCACAAAATATTTTGTGGTTGCTGGACGGTTGGACAGTTATCGATAATTCCGAAAAATCGACCGTCAAAACTGATCGTGTGTACCCCGCTTAATGTTGGGAATATCGATGGTTCTACACTAGAGCGGGCAAACTATCAATTGCTCTGTTCCAGAACTTGCAAGAAGCTGTTTTTTTACTACGATAATTTTTTTTTTCATTTATGTTATCGGAAAAAATAGTAAAAATTGGTAGATTCTTGCAGTTCTGGAACAGACCAAATATTTCCAACATTAAAGTGGGGTACACACGATCAGTTTTGACTGTCAAAAATGAACGGCCACACTGTAAAGGCATGGTGTAACAAACCAGTAGTGGGATTCTGTAACTCATTTTTGATGCTACCGACAAAAATCGGTAAAACTAAATCGCAAAATTATGACTAAAAACATAAAGAAAAGTTGGCATCACTGTTTGTGTCGGTAGAGGTTAGCGACTACTTTTTATTCATCGTTAACTTACCGACAAATTTCGTTAATTATCGCAATTATAAGCATTTTAATTTTACCGACATCTCCCGATAACAGCAAAAATGAGTTACAGAATCCCACTACAGGTAAAGTAAGTACTACAACAAATACAACTCAACAACAACCACATAGGAATTTGTTTTTGTTTGGAACGTTAGTGTCATACATAAAAGTAAACAAAATAAGGAAATGTCTATAAATTATTAGAATTTAAAAACTAATATTTTTTCACATTTGATTAAATATTTTGGAAAACATGAATGAAATGTCGTTAGATTTTCAATTTGAATGTTTCCATATCATTCCACTAAATGCATTACTTCTCGCAGAAAGTATAATTCTTGCAAATATGTTTGAGGTCGCTGGAAATTTATTGAAAAAAGAGAAGCTGCTTCAACGTCTTTGAAATCAAAAAACACATGCATGGTAGAACAAATATAAGATAAAGTTACTAGTAAAACAAATACAACTCGAACAACAACCACAAAGGAATTTGTTTTTGTTTGTAACGTTACTGCCAGTTGTATTTGTAAACAAAACAAGGAAATGTCTATAAATTATTGGAATTTAAAAAACTAATAATTTTTCACATTTGGTTGAATATTTTGGAAAACATGAATGAAAATTCGTTACATTTTAAATTTTTATGTTTCCACATCATTCCACTAAATGCATAAATTCTCGCAGAAAGTAGAATTCTTGCAGAAAAGTTTGGGGTCGCTGGAAATTCATAGAAAAAGGAGAAGCTGTTTCAATGTTTTGTTTTAGAAATCAAAGAAGCACATGTTTATTAGGGCTTTATTTTTTTAAATTTTAACAAAATACCTCACATATTAACAAACGTTGTATCGCCTCTACAAGCGGGGATTTACTGCGCAGCTTGTCGTTCGAACTTGGAGGAGGTTTACATATCATTGATATGAAGAAGTCTTTCTGGGAAATCGTTTTTTCCGAATGATATATTTTTTTTTCAAAAAATATATGTCCCTAATGTACATCGAAATAGAAATAAATGAATAAAATGTTATATGAAATTTGACACTAACGTTACAACCCAGTTCAGTTAGCTGTGTATTGCTGCTACCTTTTCTTGTTCTACCATGAAACACATGTTTATTAGGGCTTTATTTTTTCAAACTTATCAAAATACCACACCATATTAACAAATGTTGTACCGCCTCTATAAGCGGTGTTTTAGTGCGCGGCACGTCGTTCGGACTTGGAGGAGGATACATGTCATTTATATGAAGAAGTCTTTATGGGAAATAGTTTTTTTCTGATGAATATATTTTTTTCTTCAAAAAATATAATATACATCGATCATAGTGTTACGAATGTAACTGATAGGTTTAAGTTAGTTTAGTTTAATTTCCGTTAATTTAAAAATTTGAATTGTAACGTAAAGTTTTTATTACGCAGTTACTTTATTTAAGCAACAACAACTACCATGTAGAACTCTCTTCATTATTCTAGATGTTACTTTACCTTTCATTATTGTGCTTTTAGTCATGTAATTATTGTTTAGTTTGTCACTTCTTTATTTCTTGCATCTGTTTGTTGTTGTAGTTACGTCATTACTGTGCTTGTCGTCCAATTGTATTCCCCCCATGTATGTATGTGAGTATGGTTGTTCGCTTTGTGCGAATGTGCGTCTGTGTGTTCGCTGCACAGATTCGAGGTGTTGCCATATGTGTTCTAGAGGACTCTAGAACAGGGAGACTTTGGGGTATAAATACAGGGGAACTGGCAATGACGAGTGAGTTGTGTTTTAAGCGTTGAACTGAACAGATCGGTTAAATAAGAGCTGCGTGCTGACTAGAGACTTGCTGTGTGCTTTGTTATTAAAGTCGGTTCTGAATAAGTGTAATAAAGTAAATAAAGCATTGTAGAAACGTAATCTAAAACGAACCCTGTTTTATTTGGTACAAATCGTATCGAGGAATAAAACAACGTCTACACGGAGATTAGTTAAATCTAATTCCGTAACAATTGGTGTCAGAAGTGAGATTACGATCATCCTACAATGAAGTTTAAAGATCTACGAGTGGAAGACTTGAAGAAGGAGCTAAGTAAGTTGGAGTTGTGTTCTACTGGCAACAAGGCCGAACTACAAAAACGCTTGCTGGAAGAGTTCGAGCGCCGTGGAATGAACATCGATGAATATGAGTTCGACGGTAAGGAGGAAGTCGAGTTATCGGCAAAGGACGAATCCAGCGTTGAGGAAGTTTCGTCGGTAGCTGCCAGGGGAGACGATTTGAAATCAATGCTGGCTATGATGATGCTGGAAATTAAGAAAATAGAAGGTAGCTCCATGGAAATGAATAAGAAAAATGAAGAAACTTCCAGACTTATTGTGGAAATGAAATCTGACAACTGTAAGATGTTAGAAGAGATGTCTAGAAAGAATGAAGAAACTTCCAGACTTATGATGGAAATGAAAGCAGAAAATTGTCGAATGGTTGAAGAAAATTCCAGTAAAATGATGGAGAAATTAGATGCTAAAATGGAAGAAAATTCCAGAAAGAGTGAAGAATATTCCAGGAAATTAGAGGAAAAATTAGAGGTAAATTCTAGAACAATTAACGAGAAACTCGAGAACATCACGATGGTGATTGAAAAGAGAGTTGAAAACGTGGAGGTACAAATTAAAGAGTTTGATAAAAAGATTTTGTCTGTTGACGAGAAATTTCTGGCTCAAGATGAGAAGATTCTTGGCATAGAAAAGAAAATGTCGGAACTGGAAATTAAAGGCGGTCCAGTGAGAGCTATTCATAACACGAATCAATCAAAAAAATCAAGCCTCCAGTGTTCGACGGCTCTACCTCTTTAAATGTGTTCAAATTACAGTTCGAGACATTGGCTGCTAGAGATTCTTGGAACGACAACGACAAGGCGGTATCACTCCTTATGGCATTGAAGGGTGATGCTGCTGACGTATTACAGAGTATTCCCGCCGCTTCTGGGAACAACAATGGAGATATAATGGCTGCTCTTGAACGTAAGTACGGTAGTGAACACAAGCAAGAGATCTACCGAATGGAACTGAGGGGAAGAGTCCAGAAGCCAAATGAGACCTTACAAGACTTTGCGGCTGATATAGAGCGGTTGGCGCAGTTGGCATATCCAGGAGAGACACATCCATTGGTGGACCGCATAAAGATTGAGACATTTGCAAGTGGTATTCGTGATCCAGAGATAAAATTTGCGACGTATGCGGCACCGATAGGAACATTTGCAGAAACCGTGTCATTTGCCCTGGCCCAAGAAACCGCGAGGATGCTGGTGAAACCTAAAGCTTACAACGTGCGGAGGCTGCAAGTTGAGGACAACAATTCCCAGACCGTTGTCGACCTGCTGAAAGATGCATTAATGCGTGTGAAACGAGGGGCTGCTAGAACGAAAAAGACTTGTTATAATTGTCGGAAAACTGGACACATGGCCCGAGAATGCAGATTGCGGCAAGCAAGGCCCAGATCCACCTCACCGCCTTCAAAAAGCGACGACCAACCGGTGGCCAAGAATCTGGAAAGAGAGACATCAGGTGAATCAGATACAGCAAGTTCTGCTAATCACGAGACGCCGCCGGGAGATGATGAAAACGATGGTCCCACAATTTCTATAGCCATAGTCCAGCAAAAGAATCACAACTTAACGGTTAAAGGCTTCATCAATGGTGTATTGCGTACCTTGACATTGGACACCGGTGCAACAAAGTCCATTATTAGACCGGATTTGGTAAAAGGGAAGGTATTGCCGTTAAATGGAGTCAAATTGCGGACGGCCACAGGCGAGACTACAACGGTGCATGGAAAGGCCTACCAAAGGCTGAGCATGGGTAGAAAATCTGTAAATTTCGATTTTATAGTGGCCGATATTGTGGACGAAGTTATACTTGGTGTAGACTTCATGATTGCCTTCGATATCAACCTGGACATAAAGCACCGTGTGATGACTTGGTCCAATGTGGAAATACCGATAAGTGTGGGCTACAACGAGAAAAGCAAACATCGCCCAAAGGCAGAATCCGACGAGATCGCTGTCGATGTCCGTACGCTGAAGGTGGAAGCCGCCGACAAATGGCCCGTAGGAAAGTGGAAAAATCTCGCAACGAGGAGGAAAAAGCGAAGATGTACGTCGAGGAAAGGTCCATCGAAAAGCGGCCGTACAACAAGGAAGGACAAGTTCGATGAAGACCAGGTGGTACTTAGGAAGGTGACCACAAAGAAAGAAGGTATAACGTCAAGATTCCTGGAGAGAAAGCAACGTCGTCCAGAAGAGCAAAAGTCCAAAGCTGACGCAGTAGAGGGTACATCTAAATTGGTTGCCACCACTACAGAACGAGAACTGCGCCTAGTCAAGAGGAACAGGCTTAAGCGGGAGGCAGTGTTACCAATGCCCAAACCACCGAGAGGGAACTGTGCCTATTCGGGACGAACAGGCTTAAGCGGCAAAGACATAAATACAACTAAGACTAGACAAAATGCATGCAACAAAAAATGTTTACGAAACTTTGTATAGAAACATTACCCTTAACAGGTTGCAGTTAATTCAAAATCGCAACCAAGGAGGAACATTTCATGTAATGGTATCAGAAACGAAATTTATGAATTCAAGGATCTATTCAAGAATAATTCTATGTCAATTGGATCGGTAAATTCGGTTAAATACGTAAAAATGTATAAAAGAAAAAAATGTTATATCACCATATCGTGATATAACATTATGTTAAATTCAAAAGCCATTCACAGAAGAATGATAG
Source organism: Musca autumnalis (assembly GCF_047663935.1). NCBI lineage: Eukaryota > Metazoa > Arthropoda > Insecta > Diptera > Muscidae > Musca > Musca autumnalis. The sequence continues at coordinate 118,811,050 of NW_027411977.1, read as the reverse complement.
CAAACAAAATGTCTTATCTTGTTGTATTTATGTCTTTGTAAGCGGGAGGCAATGTTACGAATGTAACTGATAGGTTTAAGTTAGTTTAGTTTAATTTCCGTTAATTTAAAAATTTGAATTGTAACGTAAAGTTTTTATTACGCAGTTACTTTATTTAAGCAACAACAACTACCATGTAGAACTCTCTTCATTATTCTAGATGTTACTTTACCTTTCATTAATGTGCTTTTAGTCATGTAATTATTGTTTAGTTTGTCACTTCTTTATTTCTTGCATCTGTTTGTTGTTGTAGTTACGTCATTACTGTGCTTGTCGTCCAATTGTATTCCCCCCATGTATGCATGGTAGAACAAATACAAGGTAAAGTTAATACTACAACAAATACAACTCGAACAACAACCACAAAGGAATTTGTTTTTGTTTGTAAACCTTAGTGTCAACGTAAATGTAAACAAAACAAGGAAATGTCTATAAATTATTGGAATTTTTCCATATCATTCCACTAAATGCATAGTTTCTCGCAGAAAGTAGAATACTTGCAAAAATGTTTCCGGTCGCTGGTAATTCATTGAAAAAAGAGAAGATGTTTCAATCATTTGCTTTTGAAAACAAAAAGCACATGTTTATTAGGGCTTTATTCTTTTCAAGTTTAACAAAATACCACACATATTAACAAATATTGTACCGCCTCTATAAGCGATGTTTTAGTGTGAGGCATGTCGTTCGGACCTGGAGGAGGTTACATGTCAATGATATGAAGCCGTCTTTATGGGAAATAGTTTTTTTTTCTGATGAATAAATTTGTTCTTCAAAAATATATATCCCTAATATACATCGAACATAGAAATAAATACATAAAATGTCGAATGGAATTTGACACTAACACTACAACCCAGTTCAGTCAGCTGGGTATTGCTGCTACCTTTTCTTGTTCTACCATGCATGTATGTATGTGAGTATGGTTGTTCGCTTTGTGCGAATGTGCGTCTGTGTGTTCGCTGCACAGATTCGAGGTGTTGCCATATGTGTTCTAGAGAACTCTAGAACAGGGAGACTTTGGGGTATAAATACAGGGGAACTGGCAATGACGAGTGAGTTGTGTTTTAAGCGTTGAACTGAACAGATCGGTTAAATAAGAGCTGCGTGCTGACTAGAGACTTGCTGTGTGCTTTGTAATTAAAGTCGGTTCTGAATAAGTGTAATAAAGTAAATAAAGCATTGTAGAAACGTAATCTAAAACGAACCCTGTTTTATTTGGTACAAATCGTATCGGGGAATAAAACAACGTCTACACGGAGATTAGTTAAATCTAATTCCGTAACAATAGAAATAAATATAACAAATGTCGTAAGGAATTTGACACTAACATTATAGCCCAGTTCATTCAGCTGGGTATTGCTGTTAACTTTTCTTGTTCTACCATGCTGTAAAGGGGTGTTTCCCAGCAAAAAGTTTGCATCCGCGGATGCAGTTAAATCACTAGAACAATTGCCGCTGGAGTACATCTTTTCCTATGAATTTTACAAGAGAGCGCGCAGCTAGGATGCACTCCATTTTGCTTCCACGGCACACAGCTAGGATGCACTCCATTTTCGATCCAAATCACAGCCTTTGATGTCTTAAGATGCTATAAAATGCAAGCCATTGCAAATATCCCAAAATAAATAAAATACATTGCTTATTCGTGTAAACAAGAATATTAACTTTTTTACACTAATACAAATTATAAAAACTCTCCATTAAATTTGATCATAACTGAGTTTACTTCCTCTGCTCTGCTTTTTGTGACACCGCAACTGATATTTGGTCTGTTCCAGAACTGCAAGAATCTACTAGTTTTTACTATTTTTCCGATAACATAAAGGAAAAAATGTTATCGTTGTAAAAATAGTAGCTTCTTGCTGGTTCTGGAACAGAGCAATTGCTTCATCATCCAAATGGCTTTTCATTTTTCCTCCAACTCCAGTTAAGATTTCCAAAAAAAAACTCTAACTCCACATCAAAAAGAATTTGCGTCTCGTGAATTACAGCAAAGGTTCGTATATTTAGTTTGTATTTCTTTATTTTGTTTACACAAATTCTTATAATTTTAGACACTCTTTCTTGTGTTCAGAAAATAAAAAACTGCGACTGTAGGTATCAAAAAAGTGGCTTGCTTGGCTAGGGATCTATAAGCGAGTGCTTCTAAAATGTATAGAGCAGAGTGCATTTTTCATAACTCCGTGTGGACTGCATCAAAAGATGTATTGAAATCATAACTCCGCATTGCACTACTTCCAAACTTTTTTGCTCGGTTATTACAACTATGACCAGTTAGTATATGACGCGTGTTATTTGTGCGTCACGCGTGAGCTACTACTATTCACGTACTGAAATTAAAAAAGATCAGTAGTGGAATTCTGTAACTCATTTTTCGGGTTACCGACAAAAATCGGTAACTTTAAAATGCTTATAACTTTGGCAATTAAAGATATTTGTCGGTAAGTTAACGAACAATAAAAAGTAGTAGTAAAATTCTGCCGATAGCAAGAGTGTCAACTTTTATTTGAACGTTTCATTCATAATTTGGCGTTTTATTTTTACCAATTTTTCTCGGTAACTCAAAATATGAGTTACAGAATTCCACTACAGATAATCTGAAGTAATTAGTCAAAAAAGAAATTCCCCAAAAATCCCCAAATACTTTCCAGATTTCCTCAAAATTTTCCCAATTCCCCAAGTCGAAAATTTTTCCCATTTCAAATAAAAATTCCCGGAATTGGGGAAAAATCCCCAATAATGACAACGCTGTTCCCCATACAAAATTCTGACAACGAACGACGATTTTTCTACGTTGTGAAAGTGAAAATACTCTCCGAGCAACGATAAAATATGTCCCATCTCTAACAAATGAGATATAAATTAATTATGACAGACAAAATACAAAATTTAAAAATGTAGGGCTTTTTTAGAAAAACTGCAGAACATGAATGAAAAGTAAACGGTTCAACGATTAGTATACATTCAGAGCATAGCAAATTTTCTATTCTCTTTCATTGCAGTTACATTTTTTGCACATTGTTTCAAATTCGGGTACAAATCTATAAACAAAAGTCAAATACCTGCCTGGAAGTCTGTATACACAAATATTGTTTTGACATGTCTCTCTCATTAATTTTGAAAATGGAAACATTTAAAAATGTACAGAAAACACCAAAATTTTCAAAATTAATGGAAAATATGAATGAAAAGTGTACAATTAGATGTAAAATACACATTCGCAGGAAAGGTTTGTTTTTCTGCTCATTTAATACGCTCGTGTGAACATGACATTAATGAGCAACGTGAAAACAGTGTCGTGTTTGCTCAATTCTGCCGGCGTTAACAATTGTCATCACTCAGGCTCCATACTCTGATACCGGCAACACAGCGTCTTCTTTGCAGAAAAATATTGCTTGTCTACAAAAAATTAATTACAATTTGCAATGGCGGCATCATTAGATGGGGTATTTCCAACGACATTACAAGATAAAATGAAAAATTCGAAACTTCTTGTCGTTGGAGCGGGTGGTATTGGATGTGAAATCTTAAAAAATTTGGTCTTGTCTGGTTTCCCTGAAATCGAAATAGTATGATTCGATTCAACTACGTACAATCATGATTGGGTTTGTGTGTATAATTTAACTTATGTATGTTTTCCAGATTGACTTGGATACCATAGATTTGAGTAACCTAAATCGCCAATTTCTGTTTCATCGTGAACATGTGGGTAAATCAAAGTCACAAGTGGCCAGAGAAAGCGCTCTACAATTTAATCCAGATGTTAAAATAAAAGCATATCATGATAGCATAATGGCGTAAGTAATACCATTTAGAATTTACATGGTTCCCCTTACCAATAAGAATGTAATATATTTTCTAGTACGGACTATGGCGTAAATTTCTTCAAGAAATTTGATGTTGTCTTAAATGCTTTGGATAACCGTGCTGCTCGAAATCATGTTAATCGAATGTGTTTAAATGCTGAGGTGCCATTGATAGAGAGTGGCACAGCTGGTTATAATGGTCAGGTTGAACTAATCAAAAAAGGATTGACACAATGTTACGAATGTACTCCAAAGGCAACCCAAAAGAGTTTTCCCGGCTGTACCATACGCAATACACCATCGGAACCAATACATTGCATTGTTTGGGCTAAGCATCTTTTCAAGTAAGTACATCGATCTAAATTATATATTCTGGTAAAAGATAGGATAATGTATTAAATCCATGGCCGAATACCGAGTCTCGGGAAGTATAAACTGTCAAGATATACAATATATTGTGATAATCAGTATTCCAATACATACCTCTGGGGTAACAATTTGAGAACAATCTGAACCATCAAGCCCTAATTGAAAATCAACTGATAATTTTTGATCTATCCTCTAACGCTGATGCATTATGAAGTTATTTCATGAAGAGTTTGTGCTCTTCTATACGAAGAGCTTGTGCTCTTCCATACCAAGAGGTTGTGCTCTTCTATACGAAGAGCTTGTCTGTTCATTTACTTTTGTAAATTGTAAAAACGGCAACAGTAGTAAAAGTTGTAAACTGCTTCCATATGAAGTGTATGGTGTCTGAAGTAAAGGAACGTCTTTCGAGTAAAAAGTGGTAAAACATGAAGTTTCTTGCATGTAAAGGAACAGAGCTATTAATTTAATTTGTTTTCTTACCTTTAAAAGCATATCATCACCAATCATTTTCAATCAATTATACAATGTGATGGATGCAAGGCACATGTTATTTATTTTCTTTCGTATATATTTACTGCTCTGTTCCAGAACCTGCAGGAAGCTACAGTCAAACTTCTCTATAACGAAGAAAAATTGAAAACACAGCTTTTGTCAGCACATTTTCACCTATTTTAACCTCTCTGTAACGGACATTTCTCTATAACGAAGTGTTTTTATTAGTGTTGGGCAATCTCGTTCGTTGAGCGGATCGATCTTTTTCATTCCGTTCACCAAAAAGATCCGGATCGTTCACTTCTTTCTTTGGCTCTTTTTCGTTCAATAAAACATTTCAGTCTATCATTTTCTTGTGGCTATCGTTCGTTCTCTGCATCAATAGCCAATAGTCGATTTATCAGTCTTAAAGATAAACAGCAATACCCAGCTGACTGAAGTGGGCTGTAATGTTAGTGTCAAATTTCATACGACACTAGCGGACCCGGCGAACTTCGTCTCGCTATTAAGGAATAAAATTTCATACAAAAACTCAATTTTCGATTTTTCCATTTTTCCGACTTTTCCAGAGATATTATCCAAAATTTTCTTCCGTAAAGACCTTCTCCTCGAAAATACGAATAACTGACAAAAAATTTTACAGAAATAGGCCTAGCCCTTCTCATTTTATGAATTACTATACATTTTTTACACCATTTTTATATATATAGATTTATATATTTATTTCTATGTTCGATGTATGTACATATGTATATATTTTTTGAAAAATAAATTTATTCATCAGAAAAAACTATTTCCGATAAAGACTCCTTCATATTATTGACATGTAACCTCCCCCAGGTCCGAACGACGTGCGACCTCAAACATTTTTGCAAGAATTCTACTTCCTGCGAGAAATGATGCATTTAGTGGAATGATATGGAAACATTCAAATTGAAAATCTAACGAGTTTTCATTCATGTTTTCCAAAATATTCAATCAAATGTGAAAAATATTAGTTTTTTAAATTCCAAAAACACTGCGACAAAAAAAAATGACAAGGAAAATCGAGTAGATTATGAAAGTTAAGCTAAAAATACGAGAAACGTATATCAGCGTTTTTAAAGTTTACGTCGGAAAATAACCAAAATAGGCGGGCCAAGTTCCGCCCATTTTAAAATTTTTCGAAATATTCGAGTTTAGATATCTTGGAATCCTTGTATTTCAGGTATATAGTGTCTTTGGCAAATTTACTAAGGAGGAGGGTGTGGGAAATATTTCTGTTAAAAATTTTAACCCTCATGCGGTTCAACAAAGGGGTCTTTTTTGTCCTTTTTTCGAAAATCTTTCAAAAACTCATTAAAAATGTGATCCTATCAAATCCGAATATTCTACAAAATTGTTCGCCATAAAATTTTACTATAGGTCTCAGAATACACCAAATCTGTAATTATTATCTAATCGCCAGGAATCTCTTAAAATGAAAAACACGTTTTAAGGTTAAAGTCGGTCTTCATCTGAGTTTATTCAAAATTGTCCCACAAAACATAATTTTAGAACGATTATATCAGAGATAAAAGTATTCTTCGTCAAATCTCACCGTAGGTCACCAAAGAAATGAAATGTCTATTTACATTCGATAGCTGAAAATATACACTATATACCTGAAATGCAAGGATTCCAAGACATCTAAACTCGAATATTTCGAAAAATTTAAAAATGGGCGGAACTTGCCCCGCCTATTTTGGTTACTTTCCGACGTAAACTTTAAAAACGCCGATATACGTGTTTCATATTTTTAGCTCTATTTTCATCATGCACTCGGTTCTTCCCATCATTTAGAAAAAAATTGAATTTTGTTGCACAGTGTAATTTATAGATATTTCCTTATTTTGTTTACATTTAGCGATGACACTAACATTACAAACAAAAACAAATTTCTATGTGGTTGTTGTTGAGTTGTATTTGTTCTACCATGGATGTTAACAAGAAAAAAATAAATTTTTTCATCGTAATAGGGAGATAGAGTGAAAGTTCAACTTAATAAGCTAGAAAAACAAGAGCTATAAGAACGAGAGGAGCCAACTGAACGAGATGAGCTGAATAACATAATCTAAAAGGATATGCTCAATATGGATCCGTTCGTTCTTTTGAAAAAGTTCGTTCATGAACGACACAACTCTGCAACCCAATGCATTTGTGTTGCTTGTTTTTGTGCAAAGCTAATGGTTGTAGTTTTTGTTTCTGCTGAAGCAGTATGACCATTCAGTGATCTAAATGAACGATATAAAAGAATGAGCTGGATACGGATCCGTTGTTCTTTTCACTGTCGTTTATATGAGCCGGGTTGTTCACGAACGACACAACTCTAGTTTTTATTGCACAGTTGGAAATTCTCACCCAAAATAACCTCTCTATAACAAATTTTTGTCAAACTTTTTCTCATTTATGTTAACACTTTAAATGAGAAACAAAACACATTCATTAGGCTCTTTTTATTGAAGGGCACACTAAAAAAGAGAAGCAAAACTCATTTATCAGCGCTTTTCGAATGAAAGTTGCTCGCCAAAATAAGTTAAATTCTTAATAACTAGAGTGCCTGAAATTATTGCTCTGTTCTAGAACCTGCAAGAAGCTACTAAAAATGGTGGTTTTCATAGTACAGCTAAAGTAGATGCTGATATTGGAGGAAATAATATTTCTAAGACAAAAAAATCGTATCAATACGTAAAAAAAATATTGAAGATGTTACGACTGAAGACCATTGGTCTACTTCAGTACTGCAAGAATCTACTAATTTTTACTATTTTTTTCGATAACATAAAGGAAAACATGTTATCGTAGTAAAACATAGTAGCTTCTTGCACTTTCTGGAACAGAGCACATGTTAATGTCGATTGCAATACTTTAACTTTGAATAATCCCTTTTGGGAGTATCGCAACAATGTTCCCGATCAAATTTTTTTCCATTGCACCTTGTACAATCTTTGAAAATCACTGATCTGTTCCAGAACTGCAAGAATCTACTAATTTTGACTATTTTTTTTTCGATAACATAAAGGAAAAAATGTTATCGTAGTAAAAAGTAGTAGCTTCTTGCAGGTTCTGGAACAGAGCACACTTCTTATTTCGCTCTTAAATACAAATTCAATTTATGTTTACTCTTGCCTTGGTTTCTCTATAACGTAGTAATTATTCGGTCCTCATGTGCTACATTATAGAGAAGTTCGACTGTACTACTTTTTATTACGATAACATTTTTTCCTTTATGTTATCGAAAAAATAGTAAAAATTGGTACATTCTTGCAGTACTGGGACATACCATATATTTAATCTTTATGTACTTTATTTCAATTGACAACGTTTAACAGACCTACTCAAATCTTATTTCCAGTCAACTATTTGGAGAAACTGTGGACGATGAAGACATTTCTCCAGATGTTGCTGACCCAGAGGCCAAGGGCGAAGCCAATGATGCTGAAGGGTCTAAAAATGATGCCGAGAAGACAACAGATGAAAAAGTTCCAGATGATGGTAATGTAGTTCGAGTTAATACACGTCAGTGGGCCAAGGATAATAACTACGATGCAGAGACTTTATTCAACAAATTTTTCTATGATGATATCAAATATCTCCTGTCTATGTCAAATTTGTGGAAGACACGCAAACCTCCGACACCGATTAAATGGGATAGCGTTCTTTTGAAACAAGATGAATCTGATCAAAGCTTTGCTCGTCAATATCATAAAATATGGTCACTAGCCGAATGCGCAGCTGTGTTTGCTGATTGTTTGAAAAAACTTAAACTAAACTTAGAAAAGACTGAGGAAGGTGATTCGTTAGTTTGGGATAAGGATGATCAACCTGCAATGGATTTTGTTGCCGCTTGTGCCAACATACGCGGGTACATTTTCGAAATTGCCCGCAAATCTCGATTTGAAATCAAGTCTATGGCTGGAAATATCATACCAGCAATAGCTACAACTAATGCAATTACTGCTGGCGTTGTTGTTTTGCACACGTTCAAAGTTTTACAAGATCAATTAGACAAGTGTAAGTCTGTATATATGCGTCTTCGACCGAATCCAAGGCAGCAGTTGTTGGTTCCCGAAAAAATGCTAACAACACCGAATCCGAATTGTTATGTTTGTGCCGCGGAACCAGCGATACATTTACGCATTGACACTAAACGTGTGCACATCAACGAATTCCGTGATGATGTTCTTATTAAAACTTTAAATATGGTTAACCCAGATGTTATTGTAGATGCCAAAGGAGTCGTTGTCATTTCCTCAGAAGAAGGCGAGACAGAGTGCAATGAAAATAAACTAATGTCTGAAATGGACATTGTCGATGGTGTTTTATTGAAATGTGATGATTTCTTCCAAAATTACGAGTTGAGCATTATAATTGTCCATATAGACACTGAACGTGATGAACCCTTATTCGAAGTGGTTGCCGATCCAAACCAACTTAAACCCAAGGAAGAAGAAAAGACTAAAACTTCCGAAAATGAAAATGGGAACACAGACGATGTATCAGATGGACCATCTACGTCGAAGAGGAGTAAAATTAACGAGGTTGTGGATGACGATGATGACGATTTATGTTTGATAGAAGAGGACGATGATCACAACATTTCGAAACCCACCGATAAATCGGCAACTGAAGAGGTAACAGAAGCAACAGATAAGTTGCAAGTTAAAAGTCCCGAAAAGCCTGTAGCTACCAAGCGTAAGACAACAGCCGTAGAAGATGACATAACCGAGATCCTTGATTCCGATGAAGAAGATGGACCAACTCAATCAAAACGCACTAAAATATGCGAGCCGGATGAGAAAGGCGTTATTAATATTGATTAGTTTTCTCTTTAAAAATAAACAAGCATTATACTGAACACTAAATAATATTAAAAATCCTGTATCAGATTATAAAGTCAATGAATGATGTATGAAATATTAAAACATTGACCATGTTTGGAAACCTACAATTTGAGACGTTTTTTATGTTTTATTGGGATCTAGATAGAAGCAAAATGAACTGCATCCTAGCCACGCCTAAAAATCATGAAAATTTGTTTCCATAAAGTGCTTCGTTTCTTCCCAAACTTGTAATAAAAGGACCTACATTTTGATTAAAATTGTTCTATTTTAGGGGATAAAATGTGTTTGTTTTTCCTAAGAAAATTTCTTATTATTCAATTTGTTCTTCGACATTCTATTTTCTATAACAACAATGTTGTTTTTGTAAAATTGTTAGCTGTTGTAATTCATGCATCTACCTTCTATAACATGGCAGTTACATTGAATTTGACAAGTCTTGTGCCAGACTATGAAAATGTTGTGTTAAATAAATACCCGTGTTGTGCTAAAATAAAATTGCATTGCCAAAAAATATAAAAAGTGTTGAAAGACAAAAAAGTCAATGAAGAAGTTCGGTTGAATTCTTAAAAACCAAAAAATTACGAATCCGAAGAAGTTTTCAGGATTGGTGACATAAATAGCGGTTGTGATGAAAGTAGAAGTGAATGCGAACAAAGTGAAAGTGATGAAAATTTGAATAATTCATTCATACATACACATAGCCCAGAAAGTCTGCGTTCACCTTACTACTTTTCAAAAACGATGCTAAAACTTCAATAAATAGGTGAATGAGATCAGTTTTTCTTTCATAAATATTTTATTGGCACTCTTTACTACCAGAATAAAAAGAAAAATTCCTGAAAATATATTTGGTATGTTCCAGTACTGCAAGATTCTACTAATTTTTACTATTTTTTCCGATAACATAAAGGAAAAAATGTTATCGTAGTAAAAAATAGTAGCTTCTTGCAGGATCTGGAACAGAGCAAATGTTATTACGAAGATAACGGCAAAAAAGTGTTACAACTGCTAAACTAGAGCCCCAAAAAGTCTGCGTTCACTTTGTATGTTGCAATAATACCGTTAGTTTTTTTGAATTTTTTTGCAGTTTTCTCCCATTTTTAATCAATATTGTCACAACTGGTCATTCTGTGAGGTCGTTTGCACACTTAACTTAAAAAAGTAAAATATTTCAAGAATGGAAAACAAGGACAAAGAAATTGGCATCGATAAAAGGAAAATTCTAGGTAAATTATGGAAAAAGCTATCGAAATATTGGCGAAACTGTAGATGGAACATATTAGGCTATACATAGAGTGATAACTAACTATAAAAATATCGAAATTTTGAAGACAATGCCCAGATCTGGACGGTCAAAAATATTATCAGAACGGGAGGAGCGTAACATAACTAATAAGTTAAAACAGACAGTCCGATAATTACTTCAAAAATCGTTGAAAATGTGAAAATGGCATCCAAAAAAAGTATTTGTGCACAAACCGCCAGAAAAATACTGCATAAAGCTGGGTATCATGGTATAGTCGTACGGCGAAAGCCGTACATATCACTAGTGAACAGGCAGAAGCATATTGAATTTTCTAATGAATACATAAACAAGCCTCCGAGTATTCCGGAATCAAGTCATATTTTTGGCAGAAAGCGTGTTCTATATGTTTGCAATGAAAGGACTTCAAACTGTTTAGAGAGAACTCGAACAGCGCTTGAAAAACAAAATCTTGTTTTACACTGTAAAAAATGGCGAGGTTGCTGTTTTGGTTTGGGGTGTGTAGCAGCTTCTGGAGTGGGCCAACTTGTATTTATTGAATCGACAATGGACAAGTGTGGTTACCTAAACATCATGATGCGCAATTTGAACCAAAATGCAGAAGAACTACGAAATTTTGGTTGCAACAACATAAAGTTTCAAAGCATACTGCTGAGATTGTAAGGTTTTGGCTCCTATATAATGCCCAGATCTGAGTTTTGACGTAAAAATTCTGGTTTGTTTATAGTTAATTATCACTCGCCAATATTTCGATAGCTTTTTCCATAATTTACCTAGAATTTTCCTTTTATCGATGCCAATTTCTTTGTCCTTGTTTTCCATTCTTGAAATATTTTACTTTTTTAAGTTAAGTGTGCAAACGACCTCACAGAATGACCAGTTGTGACAATATTGATTAAAAATGGGAGAAAACTGCAAAAAAATTCAAAAAAACTAACGGTATTATTGCAACGTACAAAGTGAACGCAGACTTTTTGGGGCTCTAATTTAGCAGTTGTAACACTTTTTTACAGTTATCTTCGTAATAATATTATATTTTCAAGAAATTTTCTTTTTATTCTTGTAGCAAAGAGTGCCAATAACATATTTATGAAAGAAAAACGGATCTCATTTACCGATTTATTAAAGTTTTAGCATAATTTTTGAAAAGTAGTACGGTGAACGCAGACTTTCTGGGCTATGTGTATGTTCTCATACACATCCTCTAATAGACACGGGAGATTGTGCACGCCGCTTCATATTGACTTAATTATACGGGACCAACTTGTTATCGCTGAAACCGAACGGAGTGTTTTACGACACCATTTGTATAAAAATTTTTCATGGTTGATCAGGAAATGTCGTCTACATTACCTGAGGGATATTTTGCCACCGTTGGAGAGTATGATGTTTTTGCCCGACCTGAGAATCGAAACCGTGCATACAGAGTGCAAGGCGCACAACTATTGCACAAGAACGGCTATATAAAGTATGTTCAATTTACAAAATTAACTGAAGAAAATTATCACTAAATTTCTACTTTTCATAGATGCCGCAACTCTAACGACACATTCATTCAAGACGGTTCGCGAAAAATCGTATAAAGATGCGAAACAATTATAAAACCAAAAAAAAAACGTAACTGTAAATATAATTATTTTAATTTATCATAGAGTAAAAACTTAAATCACTAATCAATTTAAGCTCTGTTCCTTTACGTGCAAGAATCTTCAAGTTTTACAATTTTTTACTCGAAAAGCGTTCCTTTACTTCAGACACCATACAATTCATATAGAAGCAGATTACAACTTTTGCTACTTTTGCCGGTTTTACCATTTTCAAAAGTAAAGGAACAGACCATTAATTTAAATTAAAAAAATAACAATGATAAAATACACTACACACTTTGTTAATTTATAACTAAATCTCAAAATATGAACTGAATTTATAAAATTTTAATAAAAAATTAAAAAAATATATGTTAGCTTGTTTTACTATTACAAAGGTAAGCTTAAGATAATATTAATTGCATAAGCTTGTTCTACAATTACAAGGGTAAGCTTATAAACAAGGGTTCCGTTTCGATTTTTCTACAATATTTGGTTTGTTCCAGTACTGCAAGAATCTACTAATTTTTACTATTTTTTCCGATAACATAAAGGAAAAATTGTTATCGTAGTAAAAAATAGTAGATTCTTGCAGGTTCTGGAACAGAGCATATGATATAAGCTTTTAACAACTGATTTCTCAAGTCTTTTATAAGCTTAAGGCTTATGTTGGTAAGCTTATGATAATATAATTCTCAAGCTTTTTTGGTATGTTGGGTTTACTCTAATGCATTTATACTTTTCTCAATACATATTTAAAAAAATTGTAAATGTATTGGTGAAAAAGATTTGTATTTTTGCTATTGTCTGCCCAAAACTGTCATTGTAAACGCCGGGTAAAAGCTCAAAAATTTGCATGTGTTATGTGTACATTACACGACATGCTTTTTACACATGGGTTGTCACTTTTTATATACAAAAGGAATATGCAAAGTGACAACACATATATAAAATAACATATCGTGTAAAGTACCCTTTACAACACAATTTAATTATGCGAACTCACCATGGCACAATTAGGAAGGTAGATGCATCAGCCCAGCTGATCGAATCTAAAACGTCAAAAAACTAGGAATTCGCCATGAAAAATCAAAACAAATAACCATATGATTGGGTAAGTAAGAGATAGCATGTCATCACTTTAAAGACAAACACAAGCGATAAAAAGAGACAACAAGAGACCATTCGGCAAAAATTTTGACAGTTTACATTACAAAAAAAGTTGCTTTGTTGTAGCAATTCGCCGATGCATCTACCTTCCTAATTGTATCATGGAACTCACCTATTATTTTATTCGTACTATGGCGTCGATATTTTTATATGACATTGTCATGGCACCGTACTTGTGCTAATACATCAACTCTGTACTCTGCATATAAATAAAACAGCTGTTTTTGTTCGTGGAAAATATTTTATAACACGGAGAGGTAATATTTTATGAAATTACTAAAATTATAAATTACAGGAAGCAAAAATAATATTTGGCTTTATTTAATATACAGATGTCTTTCGTAACAAAGATTTTCCCGACACTCGTATCTAATAACCTGTCGAGGGTTTTGGCAGTAAATTCTAATGGTCTACAATATGCCCGCAATTTTCACATGATGTTGAAACCCTTGCCTGTAATGTCGACAAATACTATATCGAAGGCACCAACAGCAGTGGATGCAGCATCACCAATATCTTTGCTTTCTGGAATGCAACGATTATTAACCCCGGTAACAACAATATTAAACCAAGTTGCCGGATTCAAAGTAAAAGGGCGTCTAAAGAGGCGATGCAAGGACTGCTATTTTGTTATCCGTCAACAGCGTCATTATGTCATTTGTCCTACCCATCCGAGGCACAAACAAATGTCCATGAAGAAACGTGATTATAAATCGTGGATTCTTACACATGCTACTCAATCAAAAGTTAGGCCATATTAAAAGTTGTTTGCTCTGTTCCAGAACCTGCAAAAAGCTACTACTTTTTACTACGATAACATTTTTTCCTTTATGTTATCGGAAAAAATAGTAGAAATTAGTAGATTCTTGCAGTTCTGGAACAGACCAGTTGTGTTACTTTGTGAATAAATTGAAACCGATAATATTTAACACTCTCCCTACTCTCGCTGATATCTACAATACGTAAGGGGTTATTCTGAACGAAAAACTCCCCGTGAGTATTTCTTTCCGCCGTACCAAATTAAAGGAGAAATGAGAAAATTCACGTTCAGAATTGGTCTGTTCCAGTACTGCAAGAATCTACTAATTTTTACTATTTTTTCCGATAACATAAAGGAAAAAATGTTATCGTAGTAAAAAATAGTAGATTCTTGCAGGTTCTGGAACACAGCAAATAACTCCCACAACTTTATATTCGCAATACATAGTCCCAATCAGCGTGACCGTTGTGCCACTAAAGTATCAATTTTGATACTTTTTTTCGGCATTGATACTTCTGTGCCACTTTTTTATATTGATACCAAATGTGCCACTTTTTCATACCTTGTGCCACCTTTTTTAAACTACAAACATTGTAATGTTAACTTCCCGGCAACCGTCGATGAATACGATTGTCGAAATCTTATCCTAAATGATCAAGTCCATGGGAAGAATTGTGCCACAATCATATGACTGGCAGAGTGGGCTTGATCATTTTGGATAAGATTGCAACAACCGCATTCATTGATGCTTGACGGGTTCTTAGTTAAGTAACAATGAGTCGTAGGTCGTCTCTAATTGTGTGTTGTTGTATGTATGTGCGTTCGGCTACTGGAATTTTTACATTAAACGCCTTTTAGACTATACACTTATACGACGATACATTATCCATTATGCCGATTTTTTTGACATATATTGTATGAAAACAACCATTTAAATCGTTTGGATTTGTTAAATCCATCATAGCCTTAATGTACTATTACCAACATTAATGTGATCAAATTTTATCAAGAATTAATTTAATCGAAATTATCAGAAAGGAAGTCAAATATATAGAAAAGAAGTTACAAATAAGTAATTAAAATTACAAAATTATATATGGATAAGATATGAGTCTTGGAAGGGACAAATTTACAGTGTTTTGTACGTAGCATAGAAATTATATTTAGAAAGCGGTGCCCACTGTAGCTTGAAAACAGATGGTCCGATCGATGTGGGATATTATTAACATAAAAATCGAGCGAGGGACTTTTATCAATTTTTTGACGAATTTATGACGAAATCGACAGTTTCCGTTTCGCTTAAGGACAAGAAATTGATCCCATAATATATAATATTATCCGTTTATTTGTTTTCGAACTACGGCGGGAATCGGAAACAGCTTTAGTAAAAACAATGTTTCGTAGGCGGGCATTTGTCAGAAAAACATGCAATATTTAGATTTCTTTTATAAAAAATCATTAATAATGAATTTTTGGTGCTTAATAAGTGTCTATAACCCCTTAACAATAGTAAAAAAAACTGTGCCACTTTTTGTGCTACTTTTTCAAAGAACTTGTGCCACTTTTTTCCACAAATGATACTTTTTGTGATACTTTTTCAAAATTTCCAGCGGTCACGCTGGTCCCAATCTACTTGCAGGTCTCTGTTAGTCCCAATTTACATTGGGCGAGTTTACTTGCGGCAATTGTCATTTTGTAGGAGAGAGAGGTGAGGCATATGGTAACCCTTTGCTCCTCAGCACCCTCTCTCACCAACAAACTGACAATTGCCGCAAGTAAACTCGCCTAATGTAAATTGGGACTTAGAGTTGGGCATTCTAGTTCACTGAGCGGTTCGATCTTTCTCGTTCCTTTTGTCAAAAGGAACTAGTTCCTCAATATCGTTCCATATATGTAGTTCCATCGCTCATTTGACATTTAACTCAAATATTAGTTGTGTCTTTACTTTTTCAGTAACTTCTTTTCAGAGAGTATGAGAGATTTTACTCTTTGATACGAAAATAGAGAAAAAAGTAAAAAAGACAGGGGCCTAATTATGTGATTCGATATCGAGTTGTTTCGACCTGGGGCCTAATTACGTGATTCGATATCGAGTTGTTTCGACCCGAGTACTCAAAGTTGGGATGACAACATTCGTTATCGAGTAAAATTATCGAGAAATTGAGCATAAATTTGCGAGTAATTTCTCGTAGCCAAATGGCCTATCGTAAACAAACGAAATGAAAGATTTCTTATTGTATTTTTGATTAAAATGTAAAAAATTGTTGTTTATTGACGGTTTATAGAGGAAAAATGATATTAGTAAATATTTGTGAGCATTCTTTACACCAAGATCTATTTAACAGGTCACGTAAGTAGCACAACAACAACTCTATTTTGGCCGAAAATTCTTCAATATGTCAAAATGTTTGTTTACGTTTTCATACAATTTATTCACAATAACAAAATATTTGACAGATTGAAACCAATCAGCTGGCCGTTTTACGCCACCTTATAATTTCATCATGCTTTACACAAAATAACAAGAGAAATTGGGAAAAGTCCTTTTCAGTCGTTTTGAGAAATTGTGATAAAATTAGAATTAAAATAAATACATATGCATGCTATCATTAACCAAAAATTAGTGTTTGCAGTCGTTAAAATACAAGTTGAAAAAATATGAATTTCTGCAAAACAAAAAATTATTTAATATTAATAGCCTTCACTTTATAGGTGAACAACTTTTAATAAAGTGAATTTTAAACAGTTCATCCCCCGTTGTTTACCAAAGGAAATACTCTCTCAGAGAGGCTAAGTCAAAACACCCACCAAATTCTCTCATTTATTTTGAGAGAGAATTATTAAGGTAGATGTATTAGCAAACTGTAACAAGAATATCAAAACAATTTTGCAAACATTACTAATTTTCATATTTTCTTAGCACCACTTCATTCCGAAATTATTTATTTATTTATTTATTTATTTATTGATATTTATCTTATATTTAATATAAGATAAATAATATGGAGAGACATAGCATTAGCAGCAAAGGCTATCAGCTACGTAATAATTTACAAATGGTTGTAGATATTATACACGAATTTTACAAGAAGATATAAAATTAAATACTGAATTAATATTATCCATTGTAGGTGTTTGGAGGATGCTTATTCCTTTGTTTTGAAGAAATGTGTTTTGGTGTTGGCGTAATGAACTGCACTCATTAAAAATGTGTTCAACCGAACATATGGCATCGGTGTCGCATCTTTGGCATTTGTTGTCGACATTTTTATTTATCAGATGTAGGTGTGTTGTGATGGTGTGTCCCATTCGAAGCCGGGAGAAGATCCGAATTTTCCTTTTTTCCATATTGGTAGGATATGAAGGGCATTGACAGTCTTGATTAATAAGGTTATAGTGCCTGTGTTGAAAACTTATATATTGCTCTAGAATGTGTTGTTGAAAAGCGTTTTTTATTTGTTTTTTTTATGTCAAATTTTTCCAGTATATTATCTGCTATCAATGGAGCGGTACAAGCGTATTTTGCCGCCGTATCCGCACAAACATTTCCGGTTAAACCAACGTGACCTGGGATCCATACCAGCTGGATATTGCTTTTATTTTCCATTAGAATATCACGTATTCTATTTATCGATGTCCATTTGTTGTTGGAAATACTACAAACCGCTTTAACTACAGATAAACTGTCGGTAAAAACCACAGTTTTTTTATTCGATTCCAAAGCAAAGTTAAGGCCATGTAGAATTCCGGCTGCTTCAGCTGTAAAAATTGATGCACTGTTTCTTAAACATTTTGCTCCAATTGTTGTACCATATTCATCAACAACCGCATAAGCAGAAGAAGAATCATTTTTTGACGCATCTGTATATAAGAACATCCAATCAGGATGATTTGATACATATTCAGCAACAAGCTTAAGATATACCTCATTTGGAGTGTCTTTTTTCGAAAATTGAGTAAAATTAAGTATACAACTTAAATTTGTGTACTTCCATGTTGGGAATTTAGAACTATAATGTGCTAGTTTTTCCTTAAAAACCAAAATGTTGTTATGAACGCAATTATATATTATAGATTCCATTTTAGGGTTTCTTTTCGCAGAAATCACCTTTCTCACTATTTCATCCAAAATTGAAGAATTTGCAGCCATAATTTTCGGTAAGAGCATGTTCCTACATTCTATAAATCGATTTTCAATTGACGGTAATCCAGATTCGATATAGATGATACTTATAGGTGTAGTCCGAAAAGCGTAGATACTAGCTCGGATACTGTTATGATATACAGTTTTTATGTGGCGCAATGTTGATTTTGGACTGTTTCCGAAGAGGAATAACCCATAGTCGATTTTGCTCAACACTAATGTCCTGACAAGGTATTTTAAGGTGCTTATGTGGGTAAAACTGCGCCCGGATAAATATTTAATAATGTTTGACCTGGGGACAAGGTTTCTTTTCAGGTTAAGAATGTGTTCATTCCAGCGATAATTTTTTTCGAAAACAACTCCCAAAATTTTTAATTTGTTGACACGGGGAAGGACTGTGTTGTTAATTGAAAGTTCGGGAAGTATACAATTGTGTTTCCTGCAAATGTGCAATATAGAGGATTTGGAAGGCGACATTTTTGCTCCTGATTTGTTGGCCCAATTATTGATTTCATGTATTATTCTGGAAAAGAGATCATTGGTTTCATCGTTGTTTTTATTTAGACTTATGATATATAAATCGTCTGCGTATAGACAATGGTGAATTTTGTTGTGCTTGTTAACGATAACACTTATTTCGTTAAATGCAATTTGGAAAAGAATCACAGAAAGTGGCGAACCTTGGGGTATTCCGTTGTGTATTTGGAAGTTTTGGGAATATTGATTGTTTATCCTCACTCTAAAACTTCTATTTGTGAGAAAGGATTTTACGTAGTTTAAAATTTTTGATCCGATTCCCCAAGATTTTAGTGCTTCTAAGATAACGTGCATACCTATCCGGTCAAAAGCCTTTTCAAAGTCAATTGCTAAAATTGATGCATGATTTCTTGATGATAACGCTTTCGTAACGAAGTAGTCGATGTATAACAATGCATCTGTACATCCTTGGTTTTCTTTAAATGCTACTTGGTTTATTGCAATTAATTTTCGGCTTTTTAAAAACCATGAAATTCTTTTGGAGATGATTCGTTCCAATAATTTAGATAAACACGATAACAATGATATCGGTCGATACCCTGAGAAGTCTGTTTTACATTTATTGGGCTTCGGTATTGCTGATACAACAGCAGATTTCCATGAGTGGGGAATTACTCCTGTGTTAAGAGTTAGATTAAATAATTTTTGTAGCGCGGATAAACCGTAATCTGACAGATTTTGAATCATTATGTATGAGATACGATCGTATCCTGGAGTACTTCCCGTAACTTTTTTCAAGACTTGATTTATCTCTATTAGCGAAATATTTTGTTCAATTATAGATGCATGCCGATTTCCAGGTTGATTTGTAAAGTCTGCTATAAAATTGTTTTTTGCGTTGCAGAAGTTAGGATGGAAGTTTCTGTCTAGCGAGTCTTCCGACCAACGACGGCCAAAATAGTTTCCAATATCGATTGCATCAGTTAGAATTTCATTGTTTGCTTCTATTGCTGCAATACAATGTTTAGTATTATTGCTAGAGATCCTGTTAATTTTTTGCCAGACAATGGATAGAGGTGTATCTCGACTGATAGTGTTGGTAAATTTTTCAAAACAGATCATTTTTTCCTTTTTGTTCTCATACCTGAATTTGGCGTTACTTATTTTATATGAGAGATAATTTTCCATTGTGGATCGCTTTCGATAAATTCGCCATTTTTTTACTTTATCTTTTCGAAGAACTGTAAGTTTATGGTTCCACCAAGGGACAGAAAGCCTTTTTTTGTTGTGTTTTAAGGGAATGCTTTGGTTTGCAGCATTTCGTATGCTTTTAGTCACTATAGCATTGACCTTATTTACATTTCCATCCAAGCACTTGTTTATGAGTTGTTCATCAACTAATTGTTTATACAAATTCCAATTAGCAGTTTTGTAGTTATATTTAGCAATATGTTTACCATGAGAGATATTTGTGGGAGTGGTGATATTAGTGATTATGGGGAAGTGGTCACTATGGTATAAGTCTGATAAAGTAAAACAGGATATAAATGGTAGCAGTGATGGCGAACAGCAAGCAATGTCGATGTTGGAAAATGTTTGAAAAGTAGAAAAGTGAGTGGGTTTTCCGTCGTTTAGAATGCACAAATTTTGTGCGTTTAGCGCATTTTCTAAAATAACACCCCTTGTGTTGTTTTTGTTGGAGCCCCACAGAGTGTTCCAACTGTTTACGTCTCCAATCAGAATGGTAGGCGTATTTATGTTTTCGAAGAGGTCAAGTACATCGTTTTCATCAAATGTCTCATTCGGATGGATGTAAATCGATATAATTGTAATTTTAATATGTAAAGTAACTTCTATAACAATATTTAAAATTTTTGATGAATTGAAAATTCGTTTGTGTGCAATACTGTTTTTTATGAATACAGCTATTCCTCCTTTGGCGATTGTGTTTGCGATGTGGTTGGATGAGTATGAGGTAAAAGTGTTTGGGGATATTGAATTTGAATTGTGTGGTATATGTGTCTCCTGAAGAGATATGAAGTCTGGATTATGGTCTTTTATCAGTAATTGAAGGTCTATGTAATTGTTAATTAAGCCCTTTATATTCCACTGTGCAATCCTAAAATTGGACATGAGAATATAAAAAAAGATATAAAGTTAAGGCCGAAGACACAAACAACGCCTGAGCGAAGTCCCGCGCCACCCCCGGCAGAAGAGTATTCTTCTACCAGAAATCATGCAGAACCCCACCCAAGCGTTGATCGTGCCTTCGGCCTAACAGGAAGCTTAATTATTCATCTGACATATCTACGTGGTGTGAATCAATTTCTGATCTTCTTGTTGTTATTCTTGCTGGTAGTGTTTTGCTTTCAGATGTGTTTGAATTGTGTGTGATGTTTTTAGATACATTTGGAGCATTTGAATTACTCCGAGGGAGAGACTCAATTCTTGAGTGAAAATTTTCTAGTAGTTTCTCTCTATCTATTTTGTTTTGCTCTGCTTTTGGAGAAGTTGTTCCTTTAGCGTTTGAAGTTGTACTTTGAGTGTTTTGTTCTTTGTTAGTTGTTGTTGTTGTGTTTTGTGTGGCGGTTGTGGGTATTGATGATGAATTGTTATTGGTTTTGTTTTCTGTATTTATTTCTGCTTCTTTGGTTAGGCTTAAATTGTTGCTTGTAGGTGATGATGATTGGTTCTCATTAACGGTATTATGTCTTTGAATTTTGTTAATTCTCATTTTCCGTTCTGCTATTGCATTTTCAAGAGTCTCAGTTGGTATTTCAAATGTGTCTGATTTAGGAGTGCATTGGATTGCCTCTTTGAAAGAGCATTTCTTTATTGTTTTATTTTTTAGAATTTCTTTTCTTTGTTGAAAGACTGGACATTTTTTGTTGTTGGATCTATGTGCATGGTTACAATTAGTGCATTCAATTTTTAAGCAAGGTGTTGGATCGTGTACAAGAGCAGAACATACTTCACAAATGGGACTGTTTTTGCAGAATTTTTTAGTATGACCTAACTTAAAACCATTTTTACATTGTATAGGATCCGGAACATATTCGCGCACTTTGCAATTTATCATGCCAATTTCTATGCTATCTGGTAGATCATAAAGATCAAAACTCAGAATACATGAGGGAGTATTTAAAACTTTTCCATCGCGGTATGAAGTGATTTTCTTACATCCAACTACGCCTTGCGTTTTTAATCCATCTACAATTTCTTGTTCAGTGAGTTCTGTTAGTAACTCGCACCTTACGAATCCTTGTATGGTATTTAACTTGGGATGCAAACTGCATTCAATTTGGCATATTCCAGCTAAGTTTTTGGCTTTGACAAATCTGGTAGCCTGTGCTTCATTTTTAGTTAATATCAGTAGATTCCCGTCTCTTGTAAGTGTTGTTTTTAAGGTAGGCTCACTTGAAATTCCTTTTATAGCTTTTGAAATCAAGAATATGTTGTACGATTTAATTGGTTTATCTGGATCTGTTGTTTTTAGTATAACATATTTAGGACACGCTTTTCTTAGTCTCGGCTGTGCAAGTTGTGGGTAATCCATCGAATTACCCAAACTGTAGGTTGTCTGGTTCTTAGGTTTTTTCCTTTTGGGGGAAGACCCTCCGGGATCGAGAATCCCATAATAATTTCCTCCGGAGGAGGAAGACATGGTAAACGTATTTATTACCAAAATATATTAGGTACTCTTTATGATGACAAAAGAGAATAAATGAGAGTTAATAGCAGTCAAATTTATTAGTAGATACGCGCGTAACACAAATCGACCGTTCACAATGAATGCTGAAGGTAGACTGACCGAAATTATTATTCAATGTATTGTTCAAAAAATTCCACAAATATTTACATTTTTCATCCATAATTTTGTTTTTTAGTTTTTGCTTTGAAATAAACACATTTTTTTGACATCTACCTTCATAACATTCCCTGAAGAACACATAGTTCGAATACCGGTTACTCTCGAAACATTTGATCAACGATTTCGATCGAGTCTTATCATGCCGTTTTTTTCTCGTGTCGAAAACTTATTCACGAGTAAATTCACGATCGAATCGAATCACATAATTAGGCCCCTGAGTACTCAAAGTTGGGATGACAACATTCGTTATCGAGTAAAATTATCGAGTAATTGAGCATAAATTTGAGAGTAATTTATCGAGGCCAAATTGCCTATCGTAAACAAATAAAATTAAAGATTTATTATTGTCTTTTTGTTTAAAATGTAAAAATTGTTGTTTGTTGTCGTTTTATAGAAGAAAAACGATGTTAGTAAATAATTGGCAGCATTTTTTAGACAATATAACAAGAGAAATTGGGAAAAGTCCTTTGGAGTCGTTTTTAGAAATTGTAATAAATTTAGAATCAAAATGCAAGCAATCATTAAACAAAAAATAGTTTTGCAGTCGTTAAAAAATAAGTTGAAAAATAAGCATTTCTGCAAAACAGAAAAAAATATTTAATATTAATAGCCTTTATTTTATAAGTGAAGTACATTTTAAACATTTCATCCCCCGTTGTTTACCAAAGGAAATATTCTCTCAGAGAGGCTAATGCAAAACACCCACCAAACTCTCTCTCTCATTTATTTTGAGAGAGGATTATTAAGGTAGATGTATTAGCAATCCGTTACAACAATGTCAAAAAGATTTTGCAAGAATTAATAATTTTCTTATTTTCTTAGCACAACTTCATACCGAAATTATTATTCAATGTATTGTTCAAAAAATTCCACAAATATTTACATTTTTCATTCATAATTTTGTTTTTTTGGTTCTTGCTTTCAAAAAAAAAAAAACACCTTTTTTACATCTACCTTCATAATATTCCCTATAGTATACATAGGTTTTCATAGTTCGACTACCGGTTACTCTCGAAACATTCGATCAATGATTTCGATCGAATCTCGTCATGCCGCTTATTTATCGTGTCGAAATCTTTTTCACGAGCAAATACTCGATCGAATCGAATCACGTAATTAGGCCCCAGCATTTAGTAAACTTTAGTAACAGTTGATTACAAAAAAACATTGGCGCCAATGTGTGAAAGAAAAACTAACTCCAAAGCTATGAAAAAGTTCTTTAATTTTTAAAAATAATCAATAAATATAGCTGAATCGTAATATTTATAGTATTTTTCACAAAAATCAGATAAACATTGAGAAGCTGACCATTAGCAGATGATTAAAAACAGCTGATCGAACTTGCTAATGGTCTATTCCAAAACTGCAAGAATCTACTAATTTTTACTATTTTTTCCGATAACATAAAGGAAAAAATGTTATCGTAGTAAGGCGGCCATCAGACCATCTGCTTTTTCACATGTATTGGTCTGTTCCAGTACTGCAAGAATCTACTATTTTTTACTATTTTTTCCGATAACATAAAGGAAAAAATGTTATCGTAGTAAAAAATAGTAGCTTCTTGCAGGTACTGCAACAGAGCATATGTTGTAGAGCTGGCAAAAAATCGATGGCACTATCGCTAATATCGAATATTATTTAAAATTTCAATATCGATAGATAGTTTTGCCTATCGATATTATCGGAATAAAAACCCCTAAACTGAAATGAATAGAAATTTCGCTGTTTTTCGGTTATGTGTGCGTATGAAAGTAAGTCCGTAGTAACACGTACACATTTTTCGGTAAAATAAAATGTATTTTTTACATTTTTTTTATAAAATAAAAGTAGATGTTTATTCTCTTTTACATTTCTGTGTACTACTTTTGCATAATTTCAAGAAAATCATTGACATTTCCGCCATTTTCATCTCAAAATTAATGGTGTTGACAACTTAAGGGGTGTTTACACTATCTATCAATGTCATATGAGCTGTCACTTCTTTTATCCATTCGACATCCTTTATGTTTGTCAAAGTCCATGCCACTTTTAGTTTTTGCGTTCACACTAGCATACAATTTCATATGACCACAAAATATAAATCACGCAAATAACACAATTTATATTGTTAAAAACTTTAATCGCACTCACATTTTCGTTTTCTTTACCTATTTCCTTCGTTTTTTGGTAAAATTGTTTTCTTCTAACAATTAATTTCTCAACTGCATACGAAAATACATGGCCGAATAGAGCGCTCCCTAAATGAAAAATGTACATATGAGTTCCCACATCATTTTGATAGATGAAAATTTTCATAGTGGTCACACTGTATGCACAACATTCACAGGTAGCAAATTTGACATCTCATATGACATTCATAGATAGTGTAAACACCCCTTTAACGACAATATCGAAAGCAAACGATATTTTAAAACATTATATCGAAAATATCTAAAGCTGAGTACACATTGCCAGTTTTGAATGACAGCTTTGTTGGTGCTTGCTAGTGTGGCCGTTGATTTTTGTCATTCATCATGCAACCACAAATATTCTGTTCCAAAACCTGCAAGAAGCTACTACTTTTTACTACGATAAAATTCTTTCCTTATGTTATCGAAGAAAATTGTAAAAAATAGTAGATTCTTGCAGTACTGGAACAGACCAAAAATGTTTTGTGGTTGCTGGACGGTTGGACAGTTATCGATAACTGCGAAATATCGAAATTCAAAACTGACAATTGCTGTGTTCCAGAACCTGCAAGAAGCTACTATTTTTTACTACGATAACATTTTTTCCTTTATGTTATCGGAAAAAATAGCAAAAATTAGTAGATTCTTGCAGTACTGGAACACACCAAATGTGCACTGCTCTTAAAGCTGAGTACACATTGCCAGTTTTGTTGTTGCTTGCTAGTGTGGCCGTTCACTTTTGTCATTCATCATGCAACCACAAATATTCTGTTCCAGAACCTGCAAGAAGCTACTACTTTTTTCTACGATAAAATTCTTTCCTCTATGTTATCGAAGAAAATTGTAAAAAATAGTAGATTCTTGCAGTACTGGAACAGACCAAAAATGTTTTGTGGTTGCTGGACGGTTTGACAGTTATCGATAATTGCGAAATATCGACATTCAAAACTGACAATTGGTGTGTCTTTTTACTTACTAAATGTTGCTGCAACATTTTTTTCAGCAACTTTTCCTTTATACAACTGTCAAAATCTGCAACATTAGTAATAATTATTACAAATTATCACGTAAAAAGACACAGCTAATGTGTACCCAGCTTAATGTTGGGAATATCGATGGTTTGCATGGTACAAACACACAGGTAGCCGCATCGGCAATTGTTGGCAACATAAGATGTCAAAATTTGACATCAATTCAATGCAGTTGACACATTTGCTCTGTTCCAGAACCTGCAAGAAGCTACTAATTTTTACTACGATAACATTTTTTCCTTTATGTTATCGGAAAAAATAGTAAAAATTAGTAGATTCTTGCAGTTCTGGAACAGACCAATTATGTTACCATCAGCTGGCATCATAATGCTACCTGTATTATTATACCATGATGGTTTGCCAGCTCTACTGCAAACGCCGTTTTATATATCAAAAGAAATTCAATGGAGTTCGGATGAAAATAAACTAAAGCGGCGTTAGGACTAGAGCTTTTTGCCGGGTTGACCTTCTTTATGAGGATTTATTTGACGTTTACGCTATGGAATTGACATTTGAAACCCAAACCCACTGGGTTAATCCGGTTAAGTGAAAACGGGGTATAACTATTAACATTTGAAACAAATTATCGAGATTCTACTGTAAATGTCAGATATGACAGTCATTCATTAACGACGTTAATAAATGTGGCTTGAACATTGTACTCTGTTCACATGTACACACACATCTAAACAACGCTTTCTGAGGTAAACAAACATTTTCCCATTGTTTTTTTACGGCACGCGTCTGTTATTATTTACACACATTTATTGAAAATGAAAATTGCCGTGGAAGGTTGTGCTCATGGGGAGCTCGAAAAGATTTACGAAACCATAGCCGAAATAGAAAAAAGAGATGCTATAAAAATAGATTTGCTGTTATGTTGTGGTGATTTCCAAGCAACGCGTAATATGGAAGACCTGCAAACGATGGCCGTACCACCTAAATTTCAACATATGTGTACCTTTTACAAGTAAAGATATAAAAGATAAATTCAACCTTAAAGAATAAATTTTAACTTATAAGTATATTTTCAGGTATTACAGTGGCGAACTACGCGCCCCAATGTTAACAATTTTCATTGGCGGAAATCATGAGGCATCAAATTACTTGCAGGAATTGCCATATGGTGGTTGGGTAGCTCCCAATATATACTACTTAGGATATGCTGGTGTTGTACGTGTCAATGGCATAAGAATTGGAGGTTTGTCAGGTATATACAAAGGCAACGACTATCTGCGAGGTCGCTTTGAATTTTCACCCTATACAGAAAACACGAAGCGTAGTGTCTATCATGTGAGGCAATTGGAAGTGTTTCGTTTAAAACAATTATCAGGAAAAATAGATATTTTCATGTCGCATGATTGGCCCAAAGGCATTTATAACCATGGCAACAAAGAACAATTGGCACGTTTTAAGCCATTTCTTCGTGAGGAAATGGATAGAGATCAATTAGGAAGTAGGCCTTGTCAAGATTTACTAAATCTCCTTCGGCCATTGTATTGGTTCTCTGCGCATTTGCACTGTAAATTCGCAGCATTGGTGCAGCATAATAATGGTAGTGACGAAAAACAACCTACCGATGAGCAAACCACAGAACTAGATCAACAGAAGTCCAGAATAACAAAATTCTTGGCATTAGACAAATGTCTCCCGAAGAGAAGATTTCTACAAATTCTTGATATCGAATCGGAAAATCACACCGATGACGAAGGTCATTTGAGATTCGAATACGATCTTGAGTGGTTAACGATATTACATCTAACAAATCATTTGACAAATGTTAAGGAAAACTACTATTATTTGCCAAATGAAAAAAGTTCCAATGGTGAACGTTATGAATTTACCCCTACAATAGATGAAATGAATTTTGTCAGACAAAGATTTGAGAATGACTTGAAAATCCCTGAAAATTTCTGCCGCACTGTAGAAGTATTCGATCCTGCCATTCATTCAACTAGGGGGCAACATTACAAGCAGCCTAAATCCCAAATTAATCCCCAGTCACAAAACTTTTGCGACATTTTAGGTGTAGACGACCCGCTTAGTTTGGCCATGTTGATTGGTGGCCACGAATTAAGTCATTCGAGTACACTAGATAACACTGAAGATTCCGCACTAAATGATTCTATACATGATGATCATAACTCTAGTCTTAATACGTCTTCAACATCTATGGGACTGTCATCGTCAAAAAGTCCTTTAAAGCGCAAAAGCAATAGTGGATTATGTTTACCCAAGCCGAAATCATTAGCCAATGAGTCCGTAGAAAATACTGAAGAGTTGAAATTAGATGACGACGATACTGAAGAACAGTGTAAGAAAGTAACCAACCCTAAAGATGAAAGTGTTAATGATGGGCAAATTGATTTAAATTCGCCCGAAGAAAAGCATGAAAAGACAGACACCTTAGAAGAATTAAAACAAGCCAGCTTGGTGAAGCCACCAATAAAAAAATTCAAAAGACGCAATCAGGACATTTATGTAGACAAAAATGAAGATGAATAGTTTTTTTATTGATATACCTGCATGTAGAAATAACGTTTTTTATGATGTATTTTTGTGTAAATAAATTATAAAGTGATACAATTTTAATAAATTATGATAAGGTGTAAAATATCACCTGAAATGTCTACATTTTAAGCAGTTACCATAACAATTGTTGACTGAACTTTAGAAGAATGTAGATGGGTAAATATGTCCTTGAAATATAGACTAGGAATTAAGAGATGTCATATTCAGGTATGTGGTGAAAAACGATTCGACTCGTTTTGCTATAAATCGAAATCGTATATCTATCATTTAGGTGAATATTTTAATGAAATCGAAAATGGATTTTAAAAATATTCAAATAAGGGACGTTTGCATAGCAAAACTATATATATCATCAACGGCACTCCGATTATATAGCATTTCGATTCTGCAAATCGAGTCGATTCGGTTTTCGTCACATACCCGATTATTTGAAATATTATATTTTTTAAAGTTTTATTATACATATTTGAACAAAAATACTTATACTGGGAAACTGGGATAAAATACTTAAGTTCTACATAAAAATTTCGCGGTTCACATTTATGCTTTAATAGTTTTCATTCGTGATGTTGACTTATTTTTTTTTAGTTTTTACATATAAAACGTATTCATGATGGTACGTTTTATCCAGTTAATAAATACATATACACAGATTTCTCCGAACTATTATTTAACAAAGGCTAATGGCTTTTTGGCTTTTTCAGATTGAACTTTTTTAGTAGAATTTTCTATATGCATGTATTAGGAGCTATAAGCCTCTTTGGAATAAACAAATACAGTACGTAGTAATTCTTCATGTGGGTCTGTTGTGTCACAGTAATATGACACAGGGGCTGGTATACGCTCCAGTTTTAATCTATTCTTGGAATACTTTCTACAAATACTATCATCACTGGTTTCTTCGTTGCATTTAGATTGCTCCTCTAAGAAAGACGTCTGAATTGCCTTATAGAATGTGCACTTTCTGGGACCAATTCCGGGTACATCAGCATCATAGGGTGGAGCTAATATATCAAAAAACGCGGCAACACCACCAACGGCTGTAATTTCATGGTAATTTCTGTCTGTTGGTGTCAACAATGTACATCCCATATCAGATGTAACCATAATGGGTTCATCTTGAATGACCTCCACTTCTTTTTCCTTCGTCATATCGAACTGCATAGAATCACTGCCTGTATTGACTTCCGGAGTGTATGTTTGAATTCTTAGATTGCCATGAATGACCTTTAATAGACCATGCATACAAGGGTGATCATGCAATGGCATCGTATAACCGCCTCGCATTATAAATACGCTCATCGACACGGATTCATTTTCAAAAATATGCATATAAGTACAAGGAGCACGACCTTGAATTCTATAGACGCTATCACGAAGTAGTTCTTCATGTATTAGAATATCTCTCTTAGAAAGCTGGTCAGTCAATTGTTTTAAAACACCCAAATTGTTTATAAATGAACTTTGATTTTTGCGATCAAACGTTTTAAGAGCTTGTCTCAAAATGTTTCCAAAATGAGAAC
Organism: Musca autumnalis; assembly: GCF_047663935.1. Lineage (NCBI taxonomy): Eukaryota > Metazoa > Arthropoda > Insecta > Diptera > Muscidae > Musca > Musca autumnalis. The sequence continues at coordinate 118,780,956 of NW_027411977.1, read as the reverse complement.
TCATTGTGAACGTCAATCGATTCCTCACAGTTAAACATTAAAACTTCCACGTTCCGGTTCAACAAATTATTAACAACTATTTCTCTATCAGCTGATTATAACCCCACAATCTTTGACATATTTGGACGCATTACCCTGCGTTTGCACATGACAGGACGGTTGACTTCATGTCAAGATCTATTTAACAGGTCCATGGCCCAATTATAGGTCCTCCAGCAAGCGAATTCAAAGAAAAACAAAGATTTTAGATGTCAAAATTCATAAACAGAAGCGAAAAAAATTTTGAGGCGAATTTCTTTTCTGTCAATTCAGGTAGATACATACAAAACATTTTCCGAGAAAAAGTTGAAGAAGAGTTATTTTTGTTTGACGAAACCGAATATACCAGCTGATCGAACTTGAACTGCTAAAATAAGTTATTGTAAATTAAATTCTCATACAAAACACAACAAATGTTGACATTTTACGTCTACAACATTAAGTTTATTTATTTTCTTTTTTAGAGATACATCTACCTGTTTCTGTACACTTTGACATTTCTATACCTCAACGCGAATTCAAATGTCAAATATGAATTTTGACAGCTAAAATCGAAATCATCTGATGTTTTTGGAGGACCTATTATTGGGCCATGAACAGGTCACGTAAGTAGCACAACAACAACTCTATTTTGGCCGAAAACTCTTCAACATGTCAAAATGTTTGTTTACGTTTTCATACAATTTATTCACAATAACAAAATATTTGACAGATTGAAACCAATCAGCTGGCCGTTTTACGCCACCTTATAATTTCATCATGCTTCATGTTTCATGTATTGATTGTCAAAAACTTCAAACTTGCCTGTGTGATGTAGGCGTCCGGACAACAGCACAACAGTTACAAAATTATGAATGAAAATCATCAATTTCTTTTCGTTTCTGTTCAAATATTTTGATTTTACTTATTTTCTTCTGTTTTCAATACTTTTCAACTAAATCTCACTTATTTTCATTAAAATGAAAAATGTGTTAACCCGACTTTCTGTGAAAAAATGATGGATGATGTGTTAGTAAATCAGAGTTGTATTTGAAACAAATTGTCTGGTGTAAACGCCTAGTTAGGTTCAGAGCCATGTGTAACATACGACGGTAATTTCACATATCGCTCATTTACTCAAAAGCTGTGTTCCAGAACTAAACAGTTTTTACAATTTTTACGACTTTTACACATTTTACTCAAAAAAGCGTTCCCGTACATAAAAAAATTGTAAAATGTTCACTTCTCTTTAAACAAAAATGGCGCTGAATGACGCTCTCTTTAAAAACTTTTTACACGACAAATTTGGGCCAGTAAAAAATAGTAACATGGTTGCCGGCGTCTGATTGGCTGATACGCCGACTTTGACATTTGTTCCAGTTTTTTTGACGTATTTTCCATTTTTCCGTTCCCGAACTATTTAAGAAAACTTGTGTGTAAGAAAAAAATTTTTGGGAGTTCTCTCTTTTACGAGTTTTACCATTAAAAAGTACGGGAACGAAGCTAAAGAGTGGCACATCTCGAAAAATCAAGTTTCGAGAAAAACGCGTTTAAAGTTGGCGATTGAAATTTGACTTGCCAACTTAAAAAGATTATAACTAGGCGTTTACACAAGACAGACTGTCTGCAAATACAACTCTGATTTACTAACACATACATATATTTGTCGTTTGTCTCCCAGCCGTCCATCATTGTTTCACAGACAGTAGGTTTAACAAATTTTTGACATGTTTTGTTTAAACAAAAATGGCGCTGAATGACGCTCTCTTTAAAAACTTTTTACACGACAAATTTGGGCCAGTAAAAAATAGTAACATGGTTGCCGGCGTCTGATTGGCTGATACGCCGACTTTGACATTTGTTCCAGTTTTTTTTGACGTATTTTCCATTTTTCCGTTCCCGAACTATTTCAGAAAACTTGTGTGTAAGAAAAAATTTTTTGGGAATTCTCTCTTTTACGAGTTTTACCATTAAAAAGTACGGGAACGAAGCTAAAGAGTGGCACATCTCGAAAAATCAAGTTTCGAGAAAAACGCGTTTAAAGTTGGCGATTGAAATTTGACTTGCCAACTTAAAAAGATTATAACTAGGCGTTTACACAAGACAGACTGTCTGCAAATACAACTCTGATTTACTAACACATACATATATTTGTCGTTTGTCTCCCAGCCGTCCATCATTGTTTCACAGACAGTAGGTTTAACAAATTTTTGACATGTTTTGTAAAAATGTGTGAGATAATAATTGAAATGTGTTGAAAACAAAAGAAAAGAAATCGATGATTTTCAATCATAATTTTACAACTGTTTTTGCAGTTGTCTGGACGCCTACGTCACACAGGCAAGTTTTGGGTTTTTGACAATCAATACATGTACTCAACTGTCCTGTCATGTGTAAACGCAGGGTTACACTAAAACTAAAAAAACCACTTGAGTCCAATTTACATATGCATATTAAATGATTTCGTTTTACGAAATCCTAGAATCAAATGAAGTGTATTTACATCTGTTTTTTGCGTCATTTGCTTACGCACACAATCGCACATACACACTTATACAATAACACAAACACACGCACACAATATATTTATTCAGAAAAATAGGAATTTCACAACACAAATGTGTATCAAATAACTTAAATTAATTCCAAAAACAAAAAAAAAAAAAAAAACATAATTTTTGCAAGTTTTTTAACCATTTATTTTCACTTTTGTAATCGTTTGAGTATTTTTGTTTTTCTACAACACACACAAACAAACAAAGACATCATAAAACAGTTGCATTTTTTGGTAGTTTATGACGAAAAAGCAGGGTTGCGTATAAAAGTATGGTGTTTTCGTGCGTTGTTTAGAATAAATGACGTAGCTATCGTCATTTATTTTTGTATGGTAATAGGTCATTTAGATATGACTTCATTAGCCGGATTTAGTGCATTATCAGGTTTTATTTGCTAAATCCGGTCAAAATCTAACAGATTTCACATACAAAAATAAATCCTCGTATTGGGTCGATTTGTTTTAAATCCGGCATAAATCCTCGTATACGACTCTGTTTTTTGCAATATGTTGCTAGAAAATACAAAAAGTTGCAAGCTGGCACAAGAAACAAGGTATATGCATCGGTGAATTGCTATTACAAAAATAATTTAAAATGTCAAAATTTGTAAACGATGCGAAAAAAATAAATTTGATTCGATATACAAAGATTGTTTTAATCAAACCAAGACAAATATTTGTGATGTTTAAACGATAAAATAATTCTTTATTTGCTCATTAGTAGGATTAGTAGCAGAATGTGCTAACATTTTCAATATTAAACAATAAATTTGTAATTTGCCGTATGTTTTTTTGAGACGGGTTTAATTTACAACAACTTCTTCTGACGTTTCAAATTCGATCGGATGGGCTGATGCATCTACATTGGTAATTGTGCTATGAACAAAAATCAGCTGATTGAAATTAAAATCCTCCAAAAAGTATATCTAAATGCAATGAGATTTGTACTGGATTTATTAAATCCAATTGAGGATTTATGGCTAGTCTAAATGAGCTATAAATGACGCAAAATGTTGCCTGTTTTAGCAAATAAATGACGAAACAGCTCTAAATGACGAAAAAGTTGCTAATGTAAATTTGACATTGGACTATATTTCGCAAACAGCTAGCCAGATATCAGTACTAAACTTCTGTGCATGATCAAGCATGATTTGATGTGTTTTAGTGCTTCATAAACTCAATAAACGTTTGTATTGTATTATGCGAAACTCGTAGTAATTGCGTTGTATCTCGTCGAGGTTAGAGATATCAACATGAAAATTTGACACAAGATAATGTATAAGTCGTGGAAAAAATAGAAACTGCTAACTCAGAAAACGCATTTTGTAAGTTATGTCACTCTTTGAGTAAATGAGCGATATGTAAAGAGCCGCTAATTATGATACAATTACTAAAGTCGCCATCAGACCATCTGCTTTTTCACATATGGTATGTTCCAGTACTGCAAGAATCTACTAATTTTTACTATTTTTTCCGATAACATAAAGGAAAAAATGTTATCGTAGTAAAAAATAGTAGCTTCTTGCAGTATCTGGAACAGAGCAATACATATATCATGGTACAATAAAGTAGAGGTAGGCCAGGTATGAAAATCACTGAGAAATGCCACCCTGCAGCCATGGCTTAAAACGTCAAATGGCATGGTACAATAATAATGGTAGATGTACCTGCATAGCTATCCCGTATTACAAAAACATATGGAACTTAAAGCTTCACTTTTTATAGGCTCCAGAATATTCTTGTTGGAAAAGTGTTCCAAAAATAGCAAAAGTTCTTCCCAAACTTATGACAGTGAAAAAATGTCATTCACTTATTTTCTACTTGACAAGTTTGGTTACTCTGACATCGTGATTGCTGTTATCCGATTTGCAGATAAATGTCAGCAGAATTTTTACAAAAATTTTAATTTTTACATTCCCATACTTTTGGAACAAATTTAAATTAATATCAATATTTGATAAATTGTTCATTCGTAAGTTTTGCTAAAAAAAATCAACAATTTTATTTTGCCAAGCGAATACATATTTTTTGATCTTGTTTTCAATTTTAAGATATAGTGTTACAGCAGAAGTTTTTTGTTGGAACAATTCAGCGATACATCTACCTTTATGATTGCATAATGTCAAAAACACTACAAAATGTCAACCCTGCTTTTGACAGATTAGGCCATAAAAAGAAAAAAATTGTAATCAGCTTTTAGCTGTGGCCTACCTTTACTTTATTCTACCATGAATCATACCATGCATGGTACAATTAGAAAGGTAGATGCCTCATCCCAGCTGATCGAATCTAAAACGTCAAAAAACTAGGAATTCGCCATGAAAAATCAAAACAAAAAACCATATGATTCGGTAAGAAAGAGATAGCATGTCTACACTTTATAGACAAACACAAACGATAAAAAGAGATAACAAGAGACCATTTGGCGAACATTTTGACAGTTTACATTACAAAAAAAGTTGATTTGTTGTAGCAATTCGCCGATGCATCTACCTTTCTTATTGTACCATGAATCATACCAAACGTCAAATTTGGTCACAATAAAGTATTATTAGGTGTGTCTTTTTACGTGATAATTCGTAATAATTATTACGACATGTTAGGTTAGGTTAGGTTTAGGATGCGTGACTGCCATGCCGGCAGCCACTCCACTCGGAGACCTTGAGGTCCATTGTGATCATCCAGACTATTGTTGTTGTTGGTGATTGATGGTGCGGTTGTTGGTGATTGATGGTATGGTTGTTGTGATGTAGTTAAGTTTCTGTGTTGTGATGATTAGACGTATCCGGTTATTGTGTTTGAATATATGGTGATTGTGTGCATGATGATGATGATGTTTATTGATGGTAGGTAGATTAATTTGGTTTGCCAAGAGCAGTGTTGGTGATGTGGGGGTTCCAATGCTATGTGTTGGGAGATGGTTGGTTAGGTAGGAGGTTTGGATAGGAGGGAGGAAAGGAAATGTACAGAATAGATGAGAGGAGGAGGAAGAAAATAAAGTAATTAGTAATAGTCAAAAGGAGGGTGAAGAGTAAATCAAAGTAAAGGAAAATATAGATATAGATATATGTATATACAAGTAAATATAGATATACTACATGCGGATGCAATTTAAGTCTGCACTGACCTGCTCCAGAGCCACTTGAGGCTCTTGCAGAAAGCTACCAGAATTTTTGGGTTGACGGAAGAGAAGTAGGAAAGAGATTCAATCACATGTACACCAAAAAATAAATGCCTTTTGACAGTTAGTCTAGGACATTTACATAGAAGGTGCTCAATTGTCTCCGTTTCCTCCTCATCCTCACATAGCCTACAGTACTCAATGCTGTTGCCATCCCACTTGCATGTCATAGATCTAATGCCACAGTGGCCAGTTATGACTCCTGTGGCGGTCCTGATCTCCGACTTGCAAAGTGAGAGAAGGGACGCAGTTCTACGCCTCGAGATTGCCGGCCAGATTGACTTTGATACCTTATAGCCAGGTACGTCCTGCCATATCCTTTCGGTTTTCTCTGCGCAGAACTGGCTAAGCTTGCCGAGGAAGTAACAAAGCGGTGGCTTAACGTAGTCCTCCACCACGAGGTTAGAGGACTGGGAGCCACGTCTTGCTAGTTCGTCAACAATCTCGTTTCCCTCAACATTACAGTGCCCTGGTACCCAGCATAGCCTAACGCGTAAATTACATGTTTTTAATAAGGACCTACAGTTTTGAACAATCCTAGATTTAATAGTGTACGACCTTAGCGCCTTAAGGGCGGCCTGACTATCTACGTAGATCGTAACTGCCCTACCTGTTTCGTCCGTCAGTCCTACTATTAATTCTAAGGCCTTCAATACTGCAAAGACCTCCGCTTGAAAAACACTGCAATTCGTATTAAGCTTATAAGAGCGTGTAACGTTCAGCTCCTCGCAGTACACCCCCGCACCAGTACCTTCGACCATCTTAGAGCCATCAGTAAAGATGGAGAGGCTATCGGGTAGTGGCCTGCCATGCTCCCATTCACTTCTGTCAGGGATATAGACCTCCGCTGCGTCAAAGTCCAGCGAAGGCGAGATGTAGTCTGTTACAGACCCCCCGTCACGTAATTCGATCTGACTGCTAAGATGTAAAATGCTAGCATGTCCAGACCCCGAAGAACGCCATAGATTAAGCTCCTTGAGCCTCAAGGCACTACGGGATGCTAGATACTGAACAGAAACATCCAGAGGCTGGATGTTCAGTATTGCACTCAGTGCTGCTTGAGGGGTGCTCTTCATTGCCCCCGTAATAAGTACTGAAGCAGATCTTTGCACACTAGCTAATCTAGATAGATTTGACTTACTATTCAGGGCCTGCCACCAAACAAGACACCCATAGGTCAAAATGGGGCTTACCACTGTCGAGAACAACCAATGTACGACATTTGGTCTCAGACCCCAACTCTTACCTATCGAGTTCTTGCAAGAATAGAGTGCAATTAGACCCCTTTTAGCGCGCTCCTCTGTGTTCCTTTTCCATCTAAGCTGATGGTCAAGAATAACACCCAGGTATTTCGCCTCTGTAGAGAGAGTCAACTGCACTCCATCCAGTGTTGGTGGTACGAACTCGCTGATCTTCCTTTTCCTGGTAAAGAGCACCAGCTCTGTCTTAGCCGGATTCACACCCAGACCATTGTTGTGAGCCCAGCGTGAGAGTTTAAGCAAGTGCCCTTTGCATTAAATCAGATAATGTGGTTAAGAATTTCCCGCTAATAAGGATTACCACATCATCCGCATAGGCAACTACCTTTGCTCCTAGATTTTCGAATTCCATGAGTATCCCATTTATCACCAGTAGCCAGAGCAAGGGGGATAAGACTCCCCCTTGAGGTGTGCCCTGGTGACAGATCTCCTAATAGAGCTCTCCCCAATATTAGAATTGATAAGTCTGCTTCTAAGCATGCTATCAATCCATTCTATCAAGATAGAGGGGACACCCAGAGATTCTAGAGCGAGATGAATGGATTCGAGCTTCACGTTATTAAAAGCACCCTCTATGTCCAGAAAGGCAGCCAGGGTGAAGTTCGAATCCCCCATATTCTTCTCTATATAACCTACGACACAATGTAGCGCTGTTTCTGTTGATTTACCTTTAATATAAGCATGTTGCGAATTGCTTATAAGGTCACTGCTGAAGAAAGTTCTAATTTCTAAGTCTAACAACCTTTCCAAAGTCTTTAAGAGAAAGGAGGAAAGACTAATCGGCCTATAGTCTTTAGGCAGCGAGTGACTTGGTTTCCCAGCTTTGGGAATATTGGTCACTGTCACCTCTTTCCATAGTGCCGGAATGTGCGATAGTAGTAAACATGCCTTAAAAATCTTCTGAAGGATGGTTATCAGCGCAGCCGGTGCATTCTGAAGCATCGCTGGAATGACACCATCAGGTCCAGGCGACTTATATGACTGAAAAGTACTTATCGCCCATGAGATTTTGGGATAGCTTATTAATCTGTTGACAAGAGCCACCTCCTCGGGCGTGCGGTTCCTGCTTTCATACGCACCCGGTGCACTCGAGCTGGCATCCTCACTCCCAGGGAAGTGTGTTCCTGTCAGCAGATCTAAAGTCTCCAGAGCGGAGTTAGTCCAGGTACCGTCATCCCGTTTGATGCTCCCGAAGGGTTTTGGGTCCTTCGAGATCACCTTACGGAATCTTGCCGCTGTATTAACCCCTTCTATCGACTCACTGAAGCTTTTCCACGAGTCCCTTTTAGCTTTCCTGATTTCACTCTTATACCGATTGAAACTCTCTTTATAGAGGTTCCAGTCGGTATCAGACTTTGTTCTGTTAGCTTTATTATATGCTTTCCTACAACTTTTCCTAAGCTTAGCCAGCTCCTTATTCCACCAAACTGGTTGTGTTCTCCTACCAGGATAAGTTAATGGGCAGGACTTCTCATAGCAACACAGGAGGACACGCGTGAGATCTTCAACTTGGCCATCTATTTCCTCCGTTGTACGTGGTTCGGGGAACTCGCACAACCTCGGGGAAACAAGGGAGCTGTAGATTTCCCAGCTTGTTCTCCTTGGATTCCTATGAGGTGGTTGCCTTTTACCTCCATAATGCACTCGAAAGTGTATCGCCCTGTGATCTGAAAAAGAACACTCATTCGATACTCTCCAGTCCATTATGGAAGTATCTTCCATATTTGTAAGAGTGATGTCTAAGACCTCCTCCCTTACCCTATTATGAAAGGTGGCAGTGTCACCCCTGTTGCATACTCTCAGATTATTAACTAAAATAAAATCGAATATGGACTCACCCCTCGTATTGGTATCTCTGCTTCCCCAGTGAAAGTGGTGAACATTTGCATCACAGCCCATCACCAATCTGCAACTGCCCGCCGTCTCCTCCACAAGTTTGCGCACCAATTCGCTAGGTGGGTCTGGTGCCTCATACGGCATATAGACTGAGGCCAAGACTAAAGCCCTACCGGTAACCTCGTCCAGTCTCACCACAGTCGTATCACCATCACTGTTATTGTAGAGTTGAATAAGATTTAAACTTTTTCTAGCTACAATACAAGTTCTTACTTTATCTCCATTATTCGCGTGGAATAATGAAAAGTGCTTATTGTTTAGCCCAGAAACCCTATTTTTATATAAATAGGGTTCCTGGACCAAAGCAATATCCACAGCAGAGTCTGTGAGGGAGAGAAGGAGTTCAGCAGCTGCGGCCTTACAGTGGTGCAGATTAATCTGCAACACCTTAAGACCATGGTGCTGAACAACCTTACTGTGACCCCGAGAACCGGAACCGAAGTCCACCGGAACCGAAGTACAGCACTCCCCCACAGTCTCTGATGTACTCAGCACTTTCACTGTCTATGGTGAAACGCATCACCATGCCGTCTCTCTCCCTGAAGCGCTTCAAAAGCCTCCAGCCGTCTACCGAAAGACCTCTGTTTTGCTTCCGCAACATCTTAACTACTCCCTCTGCTTCAGAGTCAGGAGGCGGCACCCACGTAGTGGCCACAATCCTCCTGGGAATCTCCTCAACAGGGACAGCAGCTAGCTTACAGCCTTCCCAGAGGTTACCAGAATCCCCTATTAGTTGGATGAGGAAGTCTCTTGACTCCTGATCCTGACAATAGAGAATTCTGATTCCCCTTTGGATGACTGCTCTGCCGAAGCCGGTCTTGCTGGCGTCAACCTCATCAGAGGTGATAGCCTCTCTCAACAGGCGTTCCACTGCAATCCAGTGCGAATCGCTGATCCTCCCATCCAGATCAGCCTTGTCAATTATCGCCACCCGGAGATTCTCCGGGGCGATCACGCCTTCCCGGTTTACTGACATCGGGGCCTTGTCCTTGGAAGACCGTGGGTATGACTTACCTGGGTCGGCTTTACGAGCCTTCCCAGGTTGAGCCCCCTCAGACCTCCCCTGACCGGTGGTCCCATGTGAGAGAGTTCCCATGTGGTTGCTCGGACGACGATCCACCATCCTCTTAGCAACAGGGTGCGGATCCTCAGAAGATCGGACCCTCTTGACGCATTCCTGCGCAGACGTCTTCGAGTATCCGCTCTGTTTTGAGGTCGATGGTCCGTCATCCGCTGCAACCCCATGGCCACTCCCACTGCCAGCACCTCTCTTTACATCAGAAGAATGAGCTCCAGTAGGTGTCGACGACCTTACAGTTGTCTGTTGTCCAGTCAACTGTAAGTTCGTCGCCCCTACTGGATCTACAACCTTCTTTACCCCGGCGGGTTCAGTGGCAGACACTGGCAAGACAGTTGGCATAGGCGGTACCTTTGACGGTTGTCTAACTGGTGGCTGCACTTTACCCTGCACCAACTTCGAAACGGAAGGGATCACACCAGTGTTTCCCTTACGCTCCGTAGTCTTCGGGGCCAGTGGAGTCGACCTGTCTAATCCTGCCGCGGTCGTCGCAGACGCTCGCAAGGGATTAGAGCAGATTGACAGCACTGGTTTTGTGGTTCTCCCCATAGAGGTTGCCTTTTTCTCAGCCGCTGAGCTGGAAACTGCAGCCTCCACAGGGGTCGGGATCTGGTCAATTGGCAGGGAGATCCTTTCAAAGTGAGGGTATTTCTTTTCAAAACGCCTCACAAATCTGATCTTCAGGCCAATTTCCCTAAATTCCGACGAGGTCACCTCGGATGGGTCCTTGTCAATAAATCTACGACAGTAGTAGATGGCTCTCCGGTAGTTATACCTGTCCTTCTTCTGCCGAGATTTATTGGCTTTGGTAGAGGGAGACATGGGGGAGGCCGTCGACGTATCCTCCTCCACAGCATCCTCAACCAAGGCGTCTTGCCTGTTCAGGGTTGGTTTGTCGGAACCGACCGACAGTTTAGCCCCTGAAGGAGAGGGAGCCTCGACCGTTAGGTTAGAGCTCTCCAAAGCACGAGAGAGAGTAGCGGTGGATGATTGAGATGGGATAATTGTAATATCCATCTCATCATCCTCCCAACTCTCCCAGTCCCATGGAGGGGGGCTCTCCTGACTGAGTCGGAGACTCTCACTGTCCCCCAGGAGCTCGAGCAATTCCCTGCTCTGTTTATTGATGGCGTCGTTCACACTGTCCACTGTCGGTTTGTTGACGTCCACGCCCAGGGGTTGGGTGTTCGCACGAGGTGCGGCATTGTCCGGGTTCGAAGCAAGGGTCGGTAATGTTGATGGTTCGGGATTGTTGTTGTTTGGGGTTTTGTTAATAATTGATTTTTCCATGAGAAATTGACGGTAATGGGGGAGCTGAGTACAGCCATGGCATAGCCCTCCACTACCATGACTGGGGCACTAACTACTCGCTGAGGTGCCCAGGTATCAAGCGAGGCTCCGTTCGAATACAGTTGGTACCCTAACTGCAAACCTTTGGAACACCGATGAGCACGAGGTCGCATAACACCCCGGTGTTAGGGGATCTCACCATTATTTTGGTAGGAGATCGCTACCAAATATGTGTCACTCAGTCCAGAGATGCACTATGAGTTTCTAGTGCACCGTGTTGGTGTGTGACAGAGAGTGGATAACCTTTGGTCAATCACAACCTCCCAGTTCAACACTACAAGAAGTTAAATGAGAGTGTTGTGACGTCTAGCCCCCGCATCGCGCCAAGATTGTTATCCCCGGCGGGGGAAATGTTACTAAATGCTGTCTTTTTACACAAAAGTTCAGTAAAAGAGAGCGAAGTGAGAGAACAATTTTGACAGTTGTTTGCTGAGAAATTGCTAAGAGTTGCTGAAAGAATTTTTCCCAGCAACATTTAGCAAGTTCGATCAGCTGTGTTTCAATCATCTGGTAATGGTCAGCTGCGCAACGTTTATTTTATTTTTGTGGAAAAATACTATAAATATTACGATTCAGCTATATTTATTGATTATTTTATTAATATAATAATTAATTTCTACTTATTTTGCTCAAAATTGAAGAACTTTTCATTGCTTTGGAGTTAGTTTTTCTTGCATGCAGTGGCGCCAATGTTTTTGTTTTGGTTCTCAACTGTTATCTTGCTAAAGTTCACTAAATGCTGTCTTTTTACTTTTTTCTCTATTTTCGTATCAAGGAGTAAAATCTCTCTTACTCTCTGAAAAGAAGTTACTGAATAATTGTTACTGAAAAAGTAAAAAGACACAACTATTGTGAATTGCTTGTTTACATTTTGTATGTGTGTTTATTCCATGGCAGAACTACCAGGTAGTGGTATCACACCAGCTGATCGAATATGAAAAGTCAAATCCCTTTATAAAAAAAATATTTTTGTTGTAATTTTCCCAACAACATAAAGAAAGTTTTGACATAACATGTTCAAAATTATACGATGCCACTACCTGGGTAATTGTGCCATGGTTTATTCACAATACTGAATTTTGACAAATAGTGTGATAATCAGCTGTGTTTGCAGCTCTACCTGTATTATTGTGCCATGGTACATCCTATCAAAAACAGCTGATCATGCCATAATTTTTTGTTATTTTATTGCCTAGGGAAGGAAGAACAGTCGTTTTTTAAAAAGTAAAAAATGTCCTCAACTAATATTTAGTTTTTTTTTTTTAAAATTAAAACTTTAAGCTCTATTTAAAAACACGTAGAGTATTAATCATGTTCGATAGTTTCATCGTCGACAATTGTTGTTCTAAAAGATAAATGAAGCATCAATTTTCATACACCACCAACAGTCATAACGCCACGCCATCACTTGCCTCCTCATCCGGTCATAGCTATAGAGAGCTCAACAATAGCACACCCAGAACATCACATCAACAACGTTCAGTCATGTATAATCGTGACTGGCGAGTGGCCTTGCGGACACCACCAACATATCGTATTGGAAATAGAACGGTACGGTTCAACTATCACATCACAATGGTCATTGTGGGGGCGTGTGCTTTAATAGTGCTTTTCTATTACGTGCGAGGCAGTACATCTTCGTCGGATGCAGCTTGGCTTAAAAATTATGCCAGTTCAACAAGTGGTCACCGAAATTCAGATACAAATGGTGATAGCAGAATGAATCTCCCCACAGATATATCAGCTTTATACAATAGTACCTATCCTCTAACTCCTCCAAAAGTGGGTAGGCCGGGCATGGTTACATACCGTATAGCAATAGTTGCTGATCTGGATACGAATTCAAAAATTGAAACAAATGGTGCTACTGTCTGGAGAAGTTTTTTGAAAAAGGGCCACCTTTCTTATACTGCGGGCAAGGATGAGATATCAATTACATGGGACAGTGGAGAACCTGCAGTGCTTGAGTCAGGATTTTCACTCAAAGGTCGTGGCATGGAATTATCCGAGCTGGTTACCTTTAACGGCAGAATATTAAGTTTCGATGATCGTACTGGCATAGTCTATGACATTACGAATAATGACAAACCAATACCTTGGGTAATTCTACTAGATGGAAATGGAAATAATGCTAAGGGTTTCAAGTCAGAATGGGCAACTGTTAAGGATGGTCTATTGTATGTTGGCTCAATGGGAAAGGAGTGGACCAATGGTGTGGGTGATTTCGAAAATGAAAACCCTATGTTCTTGAAAGTGGTATCCACAAATGGGGCAGTCAAATCTCTAGACTGGTCGTATAACTTTAAGAGGCTACGAGAAGAGTCTGCACAGATAACATGGCCAGGTTATATGATACACGAAAGTGGCGTATGGTCAGCATATCATAAAAAGTGGTTCTTTTTGCCAAGAAGGTGTTCCAAAGAGAAGTGAGTTCATAGGCGCACATATTAACAATTTCAATATGGTAATTATTTGTTTTATTTTAGATACAACGAAACACGAGATGAGTATATGGGATGTAATCTTCTTATTTCGGCCAATGAAAGCTTCGGTAAAATCGAAACCATTGTATTAGACCCTAATAATAATCATCCTACACATGGATTTTCAAGTTTTAAATTTATTCCGGGAACAGATGATCGTATAATTGTCGCCCTTAAAACGGAGGAATTGAACGGTAAAACCACAACATTTATTACCGCTTTTGACATACATGGTAAAACATTGTACGCCGAGCAACACATTGAAACTGATTTAAAATATGAAGGTATTGATTTTATTTAGTGAATAAAATTTTGTAGGCTGTTGTAATATTATATACATATGTATTATACTATTAGGATTTTAATTTAACAACTTCCAATCAAATCAGTTTTATTTTTAAGTTATGCTAATGTGATTTGTTTATAATTTTAAAATAAAATAGAAAACACTAATTGAGTATGCAAAAGAAAACCTAAATGTACAACATTATATGCAAAGTGAATTTCTTTATACCTACGAAGCGAATTTTGTCATTTACAAAAAATAATTGCGGAATATAATTTCTGAATGCAAAAGTTGGAAAGGCACCTTTCTCATCCCGAGATTAGTTGTTTCAAACCTGTTTGACACACTATCATATACATCATCGGTGTCCAAAATAAATGAGAAAGAATTGATGGGAGAGTAATGTGCCTTTGTTAAACGACTTACATACATAGCTCTCATTTGAATTCGTTATTCTCTGTCGTTACGACAACGAGCAGACGTTGACTTCAATGATATACAATGTATATTATACATGATTGGTTAGGTGACGGCCCCTGGTGCTTCGAAGTTATACGGTGCCCGTACTGACCGCTGCAACCTGATTCAGAATTCTATTATCCTGTATTTTTCAAGTTTTTGTCATTACCGATATCGAATTTATATACAGTCAACCAAAAAAGTCTACATACACCCTATAAATCTCGGGGTTTAAGGGTAAGGAAGCGTTTTTATGAAAATCCAAGTACATAGTTCTATTGCATATCCCTAATAAACAATATTAAATACAACAAAAATATATTTCATAATACGAAGAACGGTAAATTCTATAAAAATTAAATATGGATATTACCGTAAAATTTATGGAATAAGCAATACAAATTTTACATTTTCTTTCTTTAGCGAATGCCTCTGGTTGTCCATGATATTTTTAGGCAAAATAGGAACACCACTATGTAACATGACATGTTTCGCCTTTGGTTAAGGCTCATATTTGTGGATTGATTGCCGTTATTTAAGGTCAGACATCGCGTGTAGCTCGTTAAAGGGAACCCCTGCAGATTTCTTTGAGCTTTTTAGTCTGGAAGTTGATGAAAATTCAGTGGGACTAATAATTTTGAGATCCTAGAGCGCTTTAAAGCTGTTCTTGTGGATAATATATGCTAATGAGCTTCGTAAATTTCCTGAGTTTTCTCATAAATTATATAGTTTTCACAGCATTCCAAGAGGCAAATTACATGCAGAAGCCTTTGAATTACTTTGCAAAATCTTCAATCTTTCCAAAAAGAAAGACATATGTACATAATTGTTCTAATGGAAATATGGTCATAAGGCCTCTATTCACTATCAGTCATGCTGCAGGTAGAGCTATCTTCTCTTTGCCGCAGTCTAGGATAGGAACCTCCCAGCTAATGATGTACACGCCTGCACGTTGTCGTAACAACAGAGAATAGCGAATTCAAATGAGAGCCATGTCAGCCGTTGTTTAACAAGGCTCAGTACTCTCCCGTCAATTTTCTCTTATTTATTTTGGACATCAATGCTCCCATGTATTCGAACCCTGGGGGGTTACTCTGTATTGCGATGCGAAAGTTAAATGCGTTAAGAGTACAATTTGGTACTCTGTATCACAAACGCTTTCGCAAAATAAACTGAAAATATGGGAACGCTTTCGCAAAATAAACCGAAAGTATGGGAACGCTGGCTGCATAATGTAAACAACTACGAAGAATGAGAAAAAGAAATGTCAAAAAATTGTAAATAAAAACATTTTGAGATCTACGCAAATTATATTGAAAAGTCTTTGTAGTTTATCAATATTCTCCTCCGTTGTACCAGAAATGACTTCTATGCCATAAGATATAATAGACATTAACATGGAATAAGCTAAGTTTCTCTTAATACTAAATGGCAAAAACAGTTCTGTAGAATACAACCATCAATATGGGCAGAAAAATCCAGCTTTGAGTCTATAACAACTCCTAAACATTTTAATCTGTCAACAAAACCAACCGTTGAGCCATCAATCTGTATATTCATACTACCATCCATACGCCATATTGGACCGAATAGCATGGCTTTAGTCTTAGAAGCATTTACAATCAAATTGTTGTTTCGCAGCCAATTTGAAATGGCGCATAAGTTAATTTTGACGTTATCTTCCAATTGAGCAACAGATTTCCCATTCAAAAATAAATGTATGTTATCTGCATACAAAAAAGGACGACAGGCATTGCCCAAAACACAACTACCAATGTCATTAATATATAAAATAAAAAGAAGGGGGTCCCTTTGGGCACACCACTGTAAAAATTACGCCTGTTGGAAGTACTTCCATTGTATGTAACATACTGGGAACGCCCTGACAAGAATGAGTGTATTAACTTACACGATGTCGAATCAAACAAAAACCTAGATTTAAGTTTATCAAGTAGTATTGTGTAATCTACTCGCTTATAACAAAAATAATTATGGATTCGGTGGCGGAACGGATTACAAGGAGAAAAGAAATTTTTGTCTCAAGAAAAATGCGGTTATGTACATTTAGACAACTAATATATTGCAAAAACCAAAATTTGAAAATGTTGATTTTAATTGTTCGTTTATAGCAGCAAATTATGTAAAAGCTATATGGTTTCTTGTGCAAATCTCTTGTTATTGGCCCTCAAAACAATATTCCATTTAACTATACAGTGTTTTTACGATTTATAAAAAATATATTGAATACAAGCATTGCCTACTACTTTGGGTGACAAATAAAGAATTTGAAACAAGTGTGGCTTAGAACCACCTGTCGGATGGGTCTGAAATTTTTACCATAGGTAGCTCTTTGTACCCTGATTATAACGATATTTAATTTTCCAGAGCAAAGTCTATACTTCCCGAGATATGGGTCTTTACTTTTTTGCTTGTATCACCATTATTACAAAAACCTATGAAATATGAGACTCGACGAAGAGTACTTTCCCATGCCGCAAATAATTAATAATTGTAATTTGATTTTTTTAATAATAATTTATTAAACTATTATACGTAATTTTAACAACATTTCCCTAAAAGAATAAACAATTCTGATATAAATACATGTTGCGGGCGCCCCAAGTCAGTAGATTCGCCCCTGGCGCAAAAAAAATTGCGTGGAGCTTCGCTATGGTGTAGGTTTTTTCCACGGTGGAAGCTACAAAAACCACCTTCCAAAATATGTTTTTTTTTAAAAAATAAACCTTAGGGGACCGGGTGTGTTGCTTTGGAGTGACGAATCTTCTCCCACTGGGGGTCCCCTAGTCCCATGTTGCGATGCCGCCAGCACGTAATTTTTGCCAATGATAAGCAAAAAAAAAAAAAAAAATACTTAGAACCATTGCATAAAAATCCACATTAATTTTAGACGTTTAGACCTTAGCAATTCTACTTTGTAAACCTAAATCATACTAGTTGAACTAATTATTTAGGCACAGTAGCTGTCATCAAGTTATTATTACATGAATTTCACTGTTTAGCGTTTGAAACAGAGGTAAGATTTAAGACTTCAGGGAGCTCCTTTAGGTCGGGCTTAGAATCACATTTCCGCTAGCAGTAGAAACTTGTATAAGATTGGGAGGACAGCGTATCAATGGTGATATAGGCCTGAAGGCGTTTTGAATAGAAGACTGTATGATTTCCGTATTTTATTTTTTATTAATATTTGTGTTTTTTTATACAAAATTATATCTTAGTTTTTTTATTTCTTATACATATGTATTTTTTTCTTATTTCGTGACAAAAAAAAGTAGATTGATTTAATAACCCTTAATACAACCCTCCATAGAATAATAGGGTACTCCGGAACACCGGATTCGATTTGGCCAAAGTGAGCCTGTAAAGAAAAACAAAAAAAAAACAAAAACAAAAATAGTATAATATTAGTTTAAAGACAAAATTATAATGATAGGTTTAAGTTTAGTAATAAAAATATGAGATTTAAATGAAGATACGTTGATGAGAATAATGTTCTGGTAAAGAAAGTAAAAGGGGGGCCTAAAGGCAATGTAAAAGGCTAAGTGATTTAGTGTGGCGGTATTAAGGGAGTCACTTCAATATTGATCCCTAGGAATCAAGTGACCATGGTTGGGATCAGGGACGTACGCAGGGGGGGGGCACGGGGGGCCCGGGCCCCCCCCCCGAAATGGTTTGGTCGAACAAAATTTTTTAAGCTACTGTAACTAGTCATTATATTTTTTCTCATAAACATGTTTGTATATTTGAAGATTTCAAATTAAAACTTATATTTTCTTAAGTTTCTGAACAAAAAATGTACATCATTAACAAGTTTTGTAAGAAAATATTTTAAAAATTTTTGTTTGTAAGCTGTTTTTGAGAGAAACTTCCAATAAAATCTGAACTACTTCTTCCTGTCATATCATACCACTATCAAATGCTAATTCCTTAATGAATATACCCCATGTCTTCTATTTATTCGAACTGTATAGAGTTCTCGAGGCTTAAAACTCAAATAAATAACGAGTTCAGTATTATGGGAATGGAAATATATAAAAAAATCTATTGAATAAAATGTATGAAGGGTCGGTCCTTCGTGGACTACATATTGAAAGTCAATTAGAAATTTATTTTACTGCCATCGCCGAAATGTTGTTATTCTGTTTTAGACAAATTTGCTGCTAAACAGTATGAGAAAATAATGAAGACAAATGAATTTTTGTGCGTCACTTTACTTATCATTACCGAAGTATAATTGTAACCTCAGACTTTAGATTAAGAGATTAAATATACTAGGATTGTATCGTATAGATTTCATCAAAATAATGAGTTAAGACTCCACATATGTTTGGACGATATTCGTTTCAGCCAAGATGGAAGTACTTACCACACCGTCCATCCGTCTGTATCTCTGTTTGTCTGGCAGTTTGGAACTCATGATAACTCTCGGTCCAAGTTATGGATCTCGTAATGTATTGTCCAAATTAAATTTAAGTCATATCGGTACCTCCGCCATAAAAGTTCAAAAATATTCACTAAAATGGTCGAAGGGACTAACCGATTCGGTCTAAAATCGAACCTAATATGGTTCGCAAGATTACTTCCAAAAGTACATCAAGGTCCAAGAGAATATGTTTGGACAACATCTTCAGGTCTCTTATACAAGTCTAACATAACTGCAGTTTAAAGACTGTTCGATGATTTTTTGGGCATTTTGTAGTCTTGTTGACAGCGATATCCTACTTTTCGTGGACAAGTTTATGCTTCCTGACAAAGCTCTAATTACTACGGTGGCCAACTAAAAAGCTTATGGGCGCGGTAACTATCGAGAGGAGTGTCTCTCAAATAATTATTAGTGAATAATTGTGTGGGGTTCAATAAGGATCGATAGTTATTTGTCTAAACTATATAGAACTAAGTCCATCAAAGTGTTTGTCATCGAGTCCAAAAACTTCTAATCGTACAATTAAGAAAACAAATTATAACGCTTCTTTTGTAACATAATATTAAAAGTAAAAATAATCCTGGTATCAGAATCTATCTCTTTCGTAAATAACACTGTGCAACATTTTTACGGTAATATTGTGCAAATAATTTGAAGTGAGGATTTTTTTTAAAGTACAGACCCAAAGTGCAAAAGCCCTAGTTCCGTTTTGTTGAGTCAGATTTAGCTTGGATTTTATGGCCCCATCTAAACATTGTTAAATATCGACTTTTTAAACAACTCGGGGCTATATCTCTGAAACCAATGAAAATCTTCTTCTGACCTTTGCAGCAAATTTGTAGATAAGGGCCAAAATAAAATATTTGGATAAATGAAACAAACAAAAAATAAATAAATTTTATAATATATCTAAAAATTCCATAATTTGTATACATGTCGCACCATATCTCAAAAACTGTTAAATTTTTCTTAATGTTTTCATTTGGAAACATATCAACGACAACGACAGCCGATATTCTTAAAAATTATTCTAAGATCATCGAAATAGTGAAAATCTTGCTATAGCAAAGACAACGGCAATTCTTTGTGGTTGTAAAATTCTGCGATAAACCATAACGTGGACCTGTATGATTAAAAACTTCAATATACTTCAATACATTTTACATGGCGACATTACCGAACGTGGCCCGATATTGTCTATTTTCAATTCTAAATATCCTACTCTGTAAATATTTAAAATTGTATTTACATTAAACGATTTTTCTTGCGGCAATTTTTCTCGTTCTCTTTTAAACTTGCCTCTTGCGTTTATACAGGCAATTCTGTTTTCAAAACAATGAAAATAATGTCAAAAACGAAAAATATAAAAGGAATTGCCTGAAAATTGCCGGTACGAGCAATATTTTCCACTTCCATACCCCTTACGTTTCTCTCCTACAAACTGAGACTTGCAGCAAATAAACTCGCCTAATGTAAATTGGGACTAAATATTATGAATTCTTTCTATTGAATTTATATACTTTGTACCATTATTTCATATAAAATATAGAATAGAATATGTGCCAATATTTCTAGTCCATCGGACAAAAATTTACCGAGATATGAGCTTTCGAAGGGAAACATTTATTGTATTTTGTATGTAGCATAGAAACTAAAAACGTCTTTTCTTCGAAGTGGCACTTTATATGTTTTTGTGGGACTATTGTACACATAAATCATGTGCTTAACCGAGAGTCTTTAAAAAAACTGCTGACGGAGTCAGAAAAAATATCTATTTTGTACAGTGTTTTGTTTTTGTTAAAATCGAAATTTTGATTTTAACTGTTCAAAATTTTTAAAAATTGATTTTTTTAATTCCTTTTCGATAATAGACAATATTATTAGGTTCGTAATGATCCCACAAAAATATATGCTGATCGGTTTATTCTTTTTCAAACTACAGTGGGTACCGCAAACTGCTTTAGTAAAAACAGTGCTTTATAACCGGGCATTTGAATGTAAGATTTTTCAAAAAAAAAGAAGTTAACTTAAGGTTTAATAGATTTTTTATAAAAAATGCATGAAAATGGCTTTTCTCATACTTATAAGTGGCCATAACCCCTTAAAATAGCTTTACGTAACGCTACACAACATTTGAATTTTTCATGATTTTTGGTCAAGTTGTGCCCCCCCCGAAATCAAATCCTGCGTACGTCCCTGGTTGGGATGGGCGACTGGTGGTCCACCTCCACCCCACTTCTGTGTGTTTCCATGTCAGTGTTGTGCATTTTGCGTATATCGTAATTGTGACTGCCGTGGGTTGCCAGATGGGATGGACCTATACCTAGGAGAGGAAGCCGATTGAGCTAGCTGGTCCTAAATCTGTCAACGCCTAAAGCGGCACGTAACATACAAGCATTTAATTGTGCTAACTTACATGATTCGTTTCTTTTGCGTTTGATATTTTGTTCACGCAAGATATTTGCGCTTATCGCAGGAGTTTGACATACGCTTTCGTATTACAGAGTACGGTGATACCAGATTTGCGAAAATTATATGCGAAAACGCATTAGAGAGTACCAATTACTTGATTCGGTACAATTTTTCTTACGCATCGCAATACAGAGTAACCCCCCTGATGGCGGAACTCCCGAGCGCATGCAATCTGATTATTGGTTGTGATGCCAACGCTCATCATTTTCACTGGGGGAGTAGCAACACTAACGCAAGGAATATGCAATAGGGGGAATTCGGCCACATTCCATAATAGGCTTAGCGATTCAGTAGAGGGTGTTAATGGTGCATCCAGATTCCGCAAGATACTCTCCAAGGATCCTAAAACAATGGGGTGTACTAGACGGAGCGACGGATCATAGACTAACTCCGGTCTTAAAACCTTGGACTTGCTGGCAAGAACTCACTTCCCCGGCTGTGGGGATGCTGAACCTAAGATTGATTGTATGGGCGATAAGCGCATTCCAGCCCTATAAGTCCCCTGACGCAGATGGGATCAACCCGGCGATGCTGCAGTATGCGGCCCTAGCCCTGATCCCACACCTCAGTCATATATATAGGGACTGTCTGTTGTTGTCGTACATACCTATTCCGTGGAAGGAGGTAAGAGCTGGGAAACAAGCCACTCCCTACCCAAAGACTACCGAATTGCTCGAATTTTACACTAGCGGCGTTCCTAGACGTCGAGTGGGCGTTTAACAATGTATATATATATATATATATATATATATATAAATTTAATGACAATTTTTTAGTTTAAGTTAACCGGAATGCTATAAATCTGTTCGGCAAATCCAAACTATAACAAGAGAAGACTTTTTATAATGGGGGATAGGGTATTTAAATATGATTATATGTTTTTATATGTTAGATGTTTTTAGTAAAATATGAAAGATTTTATGTAATATTTAATATTGTCTTAGTTTTAATGGGAGGAATTTATCAATATAATGACCAGAAGTTCCTCTTTCATACATTGGATACTTCTTCGGAACGTACGTAGTAGCTATCTTATGGGTACTTTACACGATATGTTTTTTACATATGAGTTGTCACTTTGCATATACATTTTGTATGGGAGAAGTGACAACTCATATGTAAAAAACATATCGTGTGAAGTACCCATTATTAAGATTAACACGAACACAGGCTACATCAATTGATGATAGTTATTGAATACACCTATTTTGCGGCTAATACCTGGAATTCTTCCTGGATTATCACTTGGTGTTGGACTCAAGGGATAAATTTCCGCAATAGACAACGGTTACAGATTTGTTCCATAAACGCATAGTTTAAGGAGGATTTCCAATTTTAAAAATTAAATATTTTAAAAACCACAACCATTTCTATGTTCATAGGTACATCTTGTCTTTCCATAGTAAAAAAAAATTGAAAGAAATGCAATACAAACGTTTTAAATTGGCAAATATGATATTTGAATATTTAAACTTTTTCCAAAAAATTAATATTTTTGACAACTGATAAAGTTACAAAATGTTACTGAACAAAATTTCTTCAGTAAAAATGCATGGCAGAACTACCACTACTATAAGTTCTCAGTAACATAAATTTCTCTTTCACTGAACATTTGAGTAACAAAACAACATTCAGTAATAACAAAGACATAGAACTGTAAAGATTGGACATAGTGCATAATGCAGTTCAATTTTACTATTAAACCATAGAGGGTGTTTGTGTATAACAGACAACTAACAGAACACGACGGCAACAAAAACAATTATAACATAATTTTATGTCACCATATTGGAACATAACACTATGTTAGACCTCCAGCGCCATCTGCCGATGTATAGTAGCAATGTAAATGTCCCATCTTGTTATATTTTATGTCTTTGGTAATAATTTGTAATAATTGCTCTGTTCCAGAACCTGCAAGAAGCTACTATTTTTAAATGGTTTTATGTAGCTCACCCCGTTTGTTTTATTTATTATTTATTCTTGGGTCAAATTTAGTAATTCAAATTTCACCCTCTTCCTGTCAACCGATTAATCTGAAATCTTGCATACACTTTGGATTTTGGTGACAATACAATTATATTTATTCATTATCATTATAAATCCAAGATGGCGGCCGCTACAAAATGGCGGATAACGTAGGTTTTATCAATCCCATCAATATGGATATCAAATGAAAGGGCTCAACAAGCAGAATACAATATACTATAAAAAATTTAAATCCAAGATGGCGGCCGCTACAAAATGACGTATAACGTAGGTTTTATCAATCCCATCAATATGGGTATCAAATGAAAGGGCTCAACAAGCAGAATACAATATACTATAAAAAATTTAAATCCAAGATGGCGGCCGCTACAAAATGGCGGATAACGTAGGTTTTATCAGTCCCATCAATATGGGTGTCAAATGAAAGTGCTCAACCAGTAGAATACAATGTACTATATAAAATTAAAATCTAAGATGGCGGCCTCTACAAAATGGCGGATAACTTAGGTTTTATCAATCCCCTCAAAATGGGTATCAAATGAAAGGTCTCAACAAGTAGAATACAATTTACTATGCAAAATTGAAATCTAAGATGGCCGCCGCTACCAAATGGCTGATAACAATTTTTTATCAATCCCACCAATATGGGTATCAAATAAAAGGGCTTGACAAGAAGAATACAACCTCAATATTTAAGATGGGCGCAGCCACTAAATGGCGTATAATTAAGATTTAAATTTAGAAATTGAATCTGTAATTTAGGTATCTGATTACTCCAGCCTGAATCCACCACCAAGTCAAGATTTTTTATCGTGTTGAGGACTGTGTGGCGTTAGGGTGGCTAAAAATGATACGTCGTTAGCGGTACACCACCCATGTTAAGGTGAAAGGTTAAAACGCGCCGAGAACTGTATGGCATTAGGGTGGATAAAAATGACATGTAGTTAGCGTTTTCCCCTCAAGGCTCAGGCGCATCTTGTTGTACATAGCCTTGCCCCTTTATTGGACCTCTGGGGGGTCGACCGTTTAAATGTCCATTACTCGTGGGAACAAAATGGTAAAAAAAATATAAAAAATACAAACACAAATAAAACAGAAACTGCAACACAACGTAAACGAAGGCTTCAAAAAGCGAAAGAAAAGTCTAAAGCAAAACGAGCTAAAGAAAGTGAAGGTGATAGAAATAGTCGATTACAGAAACGACGGGAACAATTAGCGTCAAAAACACCTGAGCAATATGAGGCCAGGTTAAAAAAGCAACGTCAGCGATATACACAAATGACGGCGTCAGAAACGCCTGAAGAATATGAAGCCAGGTTAACAAAGCAACGTAAGCGATACACACAGATGTGTGTTGCCTTTAATACTATCATGGGCTTCTACAATACATAAAATGCAGGGCAGCACTGTGGATCACGCAGTCGTATACTTAGGTGCGAAACTGTTTGAAGAAGGTCAAGCCTACGTGGCTCTTAGTAGAGTAAGATCTTTGCAGGGACTACGTATAGAGGAGTTGGACTGCAATAAACTAACGGGCAAGAAACCTTGCAATAATGAAGCACTAAATGAATTAAACAGAATGCGAAATAAAAACTAAAAACTAGAAAATAAAAATAGGTAAAAAAACTTTTTAAGTTAAACGGTTTTATGTTAAACATACATTGCAATGTTTAAGATAAATGTACTAAAAACCAAAAAATAATAAAATAGATACAGTCGTGGGAATTATAAACATATGCATAGACTAGACTAAAATAAAACCGTGGGGCACGGCAATTGTCTACAAATTATCGACTTAATGTGCGATAGAAGAATCGTTTAATTCGTCGTTGGACAGTTGGCCCGCAGGCACTCCATGTAAATAAAAGAGATGTTTCAACTAGTTTATCGTTGGACATTCACACTGCTGGCTGGCGAGGAATCGTTTCACTGCTCGTAGTTTGTTTTTAATCGACAAAGTACTACTCGCTCACCACTATGAAACCCTAAAACTCGCTTATAATCGTGCTTGCTAGCTTGTTTCCACATTCTAGCCCTACTTATAACACGTCCATCGTTGTCGGTTGAACAACTGCCTAATTATAGTGTAACATTACAAAACAAACATTTTAATCAACGATTGTAGACAATTGACGTGGCTTTTTAAAAAAAGCCATACTTTTTAAACATCGGGTAACAAATGGTTAAGTTATACTGATCTCACGCATTTTTCAACCGATTTCATTTGTTTTCCCCATTTTGTAAAGCTAACTAAATTTCCTCCTTGAAAAAGGTAAATAATTACGCAGTTTGGTGTCTTCTACGCAGCCTAGAGCACGAGGAAAAGCATTTTCCTATTTTTTAATGCGTTTTTGTCACACTTAAATCAATATAACCTAACCATTTGTTACCCGATTTTTAAAAATTATGGCTTGTTCGAAAGACGTGATTCTCACCTTCTAAATAAAATATAAAATATAATAATAGGCTGAAAATGTCCGTTGTGGAAAAAAGAAGTTATGTCCGTTTTAAGTTGCAAAACCAAGGTCAAATCAGAATTTTCGTATCGTTATTAATAAAAAATATACAAATATGCAAAATCCGATGTCTACTGATCACATTTAATTCATCACAAAAGCAATCATCTTTACTACTCATCTAATTTCAAATATTCAGGATGATCACAATGGACCTTAAGGTCTCCGAGTGGAGTAGCTGCCATCAAAGCAGCTGCGCATCCTAAACCTAACCTATGCACGATGGGGCCAATAGCAGGTTTTCGAGGCAAAAAGTCAATTTTTGAAGTTAACAATTTGAAAAAAATAATAACGGATTTCGATTGACAACACTCTGAATCACTAAAAATAAAAAAATAAATCAATCTGGTAACATCACATAGCGACATACTGATCTGGCTGGCAATGGTGACATATTTTCATATGCATCGTTTTCCGATATTCATTATACGAACTTTCCCACGCCTCCCTTTTGCGTAGGGATCGCGTACACACCATGATCCGCATCATGATGGGATATTAGAGGGAAATTAAAAACCAGCTACAGAATCTACTTCATCAGCTAGTTAGTTAATTATTAAAACATGCGTTACACTACTCATTTAAAAATAAAATTATGTTAGTTTTTATAAGTTCAAGGGACATGGAAAAATCTACATTACAGTATATGGAATTAAAATCAACACACATTCGTGCGGTGGAAGTCTATATATAAGAGTTCATAGTTTCTACTTGCTCTAAGAGGAACATTTATTATAATAGATGAAATTAAGAAATCCGAAGGAATATTACCCTTTAAAATTTTTAGTACCATCATAGAGTTTAACATAATGCGTCTACTTTTTAATGTAGGCAATCGAATTAATTTTAACCTGTTTGTATATGAAGGCAAGACAAAATCACTATTCCAGTGTAAACCTCTCAGTGCAAAAAGCAAAAATTGTTTGTGCACTGATTCAATTTTATCAGAATATATTGTTACGGAATTAGATTTAACTAATCTCCGTGTAGACGTTGTTTTATTCCCCGATACGATTTGTACCAAATAAAACAGGGTTCGTTTTAGATTACGTTTCTACAATGCTTTATTTACTTTATTACACTTATTCGGAGCTGACTGTTATAGCTAAGTACACAGCTTTACTTTAGTTCTTTACTAGTCGATGTTTACACTTCGGTATAAAATTCACAACTGCCCCCTGTTTGCCCGGCAACTCAAATTTATATGCCCACATTTGTCGTTTGGAAGTATCTAGAGCATTCATCTGGCAACATCGAGAAGCCAACTAACAACAAACACACAGACGCACACTCGCACCTAGCGAACAACAACAACACACATATACGGGATACAAACACAGAATACAGACATGACGTAATGGACAAAGTAAAGTACAACAAAAACAAATACTGGGCGATAATTGAACGATTATGGCAAAACAAATGGAAACAAAGGCACATTAGTAACATGTAAAGAACTAGAATGATGAAGATAATTCTACATGGTAGTTGTTGTTGCTTAAATAAAGTAACTGCGTAATAAAACTTTACGTTACAATTCAAATTTTTAAATTAACGGAAATTAAACTAATTTAACATAAATCTATCAGTTACATTCGTAACATTGCCTCCCGCTTAAGCCTGTTCGTCCCGAATAGGCACAGTTCCCTCTCTGTGGTATGGGCATTGGGCATTGTCTCCCGCTTAAGCCTGTTCCTCATGACCTGGCACAGTTCTCGTTCCATAGCGGGCCAACCGTTCTAGATGTACCACCTTCATCTTTGATCTAGGGCTGTCGCTCTTCTGTATGCGATACACGACGTCATTTATTTTCGTGACTACCTTGTAGGGGCCTTCCCAGTGCGTTTGTAATTTGGGGCATAGTCCTTTTTTCCGTTGTGGGTTGAACAATAGTACCAGTTGCCCTTCTTGGAACCCATCAGTATTTGCCGCTCGATCGTACCTCGCCTTCATGCGGTTGCTGACCATTTTTATCCGATGGCGTACTGCATCGTGGACTTCACTGAAAGAGTTTTGACTGTTTTCGTCGTTATCAATTTCGGGGTTTGGTGTGGCACCGAAGATCAGGTCACCAGGCAGCTTCAATTCATTGCCGAACAAAATTCTGGCTGGGGTTCGAGATGTGGAGTCATGAATGGCCGACCTATAGGCTAGTAGGAATTTTGGTATATGCTCATCCCAGTCTCTTTGGCCGCTATCTACCACCTTTCGTAGATGCTCTTCCAGGGTGCGATTAAATCTTTCCACCATGCCATCTGATTGTGGATGCAGGGGCGTTGTCCTCGTTTTCTTGATTCCGTAGGTGTCACACATTTCTTTGAAGATCGCTGACTCAAAATTTCTTCCTTGATCGGAATGAACCTCGGATGGGACACCATAGCGACAAATCCAATTCTTGCTGAACACATCCACTATTGTCTTGGCTTCCTGGTTGGGAATGGCATAAACCTCTGGCCATTTGCTGAAGTAATCCATGACCACTAAGACATACCGGTTCCCGGAGTCGCTTATTGGAAACGGTCCAGCCACATCCATTGCGATTCTTTCAAATGGAGCTCCTGAATTATACTGTTGCATGTGGCCTCGACTCTTCCGGGTTGGACCTTTAGCTCTTATACACCTCTCACAATTGGCAATCCAGTCTGCAATGGATTTCTGACAGCCGACCCAGTAGAACCTCTGCTTTATCTTTTCAGCAGTCTTTGTCACACCAAGGTGTCCTCCACTTGGCCCATCGTGAAACTCTGACAAGACATCTTTTATTTTGGAGTCTGGTACGACAATCAAGTTACGGTGAGTTTTTCCATCGTCGCTCTCCCACTTACGATGTAGGCACCCATCTATTAGAAGTAGACTGTTCCACTGGGCCCAATAAGATTTCAAAAGGGGGCTTTCGGGCGCTATTTCTTTGCGACTAGGTCGTTCGCCCACTTCCATGGCAGAAATTATTTTGCCTAGGGTGCGATCTTTTCTTTGTTCCGCTGACCAATCCTCGCCGGACTCAACCTGCAGTAGCCGGACATCGACGATACTTGCTTTGCCTTCAGCCTTCGAGCAATGTCTGCATTCAATTTTGCATGGCCGACGAGACAGGGCATCAGCATTACCGTGTTTTCCACCTTTTCTGTGCTCGATACTTAGGTCATAACTCTGAAGCCTTTCGATCCAACGGGCCAATTGACCTTCCGGGTTCTTAAACTGAAGCAGCCATCGGAGAGCTGAATGATCGGTTCTTAACAAGAAATGCTGTCCATACAGGTATTTGTGATAGTGTTTGACGCTCTCCACAACTGCCAGCAGCTCTCTCCTCGTCACACAGTAATTCCTCTCTGGCTTCGACAATGTTCGGCTGTAGTACCCGATGACTTTTTCTTGGCCGTCTATTTCCTGGGAAAGGACACCACCGATCCCGTATGCACTGGCGTCCGTGTCCAACACAAACTTACCGCCCGGTACAGGGTACGCCAAAAGAGGGGCTGTGCAGAGCATGTCTTTGAGTTTTTGGAATGCCTCTTCCTGGTCGTTGCTCCACAGGAATTTCTGCCCTTTTTGAGTCAATCGGTGTAAGCTTGCGGCAATGCTGGCAAAATTGGGGACAAACCGACGGTAATAGGTGCAGAGACCCAGAAAACTTCGCAGCTCGTGGAGGTTTCGAGGCTGCGGCCAGTCTCTGACGGCTTTAATCTTCTCGCTATCCGTCGATATGCCCTCCTTCGTCACATGGTGCCCCAGGAACTTTACCTCTCGCTGGAAAAGGCTACACTTCTTCGGGTTCAGTTTCAGACCCGAAGACGATAGCTGCTGGAGTACATTCCTTAAATTCGTGAGGTGTTCGTCGAAGGTCCGTCCCATGACTATGATGTCATCCAAGTATATAAGGCACGACTTCCACTGCAACCCTTTCAGCACCCGCTCCATCAGCCTTTCAAAGGTGGCCGGGGCGTTGCAGAGCCCGAATGGCATGACATTAAACTGCCAGAGACCGCCGTTAACGCCAAACGCTGTCTTTTCCTTATCTTTTTCGGCAATCTCTACCTGCCAGTAACCACTCTGCAGATCGAGGGTAGAGAACCATGACGTCCCGGCTAAGGTGTCTAGTGTGTCATCGATTCTTGGGAGCGGGTAGCTATCTTTCTTAGTGACATCATTTAGTTTTCTGTAATCCACACAAAATCTGGTACTTCCATCTTTCTTCTTGACCAGTACTACTGGGGAACACCAGGGACTCGACGACGGTTCGATCACACCACTCTCCTCCATTTCGCTTATCAACTTCTGGACTTCGTCCCTTTTTGCCAGTGGAACGCTTCTTGGGGCCTGTTTTATTGGTCTTGCGTCTGCTGTGTTTATTTCATGTTTCACCACCGATGTCCTTCCTTGATGCCCTTTTGTAGACGCAAAAGTAGAGGCATGTTTCCATAGTAACTGCTTGGCCTTGTTCTTCTCGGAAGATGATAAGTTCTGTGTCCACTCTTTGATGTAACCATCGAGGTGCTTCTTTTCCGTGGCTGCTGATTTTCCGGTGTTATTTTCCAAATTGATTACAGCTTCGGCAGGTGTACATTGTCCAACGTCGGAAAATTGGCAAATTTGTTCTTGCTTATCTGACAGGTTCAAAACTCTAACTGGAATCAATCCATCGTCGTTGCTTTTCACCAGGGCATTCGCTATTAAGATGTTACTATTTTTGTTCTCTGCTGGTTCCACCACCCACAATTTCCCGACTCCACAATCTCCATCCATTGGTACCCATATCAATGTTTCGGCACAAGGCGGTATAATCTCTGGATGTTCCGTAGTCAGACGTCTAATAGGTGTGTTTTCATCGTAGCCCATATTTAATGGAATTTCCACATTGGACCATGTCATCACACGTTCTTTCATATCCAGATTAAGACCAAAGGCAATCATAAAATCTGCGCCTATGATAACTTCGTCTACGATATCAGCCACTATAAACTCGTAATCGACCGATTTATTGGCAATAGTAAGTCTCACGGTTATCTTTCCATGTACTGCCGCAGGCTCCCCCGTTGCTGTGCGCAGTCTGACTCCATTTAGTGGCGTTATCTTTCCTTTTGCCAGATCTGATCTGATGATTGACTTTGATGCGCCTGTATCCAAGGTCAGAATTCGCTTGTCGCCATTGATGTAACCAGTTGTTGTAAGGTTGTGGTTTTTCTGCTGTACAATCGCTATGGAGATTGTGGGGCCGTCGTCGATGGGAGCCAGTTCACGCCCCGCTGGACTGGCTCGATTTAGTTTAACGGTGACTCATTTGCAGAACGTTGAGCCACTCTTTTACTTTCTTTTGACGGGGATGGTGACGATGACCTCGATCGCTTGCGCTTCGCTCTACATTCACGCGCAAAATGACCGATTTTGTCGCAATTGTGACACCTACCCTTGGCCTTAGTTGGTGCTGGCGTATACCTTCCTTGTAATACCCGCTTCATTGCTGCCTCGATCTCGTTAACACGATATTTGGGTTCGTCGAACTCGGTATCGAGTTGGCGGACCTTGTGAGTCTGGGGATTGGTGATTATTCTTGCCGTCTCTTGTGTAAGGGCGTACGACACGGTTTCAGCAAATGACGATTTTGGTGACGCATACGTTGCACGTTTGATCTCGGCGTCACGTATACCATTCACAAATGTTTCGATTTTCATACGGTCCAACAATGGATGGTTTTCTCCTGGATACGTCATTAGCACCAAACGTTCTACTTCCGTTGCGAAGTCCTGTAAGGTCTCATTTGGCTTCTGTACTCTTCCCCTTAATTCCATTAGGTAGATGTTTTGCTTATGTTCGCCACCGTACTTGCGTTCAAGAGCAGCCATAATATCTCCATAACTGTTTCTAGAAGCGGCGGGAATAGTCTGTATTACCTCAGCAGCACCGCCCTGCAATGCCATTAGT
This sequence comes from Musca autumnalis, assembly GCF_047663935.1. NCBI lineage: Eukaryota > Metazoa > Arthropoda > Insecta > Diptera > Muscidae > Musca > Musca autumnalis. Next base: position 118,749,055 of record NW_027411977.1, on the reverse strand, counting down.
AGTGATACAGCCTTGTCGTTGTCGTTCCAAGAATCTCTAGCAGCCACGGTCTCGAACTGTAATTTGAACACATTGAAAGAGGTTGAGCCGTCGAACACAGGAGGCTTGATTTTTAACGTGTTATGAATAGCTCTCACTGGGCCACCTTTGATTTCCAGTTCCGACATTTTCTTTTCTATGCCCAGAATCTTCTCATCTTGAGCTAGAAATTTCTCGTCAACAGACAAAATCTTTTTATCCAACTCTTTAATTTGTACCTCCATGTTTTCTACTCTCTTTTCAATCACCATCGTGATGTTTTCGAGTTTCTCGTTAATTGTTCTAGAATTTACCTCTAGTTTCTCTTCCATGCCCTTAGAGATTTTTCTAGAGTTCTCTTCTAATTTTTCCTCTAATTTTCTGGAATTTTCTTCGGTCTTTCTGGATATCTCTTCCAACATTTTACTGGAATTTTCTTCCATCATTCTACAATTTTCTGCCTTCATTTCCATCATAAGTCTGGAAGTTTCTTCGCTCTTTCTGGAATTTTCTTCCATTTTAGCATCTAATTTCTCCATCATTTTACTGTTGTCAGATTTCATTTCCAGCATCATCATAGCCAGCATTGATTTCAAATCGTCACCCCTGGCAGCTACCGACGAAACTTCCTCAACGCTGGATTCACCCTTTGCCGATAACTCGACTTCCTCCTTACCGTCGAACTCATGTTCATCGATGTTCATTCCACGGCGCTCGAACTCTTCCAACAAGCGTTTTTGTAGTTCGGCCTTGTTGCCAGTAGAACACAACTCCCACTTACTTAGCTCCTTCTTCAAGTCTTCCACTCGTAGATCCTTAAACTTCATTGTAGGATGATCGTAATCCCACTTCTGACACCAATTGTTACGGAATTAGATTTAACTAATCTCCGTGTAGACGTTGTTTTATTCCCCGATACGATTTGTACCAAATAAAACAGGGTTCGTTTTAGATTACGTTTCTACAATGCTTTATTTACTTTATTACACTTATTCGGAGCTGACTGTTATAGCTAAGTACACAGCTTTACTTTAGTTCTTTACTAGTCGATGTTTACACTTCGGTATAAAATTCACAACTGCCCCCTGTTTGCCCGGCAACTCAAATTTATATGCCCACATTTGTCGTTTGGAAGTATCTAGAGCATGCATCTGGCAACATCGAGAAGCCAACTAACAACAAACACACAGACGCACACTCGCACCTAGCGAACAACAACAACACACATATACGGGATACAAACACAGAATACAGACATGACGTAATGGACAAAGTAAAGTACAACAAAAACAAATACTGGGCGATAATTGAACGATTATGGCAAAACAAATGGAAACAAAGGCACATTAGTAACATGTAAAGAACTAGAATGATGAAGATAATTCTACATGGTAGTTGTTGTTGCTTAAATAAAGTAACTGCGTAATAAAACTTTACGTTACAATTCAAATTTTTAAATTAACGGAAATTAAACTAATTTAACATAAATCTATCAGTTACATTCGTAACAATATTGTGTATTGAGGATCCCATATAGGTCTAAAAAGAGACGTAAATAGCATTTGGCATTTAAAGAAATATTTAATTTTCTTAACAAAATATGATTTAAAAATTTATTTTTTCTTATGGGTCGATTCCGTATTGCGACGCGAGTCATGTCGCGTCGTTAATCGTCTCTGCGACAAAATTTAAAAAGTGTACTACGTAAAGCGATAGAAAATAATTGTCGATAACAAATTATCGGTGATGTTGCGGGGCGTTTTATGTTTTGATTTGAATAAATCAGAAAAAAATATCAGAGCAAGTTGTACACACAAGTTATAGTTTTCTAAAACGATAAGCTCAGTGGAATATTTTTTGATGATAGTGAAGAAAATATAGTTAACGTAGCATCTATCAGGCGACACTTAAGCGATAAATCGAATCCTTTAGAATTGCCATCAGTATTGTGAGTATGTTTGGTTCATCAAAATAATTGTTAATTTTTTAGGTTTAAAACTTCCAAAAGACGCTGTTATTTATATAGTAGAGGCATTAAAAAATGACTTTAAAAAAACCCACAGATCAACAGCAATACAGCCACTCCTTAAAGTGTGTGCTGCTTTAAAATATTTTGCAGAAGGAAGCTTTCAAATGCCAATGACTTTAACCTCGGGATGGCTCAGCCCACATTGTCAAACTGAAGTTCTGGAGTTAATAGAGGAAAAACTGTGTAAAATTTGGATAGTTTCCAAATTAACAGAAGAGGAAAAGCGTCAAAATAAAAACTATTTTTATTCAAAAACAAATTTCCCGGGCGTTGTCTGATGCATTGACGGAACACACGTACATACATTTAATGCGACCAAAGGAAGATGTTTGCCATTTATATCTGAATAGAAAAGTATATTTTAGCTTAACAGCCCTATTCTGAACATTCCAATAGGAACTGTTTCCTATTGGATCAAAATTTCCCATTCCCACGCTTTCCATATTCTCAACGACGTGAGAACAGCAAAAGATGAGAGAAGAAATTTCGAAATTAGTTATAACAAATTATTATAGCATACTTTTCGGGGCTGTAATTTTGTTTTGTAATACAAAATACCTATTTGATTTATAATTTTTTTTAAGTGAATGGGGTCAAACGATGTATGTTTGTGTTGCATTGACGGAACACACGTACATACATTTAATGCGACCAAAGGAAGATGTTCGCCATTTATATCTGAATAGAAAAGTATATTTTAGCTTAACAGCCCTATTCTGAACATTCCAATGGGAACTGTTTCCCATGGGATCAAAATTTCCTATTCCCACGCTTTCCATATTCTCAACGACGTGGGAACAGCAAAAGATGACAGAGGAAATTTCGAAATTAGTTACACCATATTATTATAGCATACTTTTCGGGGCTGTAATTTTGTTTTGTAATACAAAATACCTATTTGATTTATAATTTTTTAAGTGAATGGAGTCAAACGATGTATGTTTGTACGTTTGTGTGATCGTTGTCGTTGAGGAGACTGAATGCCTGGGTACATAAGCCGCCTCGCCTGGTGGCCTTGCTTTCCTACTTCATTTCTGACATAATAAAAATAAAAGAATAAATAAGGCCGAACAAATTTCGGACTGCATTGACCTTTTCTTTTTCATTCTTTTATCAGAAGCAAGCAAGGTAGGCAGGCGAGGCAGCTTATGTACCCAGGCCTTAACGCGTTTTCAATAGAACATTAGTCATCTGATTAAAAAACCCGAAGGTTATATTACGAAAATGAATAAAAGTTGTTATTTTCCAATATATTTTAATAATTATTCCTAAAAATTATTTTGAAATTGATTTGTTTTTATTTGCTGTGCTGCGTTAATAGAATAAACGATGACTCTTTTTTTCGTATTTCAATACATATGGTCTGTTCCAGAACTGCAAAAATCTACTAAATTTTACTATTTTTTTTCTATAACATAAAGGAACATTTTTTATCGGTGTAAAAAATTTTAGATTCTTGTAGGTTCTGGAACAGGCATATAATATCGATTTGTCGTATCAAAAACAAATGCTCTGTTTAACCCAAGAAATCCGTCCTCGGAATCATAAATTTTTGTTTCTTTCCAATTTATTTTTTTTATTTTATTTATTTCATTTCGTAACAAAGCCAATAAATAGGCCGTTAAAGTTACACAAAACAACTTAACACAAACTACTCTAGAATGTTTCTTAAAACTATGATAATAAAATATCTTTTTTAAATACATTAAAGAAATCTTCGAATTTAAAAAGAAAACAAATATGTGTTATTAGCGGTCCTATATTCCTTAAAGAAGTTTAAAGTAATAAATATATAAAGTAAAGACTCAGGAAAAAAACAGAATGGAACAGTACAATTAAATTTCATGAGATTCAGCGTATCTATATATTTTTCGTTTAAACGTGGACAGCGAGTCATCAAACTCTTTAAGAGAAGATGGAAGATAGTTATATATGCGCACAATCCTAACAAGAAATGATTTGTCTGAAACTGCAGTAACTCTTGGCATAGTGCTTTGTACATTCCTATCAAACCTACCAAACGTAAACATGCTAACAACACATAGCGGAATTTTCAACTTAAGAATCTTATAGAAACATAACATACACCACAATTTAACAAACTTACCAAAACTACACCCAAGGAAACTCTCAACAAACGAAGAGACATACTGACGCCGCCCTAACGAATAAACATAACATATAACTCTATGCAACAAAAGACGAACCTTACGTAAAACATACCCACAACAACCACTCAATCCCACGGCAGCGGGTTCTATCGTACCGGATTGACCCGGAACCCTACTGTTTCGGCCGGCGGCTGCCAACCCAGCATCAAACCTATGCTTCTACGTAGGTTTGTATGCTGCTACAAAAACAACAACAACCACTATAGACTTCAAGGCCATACATAAAAATTGGCATTACTAATGCCATGGATCTAAGAGGCTAAAACTTACAACAATTGTTGTAGTATATAATTTTCCATCATATAAGAATATACAAAATCCGAAGCCTACAAGTGACATATTTTACAGTACATTTTGTATGCTTTTATTAAGCAAACACATGCCGATTATAAATATTTGCAAATATTTATAAAATATGAAATTTCATAAAAATATGTAATTTCTTGAAACTTTTTTTCAAACTCCCACACTGTTTGCTGGGGAGATTTGTCCCACAAAAAGACACAAAATCCTCCCACAATTCAAGATAGAAAATGCATACTTTTTTCCCATGGGAACAAATTCCCAATTCGAACTTCGTTCAGAATGAGGGGAGATGGGAGAAAAACTCCCACAAAATTTTTTCAGAATACGAAAACGTGGGATTGGGGAAAAAATTCCCAACTCCCATGCGTTCAGAATAGGGCTGTAAATGTTTTGTTGGAATTTCTACTTCATTTTGAGGTTTTTCATTTTCTACCTCATAAGGTTGTCCAATTTCACTGTTATTATCATTCCATGTCTTTTCAATTCCGTAGATCGCACCTGCAGGGTTGGAAACCATATTAATTTGCAGTAAGTCTGCTACCACTTGCTCCATCGACGACAAAGATATTTTTTGTTATGGTCCAACTCCTTTAGCTGTAATGTTCTTCCATTCTGAGACATTTTTCTCTTTAATTTGGATTTAAAATGAGTCCATACTCTGTGTCATTCATCTGGTGTACGCACACAACTATTTAATTGTTCCGCAACATCCTTCCACACCTCATCAAAAGTGGCTCATCGATAACAATTATCGTTGAGTGGCGTTGCCAGTTGTCAAAATTGATCCACGTATGGCAACACTCAACTGAAGTTGCGAATCTCAGTTGACGAATCTGCTGTTTTTCAGCAACCACCAATTTTCAGTTGCAGTGAACATTTTGGAAGAAACAAGAAGTAAAATACAAGGAAAAATTAACATTTTGTTAACAATTATTAATTCTTTGCATCATTAATTAATTTTGTGTATCAATGTGGTGAAAATAACGACAAAGCAACAGTTCGAAATATTAATTGATAATCTGAGTGAAAATCCAAACTTAGCCCGAGGAGTTCGGGTTTTTGATGAAACCAAAGCCGCAGCAGATGAAGCGTTGAGGTTCATTTCGGACAGTTCAAAGAGCCATGGACCTCCAACACGAACACCTGAAGAGTGGCAGAGAGACTGGATTTATTTTGAAGCTAAGTTGAAGAAGAAAATAGCTCAAAATAAAAGAAACTTCAACGCCACTGGTGGTGGTCCATCACAAGAAGTGAATTTATCGCCTTTGGAGCAGACAGCAGCAAATCTTTTGCAAATGAATTTGGTGACAAATCCAGTAGGTTCAGTTTATGGTATTGTGGAATCATGGGGACGACTCCCTCAAATTTCTTCTAATAGATGCAATGTCCTGTATATTTTCTTCATCATCAAAAAATAATTCCACCGAACTTATCATTTTTTGGGACAGCAAATAAAACTTGACGATCCGAAGATTCAATGGCCAGGTTATATTCCAATCTTGGGTTGTTTTCCAAATTTGCTCGAAAAATCAGCCAAAATATTAAAATATTGTCCAGAGTACAAAAAAAAAAGAGTTACCCAAAGCGCAAATTATTTTTAAAATAGTTTTTTTTTGGCGATAGAGGTCACAAGTTTGAAAAAATACTGATCGATAACATGTTTAACCACCCAGTTGAGTTGACATTATGTGTGTTCGTTTACTTACAATTTGTATAAATTGTTACTGGATGTTGTTCGTTTACTCTACAGCACCATGCAAAAGACATTAGTCGAGTACAAGAAGTTACTGGACTTGTACAAATTATTGAGTAAACGAACAGACCTATTAATGGTACAACATTTCATCTCAGTCGCGCAGACAACTGACAACGCACCTCAAGTTTAGTGGCAATGCAAGATCGACCCATTAGTTTCGCCAAAAAGTCTGACTCCACGAGCTACTTTTGGTTGGACTTCCATTTTTTCAAGCAGCATTTCAAATTGCTGTTTTGTAGTAATTTTTACCAATATAAGTACTGAAACACCAAAAAACGTATGTATATAATATTAAATAAATTCACTTAAAATTAATGAAAATGTTACTTACGTTTCAATTTTTCGTTTGTAAAAATGCACGGCGACAGCTAATTTGTTGTCGCCGGAAAATGAACTTTATGGCGACCGAATTTAACGTCGTCGGGCGACTTTTGCCATACGTAATGGAAAAATTGCAACTGGCAACGCGACACGACTCGCGTCGCAATACGGAAACGACCCATTAAAGAACCAAATTCAACATGTACGCGCTCTTGTAGAAGTTCGTTTCTTTGTTTACGTCTGTTTCGTAAACAATCAAAAGAACAAAGCGTACATACCCACACACGCATATTTATTCGTTGATGCGTCAACACAGACTGGTATTTTTTCATTGTTAATGATAAAGTTTGGAAGCTGTAATAAAGCTTTCCAAACTTCTTTCGTGAAATATGAAAGCTTTTTTCACGTGAAATACAGAACATCAATTGCTTTCACAGGTGAAGTGCATGTGTGATGTAAAATGGATACACGGTGAATTCCAGAACATGCCCGATAGCTTGTCGAAGATGTTTGTTTTTTTACGCTTTACAAATAGAACATAGCTTTTCTGTTATAAACATATTAAAAATCTTTATTTTTCGTTTGTTTCTTGCAAATATCTTTAAATAAAAAAATACACTTTATGTGTTTTTACGCATGTATGTAGTATGTATAAAAGGAAACTTGATTTGATAATTGAGATGAAAAAAATTTTCATCAGCTTTTTTTTAAATTAAAAAATGTACGTCAACATAATGTCGAAGAATCTAACAATTTGCAATAGGAAAATTAAATATAAATTATAAAATACAAGATGAAAATAATTTAAAAAGATGCCTTGGTTTAGTCACTTGACGGCCCCAGCGTTTGTGTGTTTGATAATACCCATTTCATGAGTTAACATAACAAACATACCAGCTGACAAATCCTGTTCGAATTCACACAAAATGTTACTTAAAAAAACACTAACATATCGATGAAAAAACTTGTAGAAAGAACCAAGGACTTGTAGGCGTATATAGAATCTATGATACTTCTCAAATGAAATTAGAAATGTTTTAACTACATTTTATCGATTGGAATATTTTTTTTACAATATTACAAAAGCGCGTGCAATTGGGATTGAGTTCTTTCTTGTATAATGAATATACATTAATAGAGAAGAAAAATTACAATATTGTTTGTTTTGTTGTTTTTGTTATAATAAGTTGCGTTCACCGGAAAGTTCTCTCACAGTATGTATATGGACAGATAGAGTTCGTTTCGTTATTTGTAACATATTACCAAACGTTTTAGGTGTTTGATCAGTGATTACTTAATGGTTTATACATATATTTCCTTTTTCTTTGAAAGTTTATGTTCGAAAAGTCATTGTGTGATGGAGGGGACTTCATAATTATTATGAACCAAATTTAAATGTCGATGGTACTGTTTGTTGGGTAAATGCAAATCCACCACGTTTCTCTATTAATTTCGATTCCTTTGCAGCTTTTCGCTGATCTGCTGTCGTGACTACGTCTTGTAAAGCTTTTGTTTGTTCTGGTGTCAAACCGGAAGTAAGTAAGGCATACCAGGCCTGATCTTGCGTAGACAAAGCTGAAAACAGAACGAAACAAATATTAGCAACTCTTGCGTACAATCTTGCAGTGATTATTTTCAAATTACCAGTAATAACGTTTTTGAATGTTACGAATTCATCAATAGCATTTTCATCTTCTTCATCATCCAATGGAGTAGTATAACCCTCCAAAGCAGTTTCGTTTAATTCATCAATTGAATCTTCTTCATCTTCGTCATCCTCATCATCATCATCTTTAATTTCAGCCTTCATTTCAAATCCAGCTTCAGAAGCTTTGTTTTTGGTGAATTCGGCTATTTGTTCCAAATAGTCTGGGGCGAATTCATCAATATCATCTTCATCGCTAGATAAAGCCTCTGTAAAGAATTTGAAATAAAATTATCATTGGTAATGAAATAAATAATATATAGTTAAAGTGGATATATATGGAACAAAAACCCTTTAATAAATATTTCCATAAATAATTTAATGGTTTAGTTTGGCGTCAAAGTTGGTAACACATAAACGAAATAAAGGTCGGTAGTTCCAGTTTTATGTATATATCAAAATTAATTTCTGGTGGAGGTGTGCCGATCTGGTTATGTATGCCCGTCCGTCTGTCCATCTAAATCTCGAAATTACGCTAGAGGTACAGTATTTGTGTAGTTAGAGGCATCAAAGGGGTAGAAGTCGATTTTGTGTACACGGCGATTTCGCTTTTGTCACCGGTAGCAAAGACTCTTGACGCCTTAGTCCTCCCCAACGTCAGAAATAGCTATCTAGTTGCCGATCATCAGCATGGATTTCGAAAGCAGCTCAGCTCAGTACCACAACAGCGCTGCACGCCATCTAGCTCCACATATATTTGTCGAGGACTGAACCAGGAAAGGCCGTGTGATAGAACGGTGATGGTGGCGCTTGACTTATCAAAAGCCTGAAACGTTGGATATTCATTCAATTATATGTGTGGACGCCAGTCGTACGTGGAATTCAGGAACAAGAAATCCAAACCCCGTAGATTGAAACAGGGAGTTCCCCAAGGTGGGCTGATATCTCCGGAACTGCTTAACCTCTACCTTTCCTGTATTCCGCCCCCTCCAGACGGCATTGGGATCGTAACATGTGCGGATGATTGTACGATCCTGGCGTCAGATACCTATCCTGATGACATCTGTGAGAGACTGGACTCCTATTTAGCCGATCTTACCACTTTTTCCACGCGAGGAATATGCAGATATCCGCCACTAATTCTACGGCCACTCTGTTCACCACATGGGCAGCGCAGTATAGAAGAGAGTTGAATGTCGTGGTCCATGGTAGAATTCGGACCATAAAAATCTAAGGGTCACATTCGACACTGCGTTCAAGTTTGTTCGCGCATGCTGACGCTATCTGCGACAAACTGAAATGAAGAAACAAGATCGGTCTGTGGTAAGCTATGTGGTGCCAGTTTGGTCCCCGAATTTTGTTGATACGCATTGGAAAGAGATTCAAACTTGTCGGAATTTGTCCTGAGAAAAGCAACAGGGTGACTCCTCAAGTCTTCAATGGACCATCTACATTAGGAGACAAAGATATTTCCAGTACAGCAACACAATGAGATGATTTCGTTGATGTATTTGCTCGAGTGTTACCGTGAGAGCCATCCCAATCAGCATCTGCTGGCTATGCCAGAGTACATCGTCAGCTGCCACGACAAACCAGCAATCCCACGGCAGCGGGTTCTTACGTACCGGATTGACCCGAAACCAAAAGTGTTTCAGCCAGCGGCTGCCAACCCAGCATTATATGCTGCTACAACAACAACAAACCTGAGCAGTTTTGGCTCAACTATTCTCAGGATATCGCAGCGCTTAAATTCCTATTGGGCAAGTATCGATAGCACCGTGCAAAACATCTGCCCTTTTCAATTGCCCTGCCAAACCTACTCATCTAATTTCAGTGGATCTGTGGTTACATCCCATCGACGCAGCCACTTCCTGGAACTGAAGATAGACCCAGAGCCAGATTGAGCGGAAGAACGAACACGCAAGCACAATAAACACTGTTACAACAACAGAATAATATTTGGGGATCGAAATAAAAAAATCGTTTGTGGTAGAATCTTTCCGCTTTTGAAGGGAACATTTTGCTGCGTTTCTACTTCTAAGTGAGTGCCACATTACATCAACTCTTTTTAATGCTTTCCACGATGATCACAATGGACAACTAGATCTCCAAATGAATTATCTATACATTTACATACCTTCGCAATCATCATTATCCTCTTCTTCTTCCTCCTCCTCTTCTTGGGCACGTGATTCATAGGCGCGTGTAAGACCATCGAACAGCAAAATTAATGAAGGTATAATTTTATCAGCAACTTCGCTCAGTACTTGTGGTTTGCTATCTCCCAAAGAAATGAGAGTACATAGGCCCAAAACACATAGCTTACGATCGTGAATTCTAATATATATAAAAAATACATGTTAGATATATCAGTCGGAATAATGTTTTGCTGTTTCATACCCAAGGAAACAGTCAGTGTCATGTATCCATTGTTTTATGAAATGTGCTGATATGGATTCATTATTTTGCTGAGACATCTTATCCAAGATCGACAACAACAATTGTGGATTGTAATATAAGGCGGCAATGACAACCTGTAAGCACATGGTGCGTAATTCAGACGACTGTACTTCTCTTGTTAAGCGGCCCAAAGCCAACTCCACAAATACTGGAATAACAGAATCAATTTGTCCCTTGCATTGCAAAATGATAACTTCCAATAGTTTAGCTGCATGGCATTCGGGATCTTCACCTGGGTTGGTAGTTATCATCTATGGAGGAGCAGAAATGATTAAATTTTGTTCAAGGTCAATTTCCCCTCCACACTGAACTGAATACTTACAGTTTTACACATCTCAAACATGGCCAACAAACGACAAGGATCCGATAAGAACGCAGGTGTATCGATGGTAACATAATTATGCAATGCTGGCATCATATCTATGAAATAGTCAATACCGCCTTTCTGGAATACTTGATAAATCAATTCCAACATTTTCCACATTTCCGGCGATATTGTCTTGGATGTTAAGTCATAAACCAGTGAGAAGGTCTCCTCGTAGAAATCGGTAATATTATTTTGGAATATGTGACCAACGACGTTAATTACGATTGGATGGAGGTTGTTCATAACCTCGGGATGATCTTCCATTACACTCAACAAAGTCTCAATGGTATTCAACAAACCCATGGCAGTAATGGCCTTTTCGTCACCTCCATCTTCCGATTCCAAAACATGGCTAAATGTTGTTGCCAAATGCTGGCAAATTTCAACTGCAACCGGTAACAGTTGCTCGGAGAACGTGCCCACAATCTTTTGTAGAACATTTGTTAGGTCTTCATTTTCAGTTTCCCTGATAATTGTTAATAATTCTTTGGTTATTTCTTTAATTTGTGCTTCACAATATTGTGCTGCATCCTCCTGACAGCTCAGGAACATTTGCAGGCCAATGGCAGCTTCCACTTTAACGGGTAATTCCTGATCGTTCAATAGACAATTGGTGGTCAAGCGTATAATTTCTGCTAAAATTTGTGGATTTTTCAATTGAATTTCGCTAAAGTAGTGCAAAACCCAGCAAGCACGAGCACGCATATGCCCCACTGGATTTTGGAATTCGGGGAAAACATATGTGGTCAACATATTTTCCACTTGATCGCGGTATATGCGTTTCTTCAATAAGACATCTGCCAATGTACCAATCATGTGCAATGCACCATCCTTTTGTTTGTTGTCTGCATTTGGTGAGGTTATTATCTGCGGAAAAATATATTAAACCGTGAGGAAAACTAGATCGCAATAAGATATATTTGTCTTCCTTTACGTCTTACCTGCATTATAATGGTCATGGCCTTTGGTAAGATGCCTTTACGTTTCTTACAGCATGAGTGCAACAAGGATTGAGCAGCTGGTACTGGGGTAGCATAATCCTCAAATATATCTGTGTTTGGACACAAAAGTAAGGTAATAATTATTATGTACTTACGTTTGCCACTTTATATATCTTAATTCTTACCAAATTTTAGTTTGATATATTCATGGGGATCAGTTTCCCACAATTCTTGATCTTGTTCAGAAAATGACATCAGTGGGAAGAGGACATCTTGAATAATAGCAACCATGTGGGGTTTAATGAGTTTCCATGAATAGGCATGGCTGACACTAAAATAAAAAAAAAAAAAAAAAAAGAACTTCCAACACATACATACATAGTTGCGTTGTACAATTTACGCGTTTTTAAGATAATTCAAAACATCAGTAAGAACACGTGGCGATACATAGATGCGGTTGCGATATTGATCCAGAATTTTCAGCAGAACATCCAAAACACCTTGAGTAAATGTAGGAAGATACCATTCGGCAAATTTCTGATACTTGTCGCTGACAACATTACGTGGACTGCCATATCTGAAAAAGTAGGCCGATAGTTTACATACTGAGCATTTCCTAAAGCAATCATTTTCGAGTTTACCTCTCAAACATGCGCAACATAATATGCAAGGCCCACTTTTTAGTTTTCCACCATGCAAACTCGGGTTTTTCGTCTTCCTCTAAGTGGGAACAGTCTGGTACAGGACGTTCTGCAATTTGACGGCATATTTCCATCCATTGCGAAAATACATCCTGTGTTATCAAGTCCAAAGGTAAACTGAACTGAGTTAGAGCGTAGTATATTTTCAAAATTTGTTTTTGCAACAATACAGATGCTTCAGATTGATCATTCATTAAGGTCAGCATAAGTTGATAGATCATGGGGAGAAGTAGATTCATAGCTTCATTAAGTGGGGCTCGTTCTTCAGCCCGTTTATACTCGTAGGTTTTCACCAATTGATACATGGTAATCAAAGCTCCATTCCATCCTTTAATGTCGGGATTTTGCAGATAAATGCTAATATTGTCCACCACTTGAGGCCAACGACCAGGAAAATCATTTTTTATAATACAATTGAGGCACACAGCGAGTTGGACACTAAAAAAAACAAATGATTATCATACATTGCAGTATCAAAACAACGTGAACGGTGGCAAAATGCTCGTCTTTTCCAAAGGAGCGGAATTAACGCGTTCGCGGACGTGAATGCCATAGCATTCAAATTTCATTTAATTTTATATAATTTTAGGTTTTTGTGGTTAATATAAATAAGTTATGAATCCATAATGGAACTATTTATTTACCGCAAAATGTCTGGCGAATGTACAATGGCATCAACTATTGAGCTGCGGATCATAGCACGATCCTGTTCATGTATAGAAAAGGGTATGGGTTCTCCGGGTTGAACTTCATGATCAGCCCAATTGTTTGAAATCATGTTTTTCAAGTAGACAGCACCAGCTTGGCGTACAGGTTGGTCAACATTGTTGTTCATAACAATTTGTAAAATTGTTGGTACAAATCCAATAATTTTGTGAATCTAGAATACAGAAACAGAATACATAAAGACCGTTACATATTACAAAATTAAAAACAAAAAATAGGAAGATTCAAACATTACGAAGCATGAGTCATAGCTTAATATTAATAAAGAAAAATTCCATCTATAAACAATGCTATATAAAAAATCATCATTGTGGGAGGAAGTGGTGTGTAATTAATATCAAAGAACTTACTCATCATATCAATTAGATAATGTGCCCACAAATGCCTATACATACATATGTATGTATGAAGTGTGTGTGCATGTATTTCTCGTACATTAAAATAACGTATTGGAAATAATAGGTAATTGCTTAACATTATGCAAATTATGTACAATATGAATAGAAACAACGTGCTCAGAAAGTATATAGATATATGCCATCTATGCCTGTGATATTTGTTCCAGAATTTGATAACATAAATTTTACTACTATTTTTTATGAGCAAGACGTTTTCTTCATGCAATTGTTCATCTTATAGAATGCAAAGATGCTATATTTTAAAAGATCTCTTGTCTTAAAGAAGACCATGTTGTAAATTATAGAATGTCAAGAGATTTTCTTAAAAATACCTTAATTCATCCTGTAACCAAAGGCCAAGATTTATTTACTCAAATGTACCAGTTGTCCGCATTTTTTGTATTCAATTAAATATAAAAAGAAGCCGACTTATGCTATTACGAAATTAACATTTTTTTTCCCTATAAAATGATAGGTAAAGCATATTTCTTAAGAAGTCATCATCAACTTAATTCAAACAATTTGCCATTTTTAATGCCGCCACTTTCGTGTATTCGATTTGGGGAGGAATATTATGCTTTTGTACATTATTAATCAGCTAGAATTGGATATGTAAATATTTATAAAAAATGTTAACTACTTACCACTTAAGTGTGGTAAAGGAAAATGTGTTTAGAGTGGAGAACATTAAAAGTATACGTTTACAGGGATTGTTTTTATTTCAAAACAAATCATTTATTGCCTGCTTCTCTAAGGCGACATTCGAAATCATTTTTTTTTTTTTGCAAAATACTACCAAACTTTTTTTTTAGTTTGTACTTAGGCCATGTTTATATTATAGCCTTTTGAAAGGTTAACCTTCTTAATGAGGATTTATTTGATGTATACGCAAAGGAATTGACATTTGAAACCCAGTGGGTTTGTTAAATCCGGTTATATATAAACGTACTATTATATTTTCAAATTGTTTTTAGACTGTTAATTAATAAAACAGGGCAACACCCTTTACAGAAGCAACCGAACAAATACTTCAAATACTTTTTGGGGATGGATACTAAACGAAATATAATTTTGCAGTTTTGTAACTGTTAGGGCCATTATTACATGTGTTCTTTTACTATCTGATGGATTTGAAAACGCAGAAAAAACCAATTTGGAGGCATTAAAAATATAATTTTTACATCGAAATTTAATGCCAAGAAGCTCCTCCTTGTAATTCAATCATCACTTTTAACTTTAAGTAAACCAGAACGCTATAAATCTGTTCGGTAAATCCAAACTATAACAAATGAACACATATAATAATGGGGGTTAATGTTTTTTGATATTTAAAATTGCTTTAGTAAACCTGCTACTGAACAACTATTTCTTCATATTGAGTTATTTTAGGTTGCTAAATAGAATACATTGTTAGTTTTAAGCCATGGTAGAACAAGAAAAGGTAACAGCAATACTCAATATATATTTATTTCTATGTCCGATGTATATTAGGGATATATATTTTTAGAAGAAAAAATATATTCAACTGAAAAAAAACTATTTCCCATAAATACTTCTTCATATCAATGAAATGTAACCTCCTCCAAGTCCGAACGACGTGTCGCACACTAAAACACCGCTTATAGTGGCTGTACAACATTTGTTAATATGGTGTGGTATTTTGATAAGTTTGAAAAAAAAGCCTTAATAAACATGTGTTTTTTTATTTCGAAAGCAAAAGATTGAAACAGCTTCTCCTTTTGCAATGAATTTTCAGCGACCTCAAACATTGTTGCAAGAATCTACTACTACTTTCTGCGAGAAATTATGCATTTAGTGGAATGATATGAAAACATTCAAATTGAAAATCTAACGAGTTTTCATTCATGTTTTCCAAAATATTCAATAAAATGTGAAAAATTATTAGTTTTTTAAATTCCAATAATTTTTAGACATTTGCTTATTTTGTTTACATTTATTTTTGACACTAACATTACAAAAAAAAAAAAAAAACAAATTCCTATGTGGTTGTGGTTGAGTTGTATTTGTTGTAGAACTTACTTTACCTGGTTTGTTCTACCATGGTTTTAATCTTATTAAGTAGTAGATATGTATGTACATTAGGACGGCCCTAAAAAACGACAAATTTGTATTTTTGAAACGCCTACCCTCACATTTTTCCATTTAGTCAAAAACTTTGTATGTGAAATTTTGTGGCGATCGGTTAACCCGTGCCACCCGAGTGATTTTTGTTTCCATAGTAATTTTTATGGGACTAAAAGTGAATTTTCACGAAAATCCTCTAATTTATGGTCCCATCGACAAAAAAGCTTTACCAGTTGATTGTTGTGGCTAAAAAATGATTTCCACAAAAACGACAACACGAGTCCCCTCCCACCGATCCTTTTCCACAGTACTTGTAAAAATATATTTTTTATAGAAAATATTATAAAAATATATATTAAAATATTGGTCTGTTCCAGTACTGCAAGAATCTACTAATTTTTACTATTTTTTCCGATAACATAAAGGAAACAATTTTATCGTAGTAAAAAATAGTAGCTTCTTGCAGGTTCTGGAACAGAGCATATAAGTATATGCAAGAATCTACTAATTTTAACTATTTTTTCGATATCATAAAGCAAACAATTGCTCTGTTCCAGAACCTGCAAGAAGCTACTATTTTTTACTACGATAACATTTTTTCCTTTATGTAAAATTTAGTAGATTCTTGCAGTACTGGAACAAACCAATTTTTATCGTAGTAAAAAATAGTAGCTTCTTGCAGGTTCTGGAACGGAGCATCTGTTTCTAAGAAAATGTGAAATTAAAACTTTTATAACGGAATGAAACTGTCAAATGCAAAAAATTGTAAAGAAAATATTTTTCATTTCAAATTTCCATAGAACAAGAACCTAGCCTCTAATATTGTTATATTAAATACAGTCGAACCTCGATTATCAGTAATGGACTGTGCCGGAGTCATTACGGATAATCGATTTCCTCGGATAATGGGGTAACATTTTTTTTTTTTTTTTAATTTTTATATTATTAATTTTTGCAAATCTTGTATAAGTAGGATTATGAATTTAATTTGGAGTTTAAAAGATTGAAAATGTTCTTAAATAATTCATTTTTGTATTGTTTTTGTTTATTGAGATTTGGTCGAATGAATTATAATTCCGGATCATAAAGATTTTCGTGGTTAATAGGAGTTTAATGACCAAAAATTCAGTGTTTTCCTTTCCCGGATAATGGAGGTTTACCGATAATCGAGGTTCGACTGTATTAAAATTGTTTTAGCTAAGTCAAGCTTTAATAAGGTTCTGTCACTTTTACCACGGCCGCCAATCAAACAGTCACTTGACTTGATTCGTTCCTATTCAAATTGTCATTCTGATTATAGTTTAGTATTTTAGTGTTCCTAGTATGTCAGAATGAAACATACGATTCAGTATTTGTTTTGTAAACAACAGAAAAACGGAGTGGAAAAAACGCAACAATGACAACACTTGCAGATGTCAAAAAATGTATTTTGCATTCTAATTGGACCTTCTAATTTTCTCTTGTTTGTCAACGGCGTAATGGAACAAAGCAAAGTAATGCCGCATCAACGGTGCCATGTATCCTCCTCCTTCACCTTTAAAAGGACTCAACAACAATATCGATTTTAAACGAAAATTGTGTGCGAAAAAGAGATTTTAATTTATATTTATAGCATTCTGACACACACACGCCACCCCATACAATTAAGTAAATTGAAAAAGCACATGTTTTTGTAAGTCATGTCATCACACAAGCCGCAAAAAGAAAGAAAAACATTAACTGTAGCCTTCAAAAGCATTAGTAGTTAATGACTATTTTAAAGAACGGCATATTTAAGTTAAAGTTAATTAACATACAAACAATTCCACTTTAGTTATTTCTAATTTAAATTTACTGCAGTCGATTCTAACTAACCTGTGCCAATTGGTCTTCTGCCGCCTTCCTCTGTTCGGGATTAGGATCAATTGTTGCACGCAACAATTCCGTCAGCTTTTGGTGATCCATATTTTCTTGAGTTTATTTATTAATCCGTATACAAACAAATGCAGTGAAAAACCACACAATTTGTGTGCTACAAATTGAATTATAAGCAATAATAAAAAGCACAAACAATTCGCAAAAATTATATGAAAATATGAATCTATAGCGAAACGGGGAAAACGTGTTAGCACCCGAGACCCGCGAGCAGAGTATGAAGTTCTTGCAATTTGCTCGACGGCGGTATTCGAAAAACGTTAATTGGTGGCAACATAAGCGTCACCACAATAATGGCGTCTCAGCGACTTGACTGAAAAATAACCGCTTTTCAATTAGGTCGCAGTAACCATGGTAGAATAACACTGTGCAACATTTTCAAGGTAATTTTGTGCAAACAACTTCTAATCCAGTTTTTATGAAAGTTCAGACCCAATAGACAAAACCCCTCTATGTGTTTTGTTTTGTTAGTTCGGGTTCGGATTTTATGGCCCTATCTAAACATCGTTAAATATTGACTTTTTAAAGCAAAACGGGGCTATATCTTTAAAACCAATACGAATCTTTCCATGACATCCGCAACAAAATTGTAAACAAGAACAAGAAGAAGGTATTTGGAAAAGTAATCAACACGAATAACCTCATTTATTGCCTCAAATTTTATAATATATCTCAAAAAAAAAAAAAACGGTAGTTTGTATATATTTCGCAGCGTATCTCCAAAACAGTTAAATTTTTCTTAATATTATATTTGGGAAAATATTCGCTGAAATGTAATACACAACTCTTCAGAACATATTACTGCTGTAAAATGCCTTCATCGCGTTGTTTCTAGCATATTTTTCAACGACAATTTGAAAAATATATCAACAATACATTGAAATTTCAAATATGAGAATAAACAGCCTGTGTGAACGTTGTTTGAAATATGTTTTGTAAAAGGTATGATATGTCCCGGTCCACACTAGCGTGAATTTCATTAAAAAGTTTCATGAAATTAGGCGTTCTTAAATGGAATTTCCCACTACAGCAATTTTATGATTTTACTCTATTATGAGAGTCGATATAGAGACGCATAATTTCATGTAACTTTTTCAATGAAATCACTCTAGTGTGGACCGGGACTATGAAATCCAGCCTAAACAACATGAAATAAATGTTTTACATTTTCAGAATGTTCTGAGGAATTACTGAGCACATTATTTGGAACATTTTTGTTAAAGGTAATTGCTCATTTGGACTAGCCATAAATCCTCGACTGGATTTAATAAATCCGGTACAAATCTCATTGAATTTAGATATACATTTTGGAGGATTTAAATGGCAGCCATCTGAACGAATGTGAAACGCCAAAAGAATTTTTTGTAAATTGAATTCGTCTCAAAAAACATACGTCAAATTACAAATGTATTGTTTAATACTGAAAATGTTAGCACATTATGCTACTAATGCTAACTAAAGATCAAATAAAGAATTATTTTATCGCAGTTTGCCCATCTAAAATATATATACGAATTATTTTATCGTTTAGACATCATAAATATTAGTCTTGGTTGATTAAAATTAACTTTGCACATCAAAACAAATTTAGTTTTGCCGCCTTGTTTACAAATTTTTACATTAGCTCTGTTCCAGAACTAAAAAGTTTTTACAATTTTTACCACTTTTACACATTTTGCGTTCCCGTACACAAAATTTATATGAAAATCGTTTACGACTTTTACAACTTTTACCACTTTATAAAGTACGGGAACAGGCCAATTTTAAATTATTTTTAGTGTAGCAATTCACCGATGCATCTACCTTGTTTCTTGTGCCAGCTTGCAACTTTTTGTATTTTCTAACAACATGTTACAAAAAACAGAGTTGTATACGAGGATTTATGCCATATTTAAAACAAATCCACTCAATAGGAAGATTTATTTTTGTATGGGAAATCTGGTAGATTTTGGCTGGATTTAGCAAATAAAACCTGATAATGCGCTAAATCCGGCTAATGGTGTTATATCTAAATGGCATATTACTTGGTTCAACTCTCAATAGTTATGCTGCTACTGACCATACCCTGCAAAAAAATGGAAGTTGTGCAATTGGAGTTATTATATCACAACATCTTTCGATGTAGTCCAACAGAGTTATAAAAAATGCACTCCCTTCGATACATTTTATAAGCAGTTGCTTTAGAGATCCCTACAAAACAAAAACAGTTCTTTGATCCCTACCCGCCGCTGCCGACATAATTTCTTCAAAAGAGAAACAAGTGTGAATATATATCGAAGAATTTGTTATAAAATATTTTCTATGAATTCACTTATGAATTTTACAAGGGTGTGCGCAGCTAGGATGCACTCAATTTTGCTTCCACAGCACACAGCTAGGATGCACTCCATTTTCGATCCAAATCACAGCTTTTGATGTTGTGTTTTGTATTGAATTTAAAGGCACTCTTTGGATTGCATTTTTAGTCAGTCTAAAGACGCAATAAAAATGTAAGCCATTGCGAAATATCCCAGAATAAATAAAATGCATTTATTATTTGTGTCATGATGAAATAATAAGGTGGCGTAAAACGGACAGCTGATTGGTTTCAATCTGTCAAATTTTTTGTTATTGTGAATAAATTGTATGAAAACGTAAACAAACATTTTGACATATTGAAGATTTTTTGGCCAAAACAGAGTTGTATTTGTGCTACTTACGTGACCTGTTAAATAGATCTTGATTTGTGTAAAACAATAATAAAAAGAACTTTATTATATAAACACAAATTAAAAAAAGTTTCCATTAAATTCAATCATATTTGAGTTTACTTTCTCCGTTCTCCAATTAATCCAAGCGCATCTGATTTTGTTTCATCATCCTACGTTTACATTTACGAAATCCACTCGATTTCAACTGTCAATTCCATTGATCAAACGTCAAATGAAATCGAATCGATTTCAGGTGAGTTTTCATTTGACGTATACGCAAAGGAGTTGACAGTTGAAATCGAGTGGATTTCGTAAATGTAAACCAAGCATAAAGGTATTTTATGTTGCCTTCCCATCACTAGTTCAGCTTTCGACATGGACTCCAACTGCACTCCACTCCATTAAAAATTCCCGTCTCGTGAACTACCGGAAAAATGTTCACAAGTTAAGATTTTTTTCTTTATTTTATAACAAATTCTTAGAAATGTATTCACTACCTCTTATTTTTAGAATAAATGATTTCGCCAGCGGCGGGTAGGGATCAACCAACTGTTTTTTATTTTTTGTAGGGATCTCTAAAGCAACTGCTTATAAAATGTATCGAAGGGAGTGCAGTTTTCATAACTCTGTTGGACTACATCGAAAGATGTTGTGAAATCATAACTCCAATTGCACAACTTCCAAATTTTTTGCTGGGATGTTTAGGGTTAAAATTTTATGGTAGCAAATTTCGAAATTTCAAATTTCATGAGAAGACCCTATTACATTTTGAAAACTAATGGTCTGTTCCTTTACTTTTGAAAATGGTAAAACCGGCAAAAGTAGTAAAAGTTGTAAACTGCACCCATATGAATTGTATGTTCTCTGAAGTAAAGGAACGCATTTCGAGTAAAAAGTGGTAAAACTTGAAGATTCTTGCACGTAAAGGAACAGAGCTTAAATTTACAAAAAAAAAGTAAGAATACAGCTGGTTGTCACTTCTACCTTATATAAATATGCCTTGGTTCTAATATTTCGCATGCCAAACTTGGGCATCAACAACAGCTTGTAAACGTCTCTGAACTCAATAAATAAGTTTTGGAATGTCATATTCCAATGGTATTTTTTGTCATTCTTCATTAATGCATTTTATTTAGCCCCTCCTGTTAGTGGGCGACTTATTCCCGACTTTTTCTTCAGGTGTACCCATAAATTGTCGATGGGGTTAATATCTGCACTTCTTACTGGGGTGTCAATGACTTTGGTGCAGTTGTATAACAACCAAGTGCTAGATAAATAAGATTTATGTTTAGGATCGTTGTCGTTGTTGGGTAGTACAGATATTGCAATTTGTTTGAATGTTCAGGGTCAACAAACCCAAATTTCTTGACGTAACTGACAGTTTTCCGAACTTTACTGTATGTGTTAAATTTTTGTTTTTCGTGGCTGTAAGGAGTTTTCGCAATACTTTTTGAGGTCCATCGTGATAGTACAACATAATTTAGTCTCATCAGAAAATATTACGTCATCCCAATACTAAAGATGGCGTGAAAAGTTGTCTGTACCCAGCAAAAAGTTTAGAAGTAGTGCAATGCAGAGTTATGATTTCAATGCATCTTTCGATGCAGTCCACACGGAGTTATGAAAAATGCACTCCGCTCGATACATTTTAGAAGCACTCGCTTATAGATCCCTAGCCAAGCAAACCAATTTTTTGATCCCTACAGTCGCAGTCTTTTTTTTCTGAACACAAGAAAGAGTGTCTAAAATGATAAGAATTTGTTTAAAAAAATAAAGAAATACAAACTAAAGATACGAGCATTGTTGTAATTCACGAGACGCAATTTTTTTTTTTGAAGTGGAGTTAGAGTTTTTTTTGGAAATCTGAACTGGAGTTGGAGGAAAAATGAAAAACCATTTGGATGATGAAGCAATATCAGTTGCGGTGTCACAAAAAGCGGAGCAGAGGAAGTAAACTCAGTTATGATCAAATTTAATGGAGAGTTTTTATAATTTTTATTAATGTAATAAAGTTAATATTTTTGTTTACTCGAATAAGCAATGTATTTTATTTATTTTGGGATATTTGCAATGGCTTGCATTTTGTAGCATCTTTATGGGTACTTTACACGATATGTTTTATACATATGAGCTGTCACTTTGTACATACTGTTACGAATGTAACTGATAGTTTTAAGTTAGTTTAGTTTAATTTCCGTTAATTTAAAAATTTGAATTGTAACTTAAAGTTTTATTACGCAGTTACTTTATTTAAGCAACAACAACTACCATGTAGAACTTTCTTCATTATTCTAGATGTTACTTTACCTTTCATTAATGTGTTTTTATTTTGTTTTGCCATAATCATGTAATGCCAAGTTTATACTTGCGCTCCAAAATCCACTGGATTTCACGAAATCCTGAAATACACCCCGGTGTTTACACTTATTTTTTTGTTGATTTCAAACATATCACAATGATCAAGGTGGATGCATATGCGCAGCTGATCGAACATGAATTTTCAAAACAAGTTGTTGTAAATTGAATTAAGCATCAAAAATATACGACAATATAGAACTTTAAAACTTTATTTGGAAAATTATCGTAAAATGATCTATATATCGTATTAATTGTGTATAGTACTAACAAATGAAAATATCAAAAAATGATTTTATCCTTGAGACTTCGTTATAATAAATTTTAGCTCTGTTCCAGAACTAAAAAGTTTTTACAATGTTTACCACTTCTACACATTTTCGTTCCCTTACACAAAATTTATATGAAAATCGTTTACGACTTTTACAACTCTTACCACTTTATAAAGTACGGGAACAGGCCATTTGATAGATAAAAATTGTGCTCAGAACCTGCACAAAATTAGTACTTGCAGTAGTTTTCCCGTTTAGTGCTAAAAATGCGTTCCCATACTCCGAAATCTAGCAAGACTTGCACTTCTCTTCAAACAAAAATAGCGCCGACTAATACCTTTTCCTGTTTTCTGCAATAAAATTTTGGCCTAGTAGAAACTAGCAGCAAATATTTTCATTGGCATTTAATATGTTAGCTGATACGTTGATTTTGACATTTATGCAGGAGTTTCTGCAATTTCCGTCATTTTTCCGTTCCCGTATTTTTTAAGAAATTTGTATGGGGAAGCATGTTTTGACAATTCGCTCTTTTTTCTAACATTACCATTAAAAAGTACGGGAACACAATAAAAAATATCATTGTAACAAAGTAATTTAATATTTTTTTCATATTGTTTACAAATTTTGATACTAAAATTTTTTGTTGCAGCAATTGACCATCTACCTTGTTTATTGTGATACGTGAAAAGTGTTGCAACTTTTGGTACTTTTTTAGGCAAAAGCAGGGTTGTATATCATGTGTACTGTGATTTCGATGTTGATTTCGCTGAAATCACGAAATAAGAGGATTTCATTTTTGTATGCGAAATCATGATAAATTTTGCTTGATTCCGCGCGAAATCACGAAACGCATTCGAAATCACGAAACGACGCCAAATGTAAACTAAGCATAATTATCGTTTAGTTTCTACTTCTTGTATTTCGTGTATTTGTTTGTTGTTGTAATTACGTCATTACTGTGCTGGTCTACTTGTATGTATGTGAGTATGGTTGTTCGCTTAGTGGGAATGTGCGTCTGTGTGTTCGCTGCACAGATTCGAGAAGTTGCCAGATTACTGGATAATTCTAGACCAAGGAGATTTTGGATATAAATAGCGGTAGGAACGGCAACATGAGTGAGTTGTGTTTTAAGCGTTGAACTGAACAGATCGGTAAAAGAGTAGCTGCGTGCTAACTAGAGATTTGCTGTGTGCTTAATAATTAAAGTCGGTTCTGAATAAGTGTAATAAAGTAAATAAAGCATTGTAGAGACGTAATCTAAAACGAACCCTGTTTTATTTGGTACAAATCGTATCGGGGAATAAAACAACGTCTACACGGACATTAGTTAAATCTAATTCCGTAACAATTGGTGTCAGGAAGTGAGATTACGATCATCCTACAATGAAGTTCAAGGATCTACGAAAGGAAGATTTGAAGAAGGAGCTAAGTAAGTTGGAGTTGTGTTCTACTGGCAACAAGGCCGAATTAC
Organism: Musca autumnalis; assembly: GCF_047663935.1. Lineage (NCBI taxonomy): Eukaryota > Metazoa > Arthropoda > Insecta > Diptera > Muscidae > Musca > Musca autumnalis. The sequence goes on along the minus strand of NW_027411977.1, from coordinate 118,724,429 downwards.
AAAAACGCTTGTTGGAAGAGTTCGAGCGCCGTGGAATGAACATCGACGAATATGAGTTTGATATTAGAGATGAAACTTCAGACGCGGTTCCGAGTTATACGGAGGTTGCAAAAGTTATTGCAGTAACGTTGGCGAAGGAATTTAGTAAGAGAATGGAAGAGGAATCTATTGCAATAAATGAAAGCTTCAAATGTCTGACGGAGGAATTCGACGAAAAATTGGAAGAATTAGAGGCAAAAATCAGCGAAAGACTCGATAATATTACGCAAGTTATTGGAAAGCGATTCGTGGTTATGGAAAACCATTTAAAGAAATTGGATAGGCAATTTCTGACCCACGACGAGAAGTTTGCGAATCTGGAAAAGAAAATGTCGGAACTGGAAATCAAAGGAGGTCAAGTGCGAGTTATTGATAACACTCTGGAAATCAAGCCTCCTGAATTCGACGGATCTACATCGTTTGATGTCTTCAAATTACAATTCGAGGCGGTGGCTTCGAGAAATTCGTGGAACGATAACGACAAGGCGGTACGACTACTTATGGCATTGAAGGGCGGTGCTGCTGACGTATTACAGAATATTCCCGCCGCTTCTAGAAACAACTATGGAGATATAATTGCTGCTCTCGAACTTAAGTACGGTGGCGGACATAAGCAAGAGACAATGGTGAAACCTCAGGCTTGCAATGTGCGGAGGCTGGAAGTTGAGGACAACAATCCTCAGGCCGTTGTCGAACTAATGAAAGATGCACTAATGCAGGTAATAGGTAAAGTGAAACGAAGGGCTGGCAAAACGAGAAGGACTTGCTACAACTGTCGGAAAGCTGGACACATTGCACGAGAATGCAGATTGCAACGACCAAGGACCAGATCCGCCTCACCGCCTTTGAAAAGCGAAGACCAACTTGTGGCTAAGAATCCGAAAAATGAGACATCAGGTGAATCAAAAAAAGTGAATTCCGTCAATCACGAAGCGCCGCTGGCAGATGATGAAAACGATGGTCCCACAATTTCTATAGCCATAGTCCAGCAGGAGAATCACAACTTAACGGCTAAAGGCTTCATCAATGGTGTTTTGCGTAACTTGACATTGGACACCGGTGCAGCAAAGTCCATTATTAGACCGGATTTGGTAAAAGGAAAGGTATTGCCGTTAAATGGAGTCAAATTGCGGACGGCCACAGGCGAGACTACAACGGTGCATGGAAAGGCCTACCAAAGGCTGAGCATGGGTAGAAAATCTGTAAATTTCGATTTTATAGTGGCCGATATTGTGGACGAAGTTATACTTGGTGTAGACTTCATGATTGCCTTCGATATAAACCTGGACATAACGCACCGTGTGATGACATGGTCCAATGGGGAAATACCGATAAGTGTGGGCTACAACGAGAAAAGCAAACATCGTCCAAAGGCAGAATCCGGCGAGATCGCTGTCGATGTCCGTACGCTGAAGGTGGAAGCCGCCGACAATTGGCCCGTAGGAAAGCGGAAAAATCCAGCAACGAGGACGAAAAAACGAAGTTGTACGTTGAGGAAAGGTCCATCGAAAAGCGGCCGTACAGCAAGGAAGGACGAGTCTGATGAAGACCAGGTGGCACTTAGGAAGGTGACCACAAAGAAAGAAGGTATAACGTCACGATTCCTGGAGAGAAGACAACGTCGTCCAGAAGAGCAAAAGACCAAAGCTGACGCAGTAAAGGGTACATCTAAATCGGTTGCCACCACTACGGAACGAGAATTGCGTCTAGTCAAGTGGAACAGGCTTAAGCGGGAGGCAGTGTTACCAATGCCCATACCACCGAGAGGGAACTGTGCCTATTCGGGACGAACAGGCTTAAGCGGGAGGCAATGTTACGAATGTAACTGATAGTTTTAAGTTAGTTTAGTTTAATTTCCGTTAATTTAAAAATTTGAATTGTAACGTAAAGTTTTATTACGCAGTTACTTTATTTAAGCAACAACAACTACCATGTAGAACTCTCTTCATTATTCTAGATGTTACTTTACCTTTCATTAATGTGTTTTTATTTTGTTTTGCCATAATCATGTAATTATCGTTTAGTTTCTACTTCTTGTATTTCGTGTATTTGTTTGTTGTTGTAATTACGTCATTACTGTGCTGGTCTACTTGTATGTATGTGAGTATGGTTGTTCGCTTAGTGGGAATGTGCGTCTGTGTGTTCGCTGCACAGATTCGAGAAGTTGCCAGATTACTGGATAATTCTAGACCAAGGATTTTGGATATAAATAGCGGTAGGAACGGCAACATGAGTGAGTTGTGTTTTAAGCGTTGAACTGAACAGATCGGTAAAAGAGTAGCTGCGTGCTAACTAGAGATTTGCTGTGTGCTTAATAATTAAAGTCGGTTCTGAATAAGTGTAATAAAGTAAATAAAGCATTGTAGAAACGTAATCTAAAACGAACCCTGTTTTATTTGGTACAAATCGTATCGGGGAATAAAACAACGTCTACACGGACATTAGTTAAATCTAATTCCGTAACAATACATTTTGTATGGGAGAAGTGACAACTCATATGTAAAAAACATACCGTGTAAAGTACCCATTAGACTGCATTTAAATTCAATCCAAAACACTACATCAAAGTCTGTGATTTGGATCGAAAATGGAGTGGATCCTAGCTGCGCGCTCTCTTGTAAAATTCATAGGAAAAGATGTACTCCAGCGGCAATTGTTCTAGTGATTTAAGCTGTAAACAGATACAACGTTTGGGTAAAGTTTTGTGTCGTTTTGGCCGTTTTTACACTGTTGGGCATGATGCCGAAAAATTCAAATTCATTTAAAATATATGCCGGCAAACAGATAGACGCTGGACTTTGGTATCGTCGTCGCCCTGTTGTTGTTGTTTTTTTCTCGACGCCCAACGCAAAACTTTAATCAAACGTTGTATCTGTTTTCAGCTTTAATTAACTGCATCCGCGGATGCAAACTTTTTGCTGGGTAACAAGTCTGAATAGTTTCTATTGGTCTGTTCCAGTACCGCAAGAATCTACTAATTTTTACTATTTTTTTCGATAACATAAAGGAAAAAATTTTATCGTAGTAAAAACTAGTAGCTTCTTGCAGGTTCTGGAACAGAGCATATATATTATGTTATGCTAAGTTTACATTAACGAAATCCACTCGATTTCAACTGTCAATTCCATAGCTCAAACGTCAAATGAAATCTCATCTGGATTTCATTTGACGTTTAACCTATGGATTTGACAGTTGAAATCGAGTGGATTTCGTAAATGTAGACCAAGCATTAGTTACTCGTGATGAAGGCTTGTTATTATGTCGCACTTTTCTGACTTTTCCATGGGACACACTAAAGGCCTGCGTACATAAGCTGCTCTGCCTGATTGCCTTGCTTTCCTGCTTCATTTTTGACATAATAAAAATAAAAGAATAAAGAAGGCCGAGAAAATTTCGAACTGTGTTGCCCTTATCTTTTTTATTCTTTTATCAGAAGTAAGCAAGGTAAGCAGGCAAGGCAGCTTATGTACGCAGGCCTTTACTCCGAAATCTTATTTTGATTAGAAAAAGCAATTATCTAGTGCAGCTTTGGGTTTGTTCTTCAATTTCTTTAGTCCGTGTTTACACACACGGGAAAGTAAATTCAGTTTTTAGGTCACTTGTTGGGCTTACTATTTTTGCCTGCCCTGTCACGTCTTTAGTTCGAGCCTGCATTCTCTCTCGGTGTGGTATACGATGTTGTATACAGTTCCAAGCTTATGAAAGGTGATTTTAGCGATTTCCCTGTCGGATTTACCATTATTACAATTGGAATAGACCAAATATAGCATATTTTCCGAAATATTCATTAATTCTGCAATAACATCGCGGGATTTTCCAGCGATTTTTCGCAATTAAGAATTTTTATGACTTTTATGGTATGTGGACATATAGATCCATGATTACTGGTCATAAATTGATATATATATATATATATATATATATATATATATATATATATAGCGAAAAATCGCTGGAAAATCCCGCGATGTTATTGCAGAATTAATGAATATTTTGCAATTATTTATTTGCAGGGTTTAAAAGCCAACATCTAAAAACATTAGCTGTACACTTCAACTGCTACACAGTAATCACACACACGGCTAAATAAGCAACCGAACGCATATTTATTTTTGTACATTTTTGCTTATTTCGTTTTTTACGCCTAATCTTTTTTTCGTTAGGCATAATCGACAACCAAGCTACATATTTAGCAGTCGGCTGACCATTCGTCGCAGCGAATTAGCAACCGAGTGTGTTTTTAGTGATAAGGGTTGCCAACGCAATAATAAAAAAGGTGTCATTTAATGTCAAAATGCCCCCATCATATGGTAAAACCTAAAGAATACTAATTATTATTGTTTAAAAATAAAAAAAAAATCTATTTTGAACGGCTACAACAAAAATTCACATGTCCTTTGAACGAAAAAGTGATTTTTAATGCATTACACTGGTAACCCTGATCTCAAAAACAATTGTTTGCTGAAAACATGGCTAAAGCTGAAAGCACATACAACGTTTGGGTAAAGTTTTGCGTTGGGCGTTGACCAAAAAACAACAACAACAGGGCGACGCCGACATCAAAGTCCGGCGTTGATGTGTTTGCCGGCATATATTTCAAATGAATTTGAATTTTTCGGCATCATGTCCAACAGTGTAAAAACGGCCAAAACGACACAAAACTTTACTCAAACGTTGTATGTGTTTTCAGCTTTAGCCGTTGAAACTTTTAGATATGACTTCATTAGACGGAGTTAGCATATCATCAGGTTTTATTTGCTAAATCCAGCCAAAATCTACCAGATTCCCCATACAAAAATAAATCCTCCTATTGAGTACCAAGCAAAAAGTTTGCATCCGTGGATGCAGTTGAATCACTTCAAGTGTACCGTACATTTGCCGTTGGAGTACATCTTTTCCTATGAATTCACTTATGAATTTTACAAGAGAGTGCGCAGCTAGGATGCACTTCATTTTGCTTCCACAGCACACAGCTAGGATGCACTCCATTTTCGATCCAAATCACGGCTTAAGATGCAGTGCTTTGGATTGAATTTATATGCGTTCTTCGGATTGCATTTTTAATCAGTCTAAAGATGCAATTAAAATGCAAGCCATCGCGAAATATCCCAAAATAAATAAAATGCATTTATTATTTTTGTAAAACAAGAACACAAAGAACTTTATTATATAAACACAAATTAAAAAAAGTTTCCATTAAATTCAATCACATTTGAGCTTACTTCCTCCGTTCTCGATTTAATCCAAGCGCATCTGATTTTCTTTCATCATCTTAAAGTTGTTTTATGTTGCCTTCAATCAACTGTTTTTTCTGTAGGGATCTCTACAGCAACTGCTTATAAAATGTATCGAACAAAGTGAATTTTTCATAACTCTGGTGGAGTACATCGAAAGATGTTGTGAAATCATAACTCCAATTGCACAACTTCCAAAATTTTTGCTGGGTAGATTTAATTTAAATCTGGTATAAATACTCGTATACAACTCTGTTTTTGCAACATGTTGCTTGAAAATACAAAAAGTTGCAGGCGGGCACAAGAAACAAGGTAGATGCATCGGTGAATTGCTACACTAAAAATAATTTAAAATGTAAAAATTTGTAAACAAGGCGGAAAAATTAAATTTGTTTTGATGTACAAAGTTGATTTTAATCAACCAAGACTAAAGGCCTGCGTACATAAGCATATCTGCCTGATTGCCTTGCTTTCTTGCTTCATTTTTGACATAATAAAAATAAAAGAATAAAGAAGGCCGAGGAAATTTCGAACTGGGTTGCCATTTTCTTTTTTATTCTTCTATCAGAAGTAAGCAAGGTAATACTATGTTTACATTTACGAAATCCACTCGATTTCAACTGTCAATTCCATTGCTCAAACGCCAACAGAAATCCAATCGATTTCAGATTAGTTTTCATTTGACGTATACACAAAGCAATTGACAGATGAAATCGAGTGAATTTCGTAAATGTAAACATAGTATAAGCAGGCAAGGCAGCTTATGTACGTAGGCCTTACTATTTACGATGTCTAAACGATAAAATAATTCGTTTATTTATTTTAGATGGGCAAACTGCGACAAAATAATTCTTTATTTGCTCTTTTGTTAGCGTTATGCTTTGTTTACATTTACGAAACCCACTCGATTTGAACTGTCAATTCCATTGGTTAAACGTCAAATGAAATCCAATGGATTTCAGATAAGATTTCATTTGACGTTTGAGCAATGAAATTGACAGTTGAAATCGAGTGGATTTCGTAAATGTAAACCTAGCATTAGTAGAATAATGTGCTAACATTTTCAGTATTAAACAATAAATTTGTAATTTGACGTATTCAATTTGCAAAAAATTCTTTTGACGTTTCAAATTCGATCGGATGGACTGATGCATCTACCTTGGTAATTGTGCTATGAACAAAAATCAGCTGACTGCCATTTAAATCCTCCAAAATGTATATCTAAATCCAATGAGATTTGTACTGGATTTATTAAATCCAGTCGAGGATTTATGACTTGTCTAATAGTACGTTTATATATTACCGGATTTAACAAACCCACTGGGTTTTAAATGTCAATTCCATTACATATACGTCAAACAAATCCTCATAAAGAAGGTTAACCCCGCAAAAAGCTCTAATATAAACAGCATATAAAACGCATTTTACACTTAACATATTTTATAAAACATGTATCATTTAAGTTGTCGATTCCATACAATATGTGTGTTCGTTTACTCAGAATTTGTGCAAATTGTTACTGGATGTTGTTCGTTTACTCTACGGTACAATGCAAAATACCTTAGCCGATTACAAGAAGTTACTGAACTTGTACAAATTTGTACAAATTGTTGAGTAAACGAACACACCTAATATCTGTCAAATAAATGAAGTAAAATCCCAAAACACCTGTTTTAAGTGCAAGTGTAAAATGCGTTTAAATCATTGGTGCTCGCGCCTTTACGCTACCGTAAATACCAGATACTCTTTAGTGTTGTTATTCCAGCAAAACATCAAGGTTTGTTGTAATCTTTGAATTAATTCATCTCAGACAGTTTATTAAATTACAATTATGATTAAACATTTTTAAATATCTAATGAAAACTCAAGAAAAACTAAAATATCGATTCTCTTAAATACAGTTGTGGGCGGCCCTGGTCTAAATGAGCTATTATTCTCTTTTCTGATATGTCCCGCTTGCAATGAAAATTCCAATTGCTGTAATTTAATGGGTACTTTACACGATATGTTTTTTACATATGAGTTGTCACTTTGCATATACATTTTGTATGGGGATGTGACAACTCATATGCAAAATACATATCGTGTAAAGTACCCATAAGTAGTCCAGAACTAGTTCTAAGCGGTACTAGTACACAATTGACCACTAAGTAATGCGAAGGGAACCAATTGACACCTTTTTATCCCCAAGTAAACGACGAGACGTCAGTTGCGAAGATTGTCTCTTAAATTAAATCCACCATTTTTTTACGTAAACGACAATTTGTAAAATAATTCACATTTGCATTTTCTTAATAACTTACATATAAATGCAGGATCCAATAACAGAAGCTAGTGCTGATGGACTGAACATATTCGTACCTATTATTCACAATGTTCTGGTATAAAAAAGGAATAGGAAGGAAATATACAATTTGCCATCTTCTTCTCTCTACCCGCTACCAATGAAAATTCCAATTGTCATAATTAGTCCAGAAATAATTCTGGTCCGAACTAGTACCAAATCGTCACAAAATAATGCGAAGGGAACCAATTGACAACTTTTTATCGCCAAGTAAACGACGAGGCGTCACTTGCGACTATTTACTCTTATATTAAATTCACCACATTTTTGAACAACAACAGAAGAGAGGAATGATAAACATACTGGTATATGACTGTAAACTTGGAACTAGTACAATACTATCTACAGGTAATGCATAAAAAGTCAATTGGTTACCTCCTATGACATCCCCATGTTAAAGTTTACAGTTGATTGCACTGTGAGGGTTCTAAAGTGGAACTAGTTACTGTACCCTAAGAATCGACGAGTTACCGATGCCGAACTAGTTCATCTTGCAAGCGGGGTGTTGATCATGTGTGCTGCAAAATATGAGAATGCGAATTATAGCAACAATAGCTGTGTCTTTTTACGTGATAATCTATATATATAAAAATGGTGTAAAAAATGTATAGTAATTCATAAAATGAGAACGGCTAGGCCGATTTCTGTAAAATTTTTTGTCAGTTATTCGTATTTTCGAGAAGAAGGTCTTTACGGAAGAAAATTTTGGAAAATCTCTCTGGAAAAGTCGGAAAATTGGAAAAATCGAAAATTGAGTTTTTGTATGAAATTTTATTCCTTAATAGCGAGACGAAGTTCGCCGGGTCCGCTAGTTAGTAATAATTATTACTAATGCCATGTTCATACCAGCATTTGAATAACTTCGTTCGTTCTCATAATTACGTACACGAATTAACCCGTTCATACGACATGGTACACAATTCATAGCAAGATGATTCATATTTTCATAGTTTTTGTTTACTGATTTTAAAGAAAGTTTCAGACAAAAGACGAGTATAGTTAATTGATATGAACTTAAAAAATATTTGTCCTTTCAGATATCTATTTAATATTAAATTATATTAGTTTCATTCATGTTTTCTATTTTTTTCTCACAATTTTGGTGTTTTCAAAATATTTTCAAATTTTTCTATTTTAAAAATTTTTAAAATAACTTTTTGGTATACAGACTTTCCCGCAGGCATTTGATTTCTGTTTCTAAATTTGAACGCGAATTTGAAACGATGGACAAGAAATGCAAGTGCAATGAAAGAGAAGACACAATTTGCTATGATTTGAATATATACTAGTCGTTAAACCGTTAACTTTTCTTTCATATTTTGCAGTTTTTCTAAAAATGTTTTGGTTTTTAATAAATTTTTAAATTTTGTATTTTTCCTGTCATAATTAATTTATTTCGATAAATTCTCTCATTTGTTAGAGATGGGACATATTTTATCGTCGTTCTGAGAGTAATTTAAATTGAACAATGTACACAAATCGTTGTTCGTTCTCAATATTTTGTATGGGAAATGAAGTAATTACATCGTAATTTGGGGTCGAACAACGAATAGAGAGCGAAACACCGTCAGTCTGAACAAGGCATAATGTTGCCAATTTTGACAGTTGTATAAAGGAAAAGTTGCCGAAAAAAATGTTTCAACAACATTTAGTAAGTAAAAAGACTATGTGGTATCCGATGGAATTGCAATTTTCGAATTTCGAAAAAAGATGAGTTGTGCTGAATTGTGCTAGGTTTGTGCCCATTTGTGCCGAAAATTTTTTTTCGAAATTCGAAAAAATGGCTGAGTTATTCGACGAAACATTTTTTTCGAAAAAATGTTGCCAGAATTGCAATTTTCGAATTTCGAAAAAATTTAAGTTGTGCTGAATTGTGCTCAGTTTGTGCCCATTTGTGCCGCAAAAATTTTTTCGATATCTCGTACCATTTTCGAAAAAACCGATATTTTCGAATACATCACAGAATTGCAATTTTCGAATTTCGAAAAAACAAAAGTTGTGCTGAATTGTGCTCAGTTTGTGCTCATTTGTGCCGCAAAAATTTTTTCGATATCTCCTACCATTTCCGAAAAAACCGATATTTTCGAAAATACGATAGAATTTGCAATTTTCGAATTTCGAAAAAACAAAATTTGTGCTGAATTCTACTCAATTTGTGCCAACTTGTGCCGTTTAAATTTTTTCAATATCTCTAACCGTTTTCAAGATATGGTAATTTCGAAAAACCAGTATTTTATATGAAAAATCACTGTAATTTCTGCAATAATGCAAATATCGAGATGATCTTTTTTGTGCTGAGTTAGACTCGCTGAGCACAATTTTTCGTCCATACATTGGAAATTTCCAACTTTACTCGTTACTCGCTCAAAATGAAAAAATCCTATCACTTCCGTTTAAATAGGAATTTTTTAATTCTGTAAATTGAGCTGAATTGTGCTCGTCTAGCACACATTTTTCGCTTTACATTTCAAGTTTCCATCTCTACTCGTTACTCGTTAAAATAGCAAATAATGTTTTTCAACGAAAAATCATTGTAATTTTTGCAAAAATGCAAGTATCGAGATGATCTTTTTTGTACTGAGTTGGATTCACCGAGCACAATTTTTCGTCCATACATTGGAAATTTCCAACTTTACTCGTTACTCGCTCAAAATGAAAAAATCCTATCACTTCCGTTTAAATAGGAATTTTTTAATTCTGTAAATTGAGCTGAATTGTGCTCGACTAGCACACATTTTTCGCTTTACATTGCAAATTTCCATCTCTACTCGGATACCACATAAAAAGACTCCCCTAATATTTTTGTGAAATTTGTTGCTACATGTTGCCGTTGTTCATTGTTGCTAAACATATTTCGAAGAAATTTTAGCAGGCAAAGCTGCAAATATTCGGTGCTTTTGCTAATATGGCGTTAGCATTTTAAATCCTGTTTATTTGACATCACTTTTTGCCCGTTGTTTTGTTAAATCAACAAATATGTACAAAAAACCCAACATAATTGAAAGAATTTCTTGTAGCAATTCCTAATTAAAAATCTAAATTTTTAAAAATTCATCGTTTGCAATAATTTAATTGACTAAATGTATATTGAACATGTGGATAAGAGATCGATTTTACTTCCCAGCTAACAATTTTTTTCCGAATTGGGAACGAAACTCTGCACAAGTTTCCGATTCTGATGCCGAATTCGTTCCGAAATCGGAACAAATTTGTGTGACAAATTTGTCGGAAAAAAATCGGACGGAAAATTAGAGTTTCTTTCCGAATTCGTAAAAAAACTCGAATGAAAAGAAGGAAATTTTTAAGGGAATTTTCGATTTTCTGCACAATTTCGGAAAAAACTCTAAAAGAACATTCGATAATGGACAGAAAATAGGACGAATTTCGGATACTTTTTCAGAATATCGAAACAAATTCTAATGTTTGAACCGAAAATCAGAAAATTATCGGATCTTTTATCCGATGTTAGGAAAATTATCGGACGTTTGATCCGATATTCGGCAAAAAATCGGAATATTTTCGAAAGTTTTATCCGAAAACAGAACTTGTTCCGTTCTGTTGATTTATACGAAATTCGGAAAATTTTCGGATGTTTGATGCAAACTTCTCAAAAGTTAGTTTCTTTATTTGTTGAATAGCATTATAGCATTCATTATAAAACACACCCATTCCTAATAAGGTTTCCATATGCCATCACGCTGTTGTTTTTTATTTGGCGTATCTAAAATAGACTTAACGATATTTATTAGAAATAACTTTTTACAAAATGTGTAAGCAAACTTCCTATTTTCATTTGTTCCGCTACGTCTAACTCACTTAACTGCTGCGAAATAACTAAAAAACAAGCTACAGCATACAAACAAAACAAAGAAATTTCCCTTGCAGTTTATTGTAGACAATCAACTCTCAACCGAAGTTCGGGAATTTTATTCGTGAGAAAAAGAAACGAATTAAAATTTCTTTTCAGATTATGTGCAGAGTACTCGGAAAAAATCGAATTAAAATTTCCATTCAGATTATGTGCAGAGCACTCGGAAATTATCGGAAAGAAAACGAATCAAAATTTCCCTTCAGAGATTGTGCAGAGCACTCGAAAAATAATCGGAAAAAAAAGTTACGAAATCTCGGAAAAAATCTGATATCAGAGCCATCGGTTGCAACATAAATACATGCATATCGACCTTTTTGTAGAAAATTAACTTATGTTGAAACTGAGATATGGGGTATTGTAACCAGGGTTTCGGAGTCGGTGTCGGAGTCTACGAGTCGGAGTCGAGCAATTTTGCTGGAGTCGGAGTCTGAGTCGAAAAAAATAACTCGACTCCGACTCCGGGCAAAATTTTTTCCACGTTATAGAAATAAAACATTAAATTTGGAACAAGAACATTTTATTTAAATTATTATTTTTTTTAAAAGGAAGGTATAAGGAAACATATCTATATGCAAACGGTATATTATACTAAGTTAAAGGAAAATTCACCCTATTTTGTTGATCCAATTGATTTTTTAAATTTTTGCAAACAAAAGTAAAGTTCTATGACAATCGAATTAAGATTGGACCTTTAACTACTTTCGTCAGAAGTCTTACTGGTATTCTCACAAAGTTCTATTGGTATTCTCATCTTGTTTTTATGAGAAGTTATCCTTGTTTTCTACTAAAGACATTGTGGTCTCTATGGGAAATCTTACTGAATACCCATTGACACAAAATGGAAGTCAAGATCTGGGGGTGGAAAAATTCCTTTTCGGGATGAAAACCCCAAAGGATCCCATAGCTGAAATTTCTGAGTTATGACATAATGATTTTTTTGATTGATTTTTTGATCAATCATTGAGAAAATAGCTTTTTATCTCTGTTTCGAGATATTGTTTCATATTGTTAGATGTCAAGTTTTCAGTTAAATAGAATGAGGAACCTTTCTGTCGAATATGCAGTCCTTCTACCTCAGTTCCTTCGATGTCCTTTTTGTTCTTGTACTCAAAAAGTAAAACAAAATGAAATTTTTGACAAAAATGTTCCATCGAAAATTATATAGGTTTCCCATATCCAAGAAATCCATATTGTCACGTTTTCATTGTCCTTTATCAGTTTTACCCATTACTTTCTCAAAAAAAATCGTATGTTTATGTATGTATTTCGTAAAGTTCGCATAATCTATTAACTATATATGAAATTAGGAGGGTTACGCTTTTGAATCAGGGCATCATAAATTCGTTGTTGGTCAACGATAGATTCATCCCGTTATAACTCAGATGTCTGACAAACGGCGAATCTTTCTTCTAGGATTCGTTATATACTCAATGGGGGCTTTAGATGTAGACATTCAAATAACCGGATTCGTCCACCAGGAACAGATATAGTTCATGTGTATCCGAGTTTTCTACACAATCAATAGCTTATACTAAATTCAATAAAATACATAATCATATTGTTTTTCATGAAAAAAGGATCGGGTAAAAGTGATAAAGGACAATGAAAATATGACAATATCGATTACTTGTCCTAGTGGACCGACCATACATAAAATTTTCCTAGCAACATTTTTGTAGAATATTTTCATGCACGAAATCTCAGTGCTAATTTTTCAGTTCCAGAAGACATCCATCTGCCTACGTGCTGGGTGGTATCCACAATATATCTCAAATATTTCAATAAAATTATCCACTTAACTTATAAATTTCAGAAAAAAGTAGAAAGTATAAATAGCATAGAATATGTGGTCAAATTTTTAAGTCGATCGGAACAATATTGCATTAGTATGAGAGTTGGATGGGAACAATTTATTTTATTTTATATGAAGCATATAAACTGAGTTTTTCTCGAAATCGGCCACAAAACTATATGGCAATTGGGTTACTAGTTTTCGACTTAGAGTTGGCACCGCAAAATGCTGAAATAAAAGCTGGGTTGCGTAGACTGCCTCACAACTTCCTAATATTTTTCTCTTTCAGATGGAGAAAAAAATCTGCCAAAAAGTTACGTAGTGTTCTCGGAAAAAAATCATAAAAAATTGCTTTTATTGAGCTTTACAACTGGAGTTCTCCTTTTAAGACTAAGCACACTAAAATGTTGGTTTACATCCAGTTTTAAACTTGGTCATGAATAGCTTATAATTTTTGTTGCATGTACACAGTCCTTATGATTTGTATTGCCCCTTAATTTTAACATATTTTGAAAGCTTTAAGATTTTATCACGCGAAAGAATTCCGTCCAGAATATACTCGTCCAAAAAAAGGAAAACCGACAGAAACTTTCGTAAGATTCGTCCGAAACGATGTTGATATGATCGAATGTATTCGAACGAATGTCCCTTCTGATGAATATGTAAGGAAACACTAACACATTAGCCTATATAGGCCAAAATATAGGAAAAAGTGAAAAAATTTTGCACATTTTATTAATTTTTAGTGGTATAGGAATTCATTCTCGGAGTCGACCCGGAGTCGGAATCGGAGCCGGAGTCATGAAAAAAATTTCTCTGGAGTCGGAGTCGAGGTATTTTTGTAACTCCCAAACAGTTTTACTGTACCATAACTTTTGAACGCATTTCGGTAAAATAAACTGTTTTAGCACGATTCACCGATGGGTTTCTTAAAATAATAATTTGAGCGGAAGCTGTGTTCGTTTTAATGTAAAAAAATAGAAAAAAAATCGTTGAAGGAAACGAGTTTTTTGTGTTAATTCCCTATTAGTGGCTTTATAACACAATGTAGAACTTAATGCTCAAAGAAGAAGTTAAAGAGATGAGGTTCAGAGTTTGAGGTATGATTTTTTAATGTATCCACTTTATATAATTCAAACGGATGCTGACATTTTGAAGACTGAAAATGGGGTTTTTGGAATTTTTGCTCAAATCGCGATGCGCAGCCGGATTTATCTAATAGCTTATTATGTGATTGTAGTACCCGCAATTTCGCATTTTGTAATGCATAAATTGGGCATGTAACCTTCAAAGGATCACGGCAATCTGCGCCCAAAGTCGAAATTTTTGTGCGTAAACTTTTCTAAAAATCCTTCGATTTCAGTGGAAACCCCAGTAAATTTTATTTTTTTTACGTTCTGAATCTACCAAGCCATTCTAAATCCATCCACTAGATCGGCGGATATGATACCCCTCAAATTTCGAAAATATGCAATTTTTTTTTTTTTTTTAAATATCGCGTATTTAGACGCGTTTTGGATGTGTTATTCCTACTTAGATAAATAGAGCGATACGCATATTTAAAATGTGCGAAAACAGATATTTAAAAACGTTCGCGAATCCGTAGATATAATAGATTTTTTCTAAAAACTGAGTGTGATGCTACATCCATGGTTCTTGATGGATCGCACTGAAATGACATCGAACGATGTATTTTTTTATGGTAATCATTGAAATCGGATGCGCATAAAATGCAAATGTACTGCGTGGAAATTATGGGCATTTTACTGTTTTTGCACCCCAAGTCCCGGTCCACACTAGCGTGAATTTCATTAAAAATTTCATGAAATTAGGCGTTTCTAGATCGAATTCCCTACTACAGCAATTTCGCGATTTTACTCTACTAGGGAACTCGATCTAGAAACGCCTAATTTCATGCAATTTTTTAATGAAACTCACGCTAGTGTGGACCGTGACTAACATGCAACTGATGCTACATCGTGGTCGCCAAATGGAATTTCACAAAGTGTATATCAAAAAGAAAGGATTAATTCGCTGTTTTGGAAAATCGGATGCACATCATTACGCGGTTTCTATGCGTTTCAAGTGTTGTAATATTTACTTTAACTTTATTTTAATTTTATATTTGGAAATCCTTTTAATCAATATAATGATCTAAAAATGTTTGCTAATAAGAAAACAATAAGCCAACATTTAGTTGCAACGGAATATCTTCACTATTGGGCATGGTAGAACAAAGAAGGTAGAGTAAATACTACAACAAATACAAATCAACAAAAATATAGAAATTTGTTTTTGTTTGTAATGTTAGTGTCACCGGTACATATAAACAAAACAAGGAAATGTCTATAAATTATTGGAATTTATAAAACTAATATTTTTTCACATTTCTCACAGAAAGTACAATTCTTGCAAAAATGTGTTGGGTCGCTAAAAATTCAGTGAAAAGGGAGAACCTGTTTCAAATTTTGGTTTTGAAATTAAAAATCACAGGGCTTTATTTTTTTTCAAATTTATCAAAATATATGTTGTACTGCCTCTATAAGCGGTGTTATAGTGTGCGGCACGTTGTTCGGATATGGAAGTGGATACATATTATTAATATGAAGAAGTCGATACGGGAAATAGTTTTTTCTGAATGATATATTTTTTCCTCAAAAATATATGACCCTAATATACATCGAAAATTGAAATAAATATTCAAAATTCATGGTCCCAATTTACATTAGGCGAGTTTACTTGCGGCAATTGTCAGTTTGATGGAGAGAGAGGTGAGGTATATGGTAACCCTTTGCCTCTCAACACCCTCTCTCACCCACAAACCGACAATTGACGCAAGTAAACTCGCCTAATGTAAATTGGGACATGGCACTGTTACCCAGGGGCTGGATTCTTGTTCTATGAAAATTTGAAATGAAAAAATGTTCCCTTATAATTTTCTTCATTTGACAGTTTTCTCCTTTATAAAAATTTTCATTTCACATTTTCATAGAAACAGAATTGAGCCCCAGGTAGTGGTACCACACCAGGGGCTTAATTCTGTTTCTATGAAAATGTGAAATGAAAATAATTTAAAGGAAATATTTTTCATTTCAAAGCTGTTCGAATATGAAAAGTCAAATCCCTTTATAAAAAATATTTTTGTTGTAATCTCCCCATCAACATAAAGAAAATTTTACATAACATATTCAAAATTTTACGATGCCACTACCTTGGTAATTGTGTCATGTCAAAATTTTACGATGCCACCATGGTACAATAATACAGGTACCATTATCAAGCCAGCTGATGGTAACATAATGTGTCAATTGCATTGAATTGATGTCAAATTTTGACATCTTATGTTACCAACAATTGCCGATGCGGCTACCTGTGTATTTGTACCATGGATGCCACTATCTGGCAGGGACGTAGCCAGGATTTCATTTCGGGGGGGGCCCACCTGACCAAAATTTTGAAAGTCCATGTTAGCGAAAATTTCTTATTTAGTAATGATGTAAACCTTATGTTATACTTACTTATGCCTATCATGCCTTCAATATTCCACTCCAATTTTATTGAGTAATTTATGAAAGGAAAATGGAATTAGTAGAGAATTGATTTATGCAGAGGTAACGTTCGGATATCATGGCGTTATCCACTAGTATTTTTTATATTTGCAGGTAGATTTAGGAGTTATATAAATAAAGGTAAAAATTCCGAGACACGTGTATTCTTTGTTTTGTCTTTTATCACGCTGCGGTGTCAGAATATGGTCAGTTTTTCAATTTCGGAAATTCAGATGTCCAATCGTTGTTACTGTTACTGTCATGGAAGTTATTCCGTAATGATATTTTGGTGTCGAATCGTAGATCTTATCACAAAGAATTTCTGAATGCTGATAGTGTTTTTTTCATAGAAAACTAATGCTGAGCAATATTGAGTCTATCCATGATGACACACCCAATCGTGGGTATGTAATGACAAATTCTGTCGCCCAATCGTTCATCTGTCAATAGACTATTTTGGCGTCCAATCGTCGGACTTCTCTTATAGAAATTCTTGTTTCCTATCGTGGATTTTCTCATAAATTGATCAGGAGCCAAGAAAGCTCTTGCCTTGCCAGTCTTGAATACTTTTAAAATGAAATTCTGGCGCCCCGAATTTTAACAAAAATCAATGAACACAATTTTTTACAATCTACATTGTTTATACTCTCAGCCTTTAGTCAAAATGTGCCTCATCGGAAATAATGGTTTTAGGGCCAAAGTGTGTTTGGAAGAAATCTGTATCAGAAAATTTGGAGTCGACTTAGCTATGTTCGTCCGTCTGGGTGGCTGCCTGGAGAACACGGTAATTCTCGAACAGATCAACCGATTCGATCTACTCTTTCGATAACCTTCCACAGTGTATTTGAAAATTGTTCAGAGAAGTACAGTTTAAGATCTTTCTGGATAATTAGTAAATATACCTGTGTACGCTTAAGACCTCAGTAGTCATGGCTTCACTTCCTTTATGATAATAATTTAGTTACTGCTAAACCTACATAACGACGGGACGTACACAAATATTTCACCTTTCTACCACAACAACGCTCTCTGCGCGTCCATATTACCCAAATACGTTGAGTCCAAAATCACATTTCAAACACAAAATCCGCGATCAAAACTTTTTTAAATGTTTTCATTTGTCATTAATTGGATTTCAGGTTTTGTTGGGCTTTTGTTTTCAAAATACAAATCACACAAATACATGCATACAAAACGTTCTGTCATAGTTGAATTTGTTCAACTTACAAAAAGTATACGCTCGAGGTATTTCGGTAGTTCTCATAAGAATACATACGGACGTATTGAGGTATGGGCTTTATAACTAAAAATATGAAACAAATAAATTAATAAATATAAATACCTCTCTGGAAAAGGTTTGCTTTTTTGCAACAACTGTTCTCGGGGCCAATATTACTACAATACAAGTTTTTATCAGGGACATGCCCATACTTCCAGAGAAAATGGCCCGAAAGCTGTAAGGAACACCCCATCATGTGTAGTGGCTGGTGAGCACGACAACTTTCGAACCGGATACTGCGTTGGTCCAAACATTGTTTATAGCAATTTTTCTGCGAGCCTTATATAAGGTTCGTAGATGGTGATTTTCGGTCTACTCCTTCTGCTATTTCCTCCCCAAAATTCAAGAATTTTAGCTACAGTGGTATGTGCGATTTTTCTTGAACGGAGCCCAGATTTGTTTCAAACTTTGGTTTTAGAAATATTTTGTCCAAACTTAGTTTTAGCTCGAAAATGGGTACCTCCCAACAAACCTTCAAAATATTTGTTTAATGCAGTTTAAGGTCGGTATTCATTGTGTTTAGAGCCGTATTATGTTTTTCGTTGCAATGATAAAATCCATATTTTGTTGGGGAGTTCATACGTCCTAAAATGGCTACACAATTCTGAAAATCTCCCAATGCATAGCTTTGGGTTAAAGGATTTTGGTTGTGTAGCAGCTATTCGATCTGTCCATAGATTAAAGTTCCAGTTCACACAGGCTCAGTGAATATTCCTATCCGCAAAGCCGACTGATACTTGTTGAGATTTTGACGAATCTGAATCTGTTTCCGATCAGTTTTTTTTATATTTCGTTTGTCGTTATAAAGTCCTTTGCCGAAGAAGGAAAAAGGAAAAATTCTAGAAATGTTCATTCATTGAAAGTACTTCCCAAAATACAATTCAAAGAGTAATCGACAGAAAAATCCCTGAACATGAAATTCAATGTAATTTCGAAATATTTGAAACAATATGCAATAAATAAAATATGAACATTGGCCTCAATCTCAATAATCTTGATTTATTAACATTCAAAAGATCGAACAAAACATTAAAATACGACAGAAAAATCCTTTTTTGTACAATAGACATCTACTAATTTGTAGGAAGAGACGAGTTTCAAATAATAAGAAATTGCATATATCATAAAAAATGGTTGATATAGTTTTTTTGTTGCAAATCTCAAACATAATAAAGAATATGTAATTGTTATGATGTTCAAAATAGTTCATTACAAAAACGTCTTATCAGAAGTTTCAAAAACAAAAGTTCGCAAGAATGTTTTTTTCTGGATGTTGTTTATAAGCCAAAGTATTGGACGTAATATGCTACAAACGTTCAATAAATACAAAAAAACGTATTAAACAACACCCTAAAACTTACCAACAACTATGCAGAAAATTGTTCATTATTTTTATACTTTCAAATATGTTGGACAATAACCCCCAGTTTATGTATTTCGAAACGAAAATGTGTGCGCATGAAAGACACCCAAACTTTAGTTTTTGAATTATTATTTCATTTGCTTTTGCTTCAAAACAAAAAACAAATTTGAAATACACACTCAAATTTGGTAGTTTTTCTTCCGCATTCGTTTTCTTATCGACATACATAAACAGGCCCTTAGTATACCAATGTAAATAATTCTCTGTAATACTTCCTCCAAATATTTTACATATTTCTAGAAAAATGTAAAACAGTTTAAAATTTTACTCAAAAATTAAAAAAATGTGTAACATAAGCTAATATCCTATGGGAACGAAAATCATTTCCCGGCCCCCCCCCCCCCCCCCTGGCTACGTCGGTGCTACCTGGGTAATTGTGTCATGAGCCCAGTTCAATCAGCTAGGTATTGCTGTTACCTTTTATTGTTCTACCATGACTATTGGGTTAAATTTTGAAGAAAAGACGGAGAAATGAAACATTTTTTTTCTAGAAAACCATAAAGAAATAAAATTAGAATAATATAATTTTTATCCTTTCTTATTTTCTCCAAGATGCACGATTTAGACATCATTTTATTTCTCAGAGTGTATGGATGCTGTTGTAATTTTTAATATAATACTATGTTTACATTTACGAAATCCACTCGATTTCATCTGTCAATTCCTTTGTGTATACGTCAAATGAAAACTCATCTGAAATCGATTGGATTTCATTTGACGTTTGAGCAATGGAATTGACAGTTGAAATCGAGTGGATTTCGTAAATGTAAACATAGTATTAGTCATGGTTTAATAAGAAAGGTTAGCCAAAGCTTTATGTCAATTTAAATTTTTTCATTCGAGTATGCCTAAAACTTCAAAACAATATAAACAAACTGTGTATGTGTGTGTGGTGTTTGAATATTATGCCAAACAATTTTAAAAACAATCGAATTCAATGATTTTTAAAATTGTTTTTAGACCATTTGTATGGAAGAAATTGGTGAGATTTGCATTGAAACAATCAGTTTATCATATTCACAACTCGATTATGTGGAGAAAACTTAACTCTTCATTCATTTTTCGCGTTTTTTATAAAATACTCAAAAAATACATTGTAAACAAACCCACTTGCTGCTTTTATTTTGAAGTTTTAGGAATTCAAGAAAAACAAGGGTTCTATAGATTTTTTTCATTTAAATCTACCTCTTTACTTATACCATGGTATTAGTTTTGTAAGTACACGCGCTATTATTTTAAAAAATATGTCTGTTAATACGTGAAATTTTGTAAGAAATTCGATTTTTCGCGAATCCGTTGAGACTTTTCATAAGTATTTTCCATCATCACAATGGGTAACAATTTTGTAAACAGTATGCCTGTTCCAAAACCTGCAAGAAGCTACAATTTTTTACTACGATAAGTCCCAATTTACATTAGGCGAGTTTACTTGCGGCAATTGTCAGTTTGATGGAGAGAGAGGTGAGGTATATGGTAACCCTTTGCCTTTCAACACCCTCTCTCACCCACAAACTGACAATTGCCGCAAGTAAACTCGCCTAATGTAAATTGGGACTAACAATTTTCCTTTAAGGGTTGTTTACACCATCTATCAATGTCGTATGAGATGTCAAATTTTCTACCTGCGAATGTTGTGCACATAGTGTGACCACTATGAAAATTTTCATCTATCAAAATGATTTGGCAACTCATATGTAAATTTTTCATTTAGGGAGCGCTCTATTTGATACGGCATTCTCGTATGTAAACATAAATTTATCAGCTGTTTTCTGGCATTCTCAAAAAAAATTGAAAAACAAAATATTTTAAAAAAGAAAATGGAAAGTTATGTATATTTAAGTATTTAGAAAAGTAAATAAAGGGTGTTTATAATGTTATTTTCAGATCGATTGGTCGAAAGGAGCAGTGTTGGAAATTATTGCTTTGTGGCAAAACATGAATGCCTCTATAACCCCAAAAACCTATTCTACCACAACAAACATGCTAGATATTCATTTTCCTTCAACCAAAATTAAAAATTTGCGCAAATTTGTAACTCAACAATAAATGTAAACAATGACAAAAACAACTATTTTTTATATTTATAGGTTATGTCATACGAAAATAACACTTGTAGGTATGAACGCACAAATTGAAAGTTGTATGGATGACGTCAATTTTGACAAACATAGAGAATGTCGAATGGGTGAAAGAAATGACAGCTCATATGACATTGATAGATGGTGTAAACAGCCCTTTACGATATCGAAAATAATAGTAAAAATTAGTAGATTCTTGCAGTACTGGAACAGACCAAAAAATAGGATATAGCAGCTTATTATATTAAGCCACGATTTTTTTAGAATTTTTTTTTAATTATAAAAATTAAAACGCCTATATCTTTTGAGCGCAACGATCAAAGTTAAGGGGTGTTGACACTATCTATCAATGTCATATGAGCTGTCACTTCTTTTATCCATACGACATCCTTTATGTTTGTCAAAGTCCATACCACTTTTAGTTTTTGCGTTCACACTAGGGTACAATTTCATATGACCACAAAATATGAATCACGCAAATAACACAATTTATATTGTTAAAAACTTTAATCGCACTCACATTTTCGTTTTCTTTACCTATTTCCTTCATTTTTTTTGGTAAAATTGTTTTCTTCTATCAATTAATTTCTCAACTGCATACGAAAATACATGGCCGAATAGAGCGCTTCCTAATGGGTACTTTACACGATATGTATTTTACATGTGGGTTGTCACTTTTTATATACAAAATGTATATGCAAAGTGCCACCGTGGTGCAATGGTATGCACGCCCGCCTTGCACGCAGAAGGTCGTGGGTTCGATTCCTGGGCCAGGCAACATCAAACATTTTTCAACGGTGGCAATATACCCCTCAGTAATGTTGGCGACATTTCCTGAGTATTTCAGCCTTGAAAAACTTCTCCATAAGTGGTGTCTTAAGACACGCCGTTCGGACTCGGCGATAAACAGTAGGTCCCATATCATTGAGCTAAATATGAATCGGGGTGCACTCATTGATATGAGAGAAGTCTCCCTTGTCCCGTATGGGATGTTGTGGAACAATGTTTTTTTTGTTTTATATGCAAAGTGACAACCCATATGTAAAATAACATATCATGTAAAGTACCCTTAAATGAAAAATGTACATATGAGTTGCCACATCATTTTGATAGACGAGCATTTTCATAGTGGTCACAGCTTTGTTCCTTTACTTTTTTAATGGTAAGGGTGGTAAAAGAGGAAAATGTCAAAATTGCTCAAAATTGCTCTCTCATGAACATTTTTACCAGAAAAGTAAAGGAACGGAAAAATGGTAGATGTGGCAGCAATGTCAAAAAGAAACATAAACAAATCAATTTTCGTCTTTTATTTCACAGTTTTTCATTTAGTTTTGTCAGCGTTCGACTCAAAAGTCGAAAAATGAGTTCTGCCATTTTTACCTGCAGAAATTTTGCTGGTAGCCTGTGGTAGAAGAGAAAGCCATTTTCGCTCTCTCTCCACTCTCACTCTCTTAAAAATTGCTTCCAGTTTTGCCACTTTTCGGGGTTAAAAATGGTTAAAAATGGTAAAAAATGGTAACCTCAGGTAAGTAAAGGAACACAGCTTATGTTTACAACATTCACAGGTAGCAAATTTGACATCTCATATGACATTCATAGATAGTGTAAATACCACCTTAGTTACAAAAACTGATTTGGAATGACGATTTTTTTTCTTAATCTATGTACCAAAAATCATTGATGTTGTATAATATTTTTCTAATTTTTTTAAATGGAAAATAAAATTTTAGAGATTTTGATATGTATGTGTATGAGACAAATATTTTTACTAAATTAATAAAACAGATTCATATTTTATTTTTTGTTGATAGTATAAAAGCTACATGCAGTTAATTCATCTGGACCAATACAAGCGGCAAACGCCATAAATGTCGGCAAAACATTTTGTTCCAAAACTCCAGTAAATAAGTGGGACCATGGGCCTAAAACAAAAAATAATATTTAAATAAATATATGTTTATTTAGACATTCCAAAACACGGAGGCCTTTAAGGCTTTCTTGGCATGTCATTTTTGGTTAAAGAATAAAGGACCGCCGAGATAAATTCGACCTACATACATAGGTTTCCCTTTGCCTTTTATCTTAAATAATAGTACGTTACGTATACGGATTTACCAAACCCGCTGGGTTTAAAACAGTGATGGCCACCAACAACAACTTTCCTATGCCCGCGGGCATACGACACACACGTACACTGTAAACACATTCGTTCGGTTAACGATTTTTGTCTATCGATATTAGGTCTGTACGATAACCCAAAAGTTTGTACACATTTGTAAAAACTTTTACAAAATGCTGTTCGATAACAAACTTGTAAAGTAAAAGAGAGCGAATTTGGAGAGAATTTTAGAGAGTTTTAGAGAATTTTGTCACTGAGAACTTACAAGTTTTTGCAAGCAAAATTTTCCTTGTAAGAATTTGCAAGTTTGATCGGCTGATTGAAATTCGAATGTTTTGTGGCGGACTTCGCAATTCTTGGCAAAAACATATGCAGCATTTGGTTATTAAAATAATTACAAGATAAAAAGAGAAGAGATAACTAAATAAATTATGGAAAACGACTTATTTTGTAAAATAACTTATTTTGTAGCTTGTGATGATTGTTTTATTTCTAAGGTATCAAATCCTAACAAAATCGTCGCATCCATGTAGTAGGAGGAACACTATGTGGACGGCAACCCATTTATTTATGATATGGAAAGTGAAATATTTTTGTAGCAATGGATAATCAAATCAATTTCGCAAACAACCTTTGATTGTTAAATTAAATCTTATCCGCCAAACTTATTGTTTGTCAAATCAGTTGACTTCTTGCAAATTTTTGCAAATTGTTGTTCGATAACATTCTGCATATTTTTAGCTTCGAGAGAGTAAAATTAGTGGAGAGAAGTTACTGAGAACTTGCTGAGTACTTGTAAGTACTTTTTACTTGCGAAGTTATCGTACAGACCTATTATCGAATTAACAACCCCTAACCTAAAATTTATTGAAATGAATAGAAATTACGCGGTTTGTGGGTGTGAGAAAGTAATAGATCATTTAGACTAGCCATAAATCCTCAAGTGAATTTAATAAATCCAGTACAAATCTCATTGAATTTAGATATACCTTTGGAGGATTTAAATGGCAGTCAGCTGATTTTTAATAGCACAATTACCAGGGTAGATGCATCAGCCTATCTGATCGAATTTGAAACGTCAGAAGAAGTTGTTTTAAATTGAATTCGTCTCAAGAAACATACGGCAAATAACAAATTTTATTGTTTAATATTGAAAATGTTAACACATTATGTAGCATTAGTAGCTAACTAATGAGCAAATAAATATTTATTTTGTCGTTTAGACATCGTAAATTTTAGTCTTGGTTGATTAAAATCAAATTTGAATATCAAAGCAAATTTAATTTGTTTCCCTTGTTTACAAATTTGAACATTTTAAATTATTTTTGTTGTAGCAATTCACCGATGCATCTACCTTGTTTCTTGTGTCAGCTTGTAACTTTTTGTATTTTCGAGCAACATGTTGCAAAAAACAGAGTTGTATACGAGGATTTATGCCGGATTTAAAACAAATCCACTCAATACTAGGATTTATTTTTGTATGGTAGATTATGACCGGATTTAGCAAATAAAACCTGATAATGCACTAAAGGGCTCGGCACATACGGCGCATTGAGCGTCGCGTTACAACAACCACATGAAAACTTCAAGATCAAACTTGGCATCACTTACAAATTTTTCATGTGGTTGTTGTTTTCAACGCACAACGCGTCGCACAACGGACCGTATGTATTTGGCACATAAATCCGGCTAATGATGTCATATCTAAATGGCCGATTAACCTTCTTTATGAGGATTTATTTGACGTATATGCAATATAATTGACTATTAATACCAATTGTGTTTACTAAATCCAGTAAAATGTAAATGTGCTATTAAGTTAGAAACACTGTGAAATACGCCGCTTTTTCACGCTCAGTTGCATGAAAAAGATTAAAGGCCAAGTACTACCTAATTCAAATGCTACCTAATTCATTTGAATTAGGTGGTACTTGGCCTTTAATCTTTTACATGATCTTTTTACATTGTTTCTACCTTTAATCTCTAAAATTTCTTTACAAAAACAGGGGGTAAAGGTGCGAACAGAATGAGAAATTCATGCTTATCCAAGCCTAAATTTATGTACAAGAGTAAAGAAATGCAAGATCGCATTTTAATTAGGTAGCACTTGGCCATTAGGCTTTTACCCTGCGTTTACATATGACAGGACAGTTGAGTTCATGTATTGATTGTCAAAAACCCAAAACTTGCCTGCGTGACGTAGGCGTCCAGACAACTACAAAAACAATTGTAAAATTATGATTTCTTTTCGTTTTCCGTTCAAATATTTTCTTTTTGCACATATTCTTTTGTTTTTAGCACATTCGAATTATCATCTCACTTCTTTTTCACAAAAATGCCAAAATTTTTTAACCGACTGTCTGTGAAAAAATGATGACCAGCTGGAAGACAACCAACAAATGTATATATGTGTTAGTAAATCAGAGTTGTATTTGAAGACAAACTGTCTGGTGTAAACGCCTAGTTAGATGAAATTTTAAACTTTACAGCCTGTTTATATTATAGCTTTTTGCCGTGTTAACCTTCTTTTTTAGGGTGTTTGTTTGACGTATACACAATGGAATTGACGTTTGTTAAATCCGATTATATGTAAACGTTCATTCATGTACGCCCATGCAAGTTTGTACAATTCGTAGGTCCTACCTTCCATGATTAAAGGCCTGAGTACAAAATCGGCTGGCTTCCTTGCCTACTTTATTTATGTTAGAAGATTAAAGGGCAACCTAGTTCCAATTTAGCTCGGCCGTTCTTTATTATTTTAGCAGAAATGACTTAAGCAAGAATATCATAATAACTTACGGAAGAATGTCATGTTTCTTATATATTGAGATCTAAACTGCTCAATATCGACTTACATATGTATGTATGTATGCACTTGTAGTAAAATGTCGTATTTTAAAGTACTTACCACTTGAGTAAACAGCAACATCGCCACCACCATGTGTTTCATCAATCATTGGTACAGCAGCTGGATATTGAAAATCTTTATCGCCTATAATATAAAACAGAAATGCAAATATGTATTACGTTTTAGTTTTTTTCTCCTTTAAGTTATTAGCCCCACTCCTGGCTTAGCGAGTATTAAAGCGCCAACATCATACTTTTTGCTTATGTGTTTCCCACATGTTTCCTATTGATTTCTCTTTTCCCATAACAATATACCACTTACCTAAATTTGATTGTTTTCTGACATCATATCGTCTGACTGCATCTCGGTCCATCCGAAAGAGAAATCTCTGATATGGATTTCGTGCAATAGGCTTGCGAGATGAATAATAGAAATTTGAAAATGCCGGCCCATTAGCATAAGACAATGTCGTATATGGCAAGAAGTCAACGTCGCTGATATCAGTACCAACACCGGTAATAGCATTGCCTAATGTGGGATAACCATTAATAGTCATTGTGTGGCCATGATCGGCGCTAATAACTATTAGAGTTTCATTTGGATCTGTCAATTCGTACGCCATTTTTATGGCTTCATCAAATTGTACAGTTTCATCCAAAGCTTTTTTAGCTTTAGTTTCATGATGAGCATGATCAATGCGTCCACCTTCCACAAATAAAAAGAAACCGTTTTGTCGTTTTTTCAGAACCGATATTGCTGCTGCTGTCATTTCTTTTAATGTAGGCTGTGAACCGTCATTATCTAAATTGTATGCCATGTGACTATTGGCGAAAATGCCAATTAAGTTATCCGTGTTATCAGTGTCAAGTTCCTGTAGATTTTGCCTAGAATGAACAAATGATGTTACATCATCTTTATACTGCATCCATTCCTCTATAATATTTCTTCCATCTAAACGTTCTCCTGCATATCCTGTAAAATTATTTGTAACATTTGGTAAAAGCTTTGCTCCACCTCCACCCATGACAACGTTGAAATTTCGTGAGACATCATTTTCTACCAATTGACGAGCAATATCAATACATTGAGTTGGATCCCCATTCATGTTAATGACGTCGGCATCACTTTCATAATCGCGGTGAGATGTATGTGCGTATGCACCTGCTGGACTGGCATGCGTTACCCGTGTAGTTGTGACAATTCCCGTTCCTTTCCCTGCTTTTTGTGCCCAACTGGCTATAGATTCCAATTGATTCTCTGATTTTATTGCTGCTTGGCAATCGTTAAGCTTCACGCGTGCCGATACGCCAATAGTTTGAAAATTTGTTTTAATACCGGTGTGATAAGCAGTTGCTGTACAAGCGGAATCAGCAACTTGTCGATCTGCACAGTATGTCTGTAAGTGAGCACGAGAAAATAAATTAATAACACTGTACAACACAAAAAAAAATTACAAGATAATTCGGCCAGATTATGAAAGAGGACCGAAAAAAAGAAGACACGTGTATCGGCGTTTTGAAAGTTTACGTCGGCAAGTAAATAGGCGTGACAAGTTCTAAATCGTACTTAAACTCCCGGAATCTGTCAAAAGTAAAATCGCGTTTCAGGGTTAATGTTGTACTTTATATGAGTTTATTAAGTTTTGTCCCACAAAACTTCATTCTAGATAGAAGCCATCAAAGACAAAAATATTCTCCATAAAATTTCAATATAAGTCGCATAATAAATGAAATATGTATTTACAATATATATCATGAAAATATATACATCAAGTTTGCCAACAAAACACCCAAATATTTTTTTTAAAAATTTGTTTTGTTCTTTTTTGAGTTGATGCATGAAAGTAACTGCTCTGTTCCAGAACCTGCAAGAAGCTGCTATTTTTTACTGCGATAACATTTTTTCCTTTATGTTATCGGTAAAAATAGTAAAAATGAGTAGATTCTTGCAGTTCTGGAACAGACCAAACATGAAATTTAGTTTTAGACAAAAGGTGTTTAAAGAAAAAATATTATACACAAAACTTCACTGTAAATCCCAGAACAAACTAGATATCTAATGGGTACTTTAAACGATATGTATTTTACATATGGGTTGTGACTTTTTATATACAAAATGTATACACAAAGTGACAACACATATGTAAAATAACATATACTTTGTTAAGAAAATGACGTTACAAAATTAGATATTATAGGTAGAAATTATTTGGTGTTTTGTTGGCAAACTTGATGTATATATTTTCATGGAGAATATTTTTGTCTTTGACGTCTTCTATATAGAATGAAGTTTTGTGGGACAAAACTTAATAAATTAAACCCAGATAAAGTACAACATTAACCCTAAAACGTGATTTTACAAAATTACAAATAATTTTGTAGAATATTTTGATCTAATACGATCACATTTTAAAGGAGTTTTTGAAAAAAGGGGACAAACAACACCCGTTTAGTAACTCGCATGAGGGTTAATTTTTTCATAAAAAGATAACCCACATTGTTGTTTGTAATATTGCCAAAGATACTTTATACCTAAAATGCATGGATACCAAGGAATCTGATGTCGAATATTTCAAAACCTGTAGAAAAAGGCGGAACTTGCCACGCCTATTTAGGTTACTTCCCGACGTAAACTTTCAAAACGCCGATACACGTGTCTTCTTTTTTTCGGTCCATATTCATGATCTGTGCGGGGTTTCTTGTAATTTAAAAAAAATTCAATTTTGTTGTACAGTGTAATTAATGCTGGCGTCTGATTAGCTGGTACATACATATATATGTTGATTTTCCCATTTCTACTACACTTTTAATTCCTCCCAATTTTAATGGGAAAGTAATTTTTGATAGAGTTGTGCCAAAGGAACTATATGGAACTATGTAGTTCACTTCGCAGTTCCAATGGCCCACATTTTTTCTTTGAAAAAACTGCGTATACTTAATATCACACGTTATATTGCATGATGTTATTCATACGTTTTGGAACCAGTACAAGGAACTAGGAAATAGATTACCCAACTCTAATTTTTGACAGTTCAATCTTTTACTAATTTAGCTAATAAAATAGTATTAGTATTACCTTGGATAATCCAACATAAGGAAATTTTTCAAGGAATAAAGAATTCCGTTCTCCAACAAGTCCCTTTATTTGGCCATTATAAATGCGGCTAGCGGTAACTGTTGGCACTGACATTCCATCGCCAATGAAGAAAATAACATTCTTAGCAATATTTTTATTTTCCGTCAGATAAAGTTTATTTCGTAGCGATTGTTGTGAATCTGTTATCCAAAACTGTTCATCATTTAAATCATTAGGATTCGTTACTTTAGATGAAAGATCTGAAATGTATACGGAGAAGGAAATTAGACTACAAATTGATATATTATTCAAATAGCTTTTGTTGGTAGGAAGGAAAGGATTATCGATCTGTTCCAGAAATGGCAAAATTCCAATACTTTTGTTTTTCCTTTATAAATTTGTGGACAAAATAGTTTTTTCTTGCAGGTTCTGGAACAGAGCATATACATACATATTTACAAGGAACAACATAATTTAATTGATAAATATATTTAAGGTGTTTAAATTGTTTATGAAGTAAAATATTATTGCGTTTTGTACATGACTTCTTTTCTACATAATCATTATTTACGATCATTAAAACCCTCGTTTAAACCGAAAATACATTTGAGTAAAGTGTTGCGTCATTTCTGGTAAAAGAATAAAAGACGCAGCCAACATTGTTTTTTTCTTCATCTTACTAGAAATGACGCAAAACTTTACTTAAACGTTGATTACAATCCCGAGGTAAGATCGAGATAATAGTGGATTTCATGAGTCGGAAGAATATCATGGTCGTTGCATGGTACAATTACTTAAGGGGTGTTTACACTATCTATAAATGTCATATGAGATGTCAAATTTGCTACCTGTGAATGTTGTACACATACATAGTAGCTTTGTTCCTTTTTTAATGGTTAGAGTGGTAAAAGAGAAAAGTGTCAAAATTGCTCTCTCATGAACATTTTTAACAGAAAAGTAAAGGAACGGAATAATGGTAGATCTGGCAGCAATGTCAAAAAGAAACATAAAAAATCAATTTTCGTCTTTTATTTCACAGTTTTTAATTTAGTTTTGTCAGCGTTCGACTTTTTCTTCTGTTTTTCGTCCATTTTCTTCTTCATTGTGAAATAATCGTCAAACAAAAGTCGAAAAATCAGTTCTGCCATTTTTTACCTTCAGAAATTTGCCTGGTAGCCTGTGGTAGAAGAGAAAGCCATTTTCGCTCTCTCCTCTCTCACTCTCTTAAAAATTTCTTCCAGTTTTGACACTTTTCGGGGTTAAGGAACGCTTTGCAGGTTAAAAATGGTAAAAATGGTAACCTCAGGAAAGTAAAGGAACACAGCTTTCACTTCATTCCGTGATATATTTGGTCGATTTGTATTTTTTATGAATGTTTTGGTATAACTCCCATAAGGCGCTACCTCCCGATTTATGTAATTTTGATGATGTTAGCCGCATTATCCAACTGAAATGGCTGAAATTTGACATTTAGTCTTCGTTGGTGGTATAAAATGTTCTGACAGAGAATTGTCGGTACAGGTCCACTTTTTGATATATCCCCCATAGGAAGGTACCGCCCGATTTTACACGCATTATCCAACAGTAATTTTGGCATTTAGTCTTCGTTGGGGGTATAAAACATTCCGACAGAGAATTGTCGGTACAGGTCCAGTTTTTGATATAGCCCACATAGGAGAGTACCGCCTAATTTTTCTAATTTGGAAGATTTTACCCGCATTATCCAACAGAAATGGCTGAAATTTGGCATTTAGTCTTACATATATATTTACATATATTCTAAGTATTTGATTACAAATTATTAATCTTAAAAAATAAATTATGTATACTCTATACATTGTATTCATTATTTCTTTAATACTAGTCACTATCAGAATCGAAGTTCTGATCTGAATTGGTTTTTAGCATCGGATCCTGCAGTAGTTTAAGGACTTCTTTAGATAGCGGCTCCCTATATCGATGGTTGATAGAAGTACTGTGAGACGAACTAGATATTTTCGGATCGGAAGAAAATAGCAACCTGTTGAAAAGATCTCTCATTGTTTCTTCACGACTTATTTTTCTGGTGTAAAGTTTTTTAGAACTGTTTTTTTGATTTCAGCCAAACTTCAAAAAGATCTTTACGCAAAATTGACATTTTTGTATTCACAATTCACTTTTTCAAGAACTCAAAAAAATCCCGTTGGTTAAAACTTATTAAATGAACAAGAATCTATGAATAGGTGAATTAGCAAAAAACTTCTATACCTGTATCACATATTGTGTAAGAAAGAATCTATGAATAAACCTCCATAAAATATGGATTTTTCCATTCATATGTAACTGGTGAATGAGTATGTACATACATCTATACCTGTATCTGATCCTCATAAAGGGTGCCGAAATTAGCATGAATCTCACCTTTCATGACTTTCCACATAAAACCTTCAATGCTTTTTCATAAAATTGTAGGGAATGCATATTAGTCAACTATATAAATAAACTCAACCTCCTTACATGCAGGTGTAGTTACATTTTTTAACAAGGGCAGTACGTTTAGGTAAAACCCTTGATGCAAGATGACTTTCATGATACATATTCAAGAAAAAAATTACTAAAAGTTACCTTAATATGAAGGTTACATCAATTAACTTTTTAGAATGTTTTTATTTTGTTCCTGTGTCTTTTCCTGAGGTAATTTTTCCAGCCGATTTTGTTGTAATTTTATGTATTGAGTTATTAATTCATAGATGCCATTTCACAAGCAATACATTCATAAATATAT
The DNA here is from genome assembly GCF_047663935.1 of Musca autumnalis. NCBI lineage: Eukaryota > Metazoa > Arthropoda > Insecta > Diptera > Muscidae > Musca > Musca autumnalis. Next base: position 118,692,015 of record NW_027411977.1, on the reverse strand, counting down.
ATTGGGTGTACGAGTTCAAAATGTGTATATTTTGCACTTTTTAGTAATAAAAACTTGAATTTAACAGTTTGGTTAGAGGCGTGTCACCACTATCGGTTTCCTACGTCCACCCATTTCATGGCGACCGAAGGACGACCTTTTTCAATTTCTATTTTCTTATCTGCTATGCTGTGATCAATATGTTATAAAAATATGTTTCCCAGTATCGTCTTCTTCTTCTTTATTTGCTTATTCGATTTTCGAATATTAGCGATCATACAATTACATAGTTTCTATTTTCATTAAATGTTATTTATGATTTGACTAAAGAGTTCTCTATTTCGTGATGTGTTGATAACGTGGTCTGCGTTATGATATCCGGTCCATTGCTGTATGTTCTTGAGCCAGGTTGTTTCTTTTCTACCTCTGGAATTTCTACCTTCTATATTTGCTAGGAGAATTAATTGGAGTTGTTTATATTTGGGATTCCTCATAATGTGTCCTAGGTATGCACTCTTTTGCTTTTTAATATGCGTTGTAAGTTCTCGGGTGCGGTTCATTCTTCTGAGAACCTCTTCGTTCGATATGTGAGCTGTCCAGGGTATTTTTAGTATTCTTCTGTAAACCCATATCTCAAATGCCTCGAGTCTTTTAATGTCTACAGCTTTAATGGTCCAAATTTCAACTGCATATAGCAATACTGACCAAATATAATTTTTAACGAATCTTGTCTTCGTTTCAATGTTTATGTTATGGCTTGTTAACACTTTTTTATATTTGGAAAACGCGTCCTTTGCCATCTCTATTCTGCATTTAATTTCTTTGCTGTTGTCCCATTCCTCATTAATTAGAACGCCTAAGTATTTAAAACATTTTACTCTTTCAATAGTAGAGTTATGTATTTTTAATGATGTGTCCGTGTGCGAATTCTTTCTACTAATCACCATGAACTTAGTCTTTTGGATATTAATTTTTAGCCCATATTTTTCGCTATATTCAGTGAGTCTGTTCATAAGACTTTGTAGTCCCGACATAGTATCAGCCAGAATAGTGGTGTCGTCGGCGTATCGGATGTTGTTCATATATTTATTTCTGATTTTTATACCTTCTTGAATATTTAAAAATGCTTCTTGAAATATTTTTTCAGAGTATATATTGAATAGTAGTGGAGATAAGACACATCCTTGTCGAACTCCTTTGGATATCATTATTTCTTCTGTTGTATCTCCGTTGACATCAATTTGGGCAGTTTGATGCCAGTATAAACTTTTTATGCATCTTATTTCTTTGTCTTCTATTCCAATAGACTTGATTATTTCGATCAGCTTATCGTGTTGTACCGTGTCAAAGGCTTTTTCGTAGTCGATGAAGCATATGAATACGTCCTTCTGAACTTCCCGACATTTTTGTATAAGAACTTGGATATAAAACAAAGCTTCTCGTGTGCCTTTTCCTTCCTTAAATCCGAATTGTGTATCTCCCATTGATTTCTCGCATTTTTCATATATCCTATTATGAATTATTTTAAGGAATATCTTTAATGTATGACTCATAAGGCTTATGAGTCTATAGTCACTGCATCGTTTGGCATGGCTCTTCTTCGGTATTGCTATAAACGTGGACTTCAGCCAGTCTTGTGGAAATTGTCCTGTGTCATATATATGGTTGAAAAGTTTGGTAAATAGTTGTAGATTGTTTCCATCAATGAGTTTTAATATTTCTGAAGGTATCTCATCAGGCCCAGTTGCTTTTTTGTCCCTCAAAGATTTAATGGCCCATTCTACTTCAGAATCCGTTATGCTCGTTCCAGACAATATTTGCGTGGATTGATTTTCGTAGCATGATCTTTTATCATCTGTAAAGAGCTTTTGTACATAGTCTTTCCAAATTGTTTTTTTCTCGCTAATTTCAGTCACTATTTCATTGCTCTCATTGTATAGTACAGCAGAAGTTGTTTTACGATATACACCAGCAGCTTCCTTTAATTTCTTGTGTAGGTTGTAATCATCGTGTAGGTTTCTCAATCTTTCTATTTCTTCGCACTGATTATTCAAATAAGCGGTTTTTGCAGCTCGTATGGCTGTTTGAATTTCTCTGTTGAGCTCCCAATACAGTTCGTAATTTGAATTTTTGTATTTTCGGCGTTCATCGATAAGGTGTAGAATTTCATCCGTCATCCAGTCCTTATTCTTTGGTTTTGTGTAGTTTCCTAGATCATGTTGAGATATGGTGTTTATGGTCTTTCCCATATATTTTCAACCTCATCAGCATTAATTGTGTTCAGTTGCAAATTTAAGTTATGCGTTATATTACTTTTAATGAGGGGATTTGCAAGTTTTCCAATATCAAGTTTTTTACGATGTGTTTTTTTGGATTTAGATATAATCTTTGTGCACATATTTGCCATAAGAAGATTATGATCAGAAGGAACATCTGCTCCAGGGTATGTCGAGGCCTTCGTTATAGACGTAAAGTGGCGCGTATCTATGAGAATGAAATCAATTTGGTTTCTAATTGTGTTTCCTGTTCTATCTTGTGGCGATTTCCACGTGTACAGTCGTCTGGGGGGTAGGCAGAAATATGTGTTTGCTACTTTCATTCGGTGTTCTTGGCAGAATTCTATTAGTCTGTCACCTCTTTCATTTCTATTTCCCAATCCATACTGTCCACTTGTTCCTGGGACAGCGATGCTTCCTACCTTCGCGTTGAAGTCTCCCTGAACAATCGTTATTTCATGTGGTTTTGTCAGATTAAGGAGTTCACCAATTTCATTATAAAAGAGTTCTACTTCTTCGTTGGTTTTGTCAGCTGTAGGAGCATATACTTGCAAAATATTTATATTAAGTGGCTTGGCCATTATTTTTATCATCATGGTCCTGTCAGATTTTAAAATAACACTTGTGATACATTTGGCAATATGGGCTTTGACAATTATTGCAACTCCGTTTCTATGATTTCTGTTAAGGTTTCCCGAGTAATAAATTTTAAAATTTTGGGATAGAAATTCACCTGCTTCTGGCCACCATGTTTCACATACGCCGAGTATATCAATATTATGTCTTTCCATTTCATTAAGTGTGTTGGCTAGTTTGCCAGGCTCGAATAAACTGCGGACATTCCATGTTCCAATTTTTAGTTTTTGTTTTGTTTTACCTCCGGGGATTCTTAGCACCCTCGAGTTACCGGAGATTGAGGGCCGTATGTTTTGTGTTGTATTCATAATTGCATGATTTTCAAGGGATGGTACATCAGTGGTTTCCCGTTGCCTTCTGATGGGTATATAGTTTTCCTTCTAGAATTCAGCCGCTCCTCTGGAGTACAGACGCTGTTTGTAGTCGCCCAATGTGGAAACAGACACTACGTTGCAATCGGGTTCCTTTAAGATGTGAGGCTGATTAGACCACAACATCCGATCCTAGCGTTGGGATTGCCAACAAAACCCTCTAGGCCGGGTCGCCTTCTCACTCTAGCTATCGACAAACGGTTGTCTGTACGATATTACCAGGGAATACTTGATTTAAAATCGGAAGTAGTGAGCTGCTTGGAAAATTCAGCAAATGAATCATCTCTGGCCATTCCCAAGTGAGTGGCGATCAGAGACTTTCCGTACCGAAGTACACATCTGAGAAGATCCCCATTCCCCCCAGTATCGTCATTAAAATTAAAATTGACTTTTTTCGAAATTGACATTTTTCACTAAAAATTACAAAAATTCAAAAATCGCAAAAAGTCGCAGGAAATAATTTGAGATGTTATTCTGGACAAGATAAACAAAAAAAAAATATCTCGATCCGATTCGATCCGATTTTATACTTTACCCCTTTTTTAATTGCAGAAATGGAATAAAATGGACGTTACATATAATTAGCCAATAACATCTAAATTTTATATCTTATGGCTTATAAAACCGATTAATTTATTTAAATACCTTTACGATAAGTCAAAAATACAAAAGATTCGACAGTAATATGTTCACAGACTGCATACGTCCATTACAATTGTTCGACTAAAAACATCATCGTGAACACTTTAAAAAATATCTATATTAAATGTACCGTTATTCCGTTCCTACTAATTAATTCTAATTATTATATACGCCGTTAAGTACAGTCAACCCTCTAGTTTAATACTGTACTAAAGTTTCATAGTTTCCTTTAAGTCCATTTTTTGATTTTCTGCACGCTAGATCGGTATTTTTCCCACTGTGCAGCGTGCGGCACAGGATGGCATGGCACACTGTACCTTTTCAACCTGTTAACCTGCTAAAGCTACTCAATTAGTTACAGTAGATCTGTGGTTACATCCCATCGAAACAGCCACATTCCTAGAACTGGAGATAGATCCAGAGCCAGATTAAGCAGAAAAACGAATATCACGGTGCTCTTGAAGCAAATTTAAATGGAAGGTGCTTACACCTGGGAAGTTTTTGCAGATTTTGAAACTACAATGTTCGTAGATGAGAAAAATCAAAAAATGAAAAAAAATCGCCGGAGCGCTTTTTAAATAAATCGCGATTCAAGTTGACATTTTTAGGGGTTGTTTAGGTTTTTGCGATGTTGCTTGGAAACCGCAAGTCCTATAATAATGGGACTAAAGAGAATGCTGTAGCTATCAAAATTCTTGAAACTGACCTGTATGGTGTTATCGTTGGTTTTACCGTTTTTGAGATGTAGAAGTTCAAATTGGGACAATTAAAATTCAATTCAATTCTGTATCGCCCCCTTATAAAACAATGTCATGACTGCAAATTCCCAACTTAAACTTATATATCTAAAAAATGGTACAACCTAGGATAAGTTACTTAAGCCAGTCTTGTAGAGAATTTTCACGGCTTTAAGATTTGCTAAGGTCCCATATCGATAAGACTTGCCGTAGTCAAGCAAAACCGCGAAACCCTAACAAAAAAAAAAAACTAAAAATGTAAACTAACCTTCTTTATCTCAAAAAGTGTACAGCCTGGGAACAAATCATAAACGTCAATCCTCTACAGAATTTTCACAGCTACAACATTTTCTTTAGCTCCATTTCGATTGGACTTGCGGTTTCCAAGCAAAATAGCGAAAACCTAAAAATGTGAATTTTGACCGCGATTTATTTCAAAATCCCTACAGCGATTTTTCTTGTTTTTGGATTTTTCTCATCTATGAACATTGCTGTTTCAGAATTCAGAAAAACGTCCCCTGTGTAAGCGTTTTTCATTAAAAGTTAGTTAAGGCGCACCCTTCTTGACATTGTTTTATGAGAGGGCGATACAGAATTGAATTGAATTTTGATTTTCCCAATTTGAACTTCTATATCTCAAAAACGGTAAAACCGACGAGAACACCATAAAGGTCAATCTTGTAGAGAATTTTGATAGCTACAACATTCTCTTTAGTCCCATTTTTACAGGACTTGCGGTTTCCAAGCAACATCGCAAAAACCTAAACAACCCCTAAAAATGTCAACTTGAATCGCGATTTATTTAAAAAGCGCTCCGGCGATTTTTTTCGTTTTTTGATTTTTCTCATCTACGAACATTGTAGTTTCAAAATCTGCAAAAACTTCCCAGGTAACAACAACGTTGATTGTATTTTCGGCTTTATTGTGCTTTCAGATTTATTGTTTATTAAATTCAGCCTTATTACGGTTGGTGCAGTCGTATCCAAAATTGCAGGTTGACGTGTCGAAACGACTGATTGGTAATATGAATGTATTCGTACTTAAAAGCAAAAATATCAAATTTGTAAGAATTCTTTTGGTAACAAAAATTATTAGAAGTGTTAGTAGATCGTGTTTAAAACCAACCCACAGTTTTTACAATCAAAATAATTGTTTGGCGTAGACGTTTTTGTACTCGTTGGCGTAGTCGTTGTCGTAGGGTTATTTTTTGGTATCACGAAAAATTTATGAAAACGACATTTTTTGACTTATAAAATTAAAAAGAAAATATTTTTTAATTGTAAAATAATTCGTTTGAAATCATTATTAGAAGAAGAACTAATAAATTGGCATTGCTTGAATCGTTATACTCTAACAGATTTTCAATAGAAAGTTTGTCTTCTGATAAAAACACGAAATTTGTCATACGAAAATGTGTAGAAGTAGCAAACTTTTTATTTATTTTAGTTATTTTCCAATATATTTCATTAATCACTGCCAAAAATTCTTTTGAAATTGATTTGTTTTTATTTTTATATGCTGTCGTTAACAAAATTATGAGAGTAGTAAATGTATAGTGGTTTTTGGAACCGATTATGGCCTTATGGGCTAGGTTTTTACATGAGCATAAATAAATAATATAGGTTACGACTCTTTTCTCGTATTTCAACGCCATATGTGATACCGATTGGTCGTATAAAAAAATAAATAATATTTATAACCAAAGAAATCCATCCTGGGAATGATGAATGTGTTTCTTTCGATATATTATATATGTACGATGCTATAAAATAAAAAAATATCGTATTACATAAGTGCTCTGTTCCAGAACCTGCAAGAAGCTACTACTTTTTACTACGATAAAATTTTTTCCTTTATATTATCGAAAAAAATAGTAAAAATTAGTAGATTCTTGCATTACTGGAACAGACCAAAGTTTTCATCATACAAAAAATAGCTTCGTTCCCGTACTTTTTAATTGTAAAACTCTTAAAAGAGAGAACTGCAAAAAAATATTTCTTAAACAAAAGTTTTTTGAAATAGTTCGGGAACGGAAAAATGGAAAATACGTCAAACAACTGGAACAAATGTCAAAGTCGGCGTACCAGCCAATCAGACTCCGGCAACCATGTTACTATTTTTTACACGCTCAAATTTGTCGAGTAAAAAGTTTTTAAAGAGAGCGTAATTCAGCGCCATTTTTGTTTAAAGAGAACTGAACATTTTACAACTTTTTTGTGTACGGGAACGGGTTTTCGGGTAAAATGTGTAAAAGTCGTAAAAATTGTAAAAACTTTTTTAGTTCTGGAACAAAGCTAATGTAAACTACGCCTACGACTACGCCAACAATAATAAGGCTGATTATTTATTTATATAAAAGCTATAAACTCCCTTTGCATTAAAGCTTTTTGCATGGTCAACTTATTTCGTATACGCTATGGAATAGACATTTGAAACCCAGTGGGTTATATCCTGTTATATCCACACCTCCAAATAATAGTATGCTAAGTCTAAAAAGTGAGTTTTGCAGGAGAAGCTCTCAAAGTTTGGAATTTTTTTTTTTAACTTCAGTACTATGCTAAGTCAATATTTGTTTATAACTCTGTTCGGATTGACCGATCATTACCAAAATTAGACAGAATTTAAGTTAAAGGACGTTCGACACCTCCAAATAATAGTTTGCTAATTCTGAAAATCGAGTTTTGCAGGACAAGCTCTAAAAGTTTGGAAATTTCTTTGACCTTCAGTACTATGCTAAGTCAATATTTGTTTATAACTTCTGTTCGGATTGTCCAATCATTACCAAAATTTGACAGAATTTAAGTTAAAGGACGTTAAATATAAAAATGTAAAGAACTTGAAAACATGCTAAGTCGACTTAGCATACTATTGTTTGGAGGCGTCGATATGCAAACGCAATATTATTAACCGGAGTAACCCAGTGGGTTTGGATTTAAAATGTCAATTCCATAGCGCAAACGTCAAATAAATCCTCTCAAAGTGGGTAACCCGGCTAAAAACTGTAGTGTAACCGCACTATTAGCTGCACGACTTTTTGTAAAAACTAGTGGCCTGTTCCCGTACTTTATAAAGTGGTAAAAGTTGGAAAAGTCGTAAACGATTTTCATATAAATTTGTGTACGGGAACGCAAAATATGTAAAAGTGGTAAAAATTGTAAAAACTTGTTAATTCTGGAACAGAGCATAGGGGTGTATTCTTGTCAAAAGATGCAGCGCATCGGCACTTGTATTGGTGATGGAAATTCTTTTTTGCATTCAAACTTTATACTGGGTTTTTATTGACAAATTATAAACCGAATATTTATTTATTATTTTATTGAAACCACTGCAAATTAAAAATTAAATCACAGACTGTAGGTAAATACCTACTTGCTATTAAAATTGTTCGAACTTAATGCTTAAAATCGGTCTGATATTTTAATCTTGTTTTGCAAAATGTAATACTGGTTTATTTTCTATATTATAACAACACAGACTGTATGTAAATACATGCTATTAAAAATGTTCCAACTTAAAATCGGTCTGATTATTTTTAATCTTATTTTTTAAAATGTAACACTGATTTATTTCCCACATTCCTCTTATTTTTCAAAAGGTAACACTGATTTACACACATTACTCATTTGAATTGTGATATGAATAGGCAGCACATGAATGTGTACCAAATAATTATTCGCTTCCAATATACATACAAATATTTGAAAACAATTCTATAGACGTTTTTTCTTTTATTTTAAGATCTTTTTAAGCATGCTTAGAACGAAACCATACGCAATTTACATGCTGAATACGTGATTATAATTACTTATTACACACACTCTTTAATTACATTACTTTTAATTTGTTTTATGTATTTTATTTGTGTATTTATTTACAATCATAAAATATTAAATTCGACTAAATTCACGCACCTATTTGATTAATTTGAAAACCGGTCGATATTTTCGAAATTATAAATAAAATAAAAATAACACACATCTTTGGTGGTTTGGTTGATTAGTCGGATCGAAACGAAATGATGGTTAGGGAATTTTAAATGGCATTTTATAGAAGAATTGGTATATTTTTCAAATTAACATTTTTGTTAATTAAAGACGTGAGAGTAAACCGACATCAATGTGTACCTTGGTCAAATTATATTCAACATACACATGTATGTGTGTTTGAGATAATAAACACTGAGCGTCATTTAAATATATTCAGGTGAAATGAGATGATCGATATGAAATCCAGTTTTACAATTGCTCTGTTCCAGTACTATTTTGTCAAGACATTCCTTTCCTATAAAAAATTGTTTGAAAGCTACGGGAACGGTAAAATGTAAAAATTGCAACACTCTAGCAGAACTGTCAAAAACAGCCCATCGTAGACCTTGACAACATCAAGAAAATCCTCCAAGCTGTCAAAAATTCACAATAATAACAAACATTCTGCTAAATTCTACTCGTTTAACAAAAAAGGAAAAGAGAATGTCATTCAGAATAAAGAAATACAAGTTTACTAGTTTCTAAAGTAGGGAAATCAGTTCTAGCACAACATTGAAAAAATTACCAGATACTAATAGTTTGCAGGTTTAGGAACACAACTAAAATTAGCAAATACGTACATTAGGGTTATGACTGTTTGATATTTTTTTCTCAAAAATTATTACCTGTGGCTAGAATGAATGAACTTTTCCTATTAATGACCAAAATAAAGTTTACTCTATTTAATTATTAAAAAAGGTCACGCACAAACCGCTTGCATTTTTTAAGTACTATGAAATGAAAATTTGTTTTCTCTAAAAATAATTTCCTAATAAAGAGACTTTGCGCGAGAGCTTTTTTTATGGAAACACCTTATAATAAAGATTTTATCTAATCTTCGTTAAAAACTCATTAAAATATGATACAGGGATACGAGGTTGTAAAAAAGTCTTAACCCTAACGAACATACATATAGCATTATATTAACGATAATGAATATTTATTAATATAATAAAAGTTTATATATTAAAGAAATATATACATACATATTTGTTGTTCATCATTTTAGTTCCCCTTATTCGGCAATCCAGATGTGTTTGAATAAAAATTGGTATACTATGCAAATAGTAATTGATATTTTTTGTTTCATATCAATAAATAGAAACATAACTAAACTTACTCCAAGCCAAAACTGTACGCTATTCCAAATAATATTATTTGTTAAATATTATTGGTATGTTCCTTTACTTTTGAAAATGGTAAAACGGGCAAAAGTGGTAAAAGTTGTAAACAGCTTCGATATGAATTGTATAGAATCTGAAGTAAAGGAACACGTAAAGGAACAGAGCATATGCCTGTTCCAGAACCTGCAAGAATCTAATGCCTTGTTCCTACTAAGGCTAATTCACTCTATATTCGTTGTTCGAACCCAAATTACGATATAATTACTTCATTTCCCGTACACAAGTTTGAGAACGAACAACATTGTTCAATTTAAATTTCTCTCAGAACGACGATATAATGTGTCCCATCTCTAACAAATGAGAGAATTTATCGAAATATATTAATTATGACAGGAAAAATTAAAAATGTATTGTTACGGAATTAGGTTTAACTAATCTCCGTGTAGACGTTGTTTTATTCCCCAGTACGATTTGTACCAAATAAAACAGGGTTCGTTTTAGATTACGTTTCTACAATGCTTTATTTACTTTATTACACTTATTCGGAACCGACTTTAATTACTAGCACACAGCTTGTCTCTAGTTAGCACGCAGCACTTCTTTAACCGATCTGTTCAGTTCAACGCTTAAAACACAACTACCTCGTCATTGCCAGTTCCCCTGTATTTATATCCCAAAGTCTCCCTGTTCGAGAGTCCTCTAGAAAATGTCTGGCAACTCCTCGAATATGTACAACGAACACACAGACGCACATTCGCACTAAGCGAACAACCAGACTCACATACATGGGGGATGATCAATGACGTAATTACAACAACAAATAAATGCAAGAAAAGAAGTAACAAACTAAACGATAATTACATGATTATGGCAAAACAAACAAAGGAACATTAACAAAAGGTAATGTAACGACTAGAATGATGAAGAGAGTTCTACATGGTAGTTGTTGTTGCTTAAATAAAATAACTGCGTAATAAAACGTTACGTTACAATTCAAATTTTTAAAATAACGGAAATTAAACTAAATTAACTTAAACCTATCAGTTACATTCGTAACAGTATTAAAAATCCAAACCTTTTTAGAAAAACTGCAAAATATGAATGAAAAGTAAACGGTTTAATGACTAGTATACATTCAAATCATATCAAATTTTGTCTTCTCTTTCATTGCAGTTACATTTATTGTCCATCGTTTCAAATTCGCGTACAAATTTAGAAACAAAAATCAAATGCCTGCCGGAAAGTCTGTATACCAAAAAGTTATTTTGGCAGGGGGTTACTCTGTATTGCGATGCGTTTGGTATTTTGTTAGCGCAAGATATTTCCGTTAACACACGATTTTGACATATGCTTTTGTATTACAGATTTCGGCGGTGCCAGAAAGGAAAAAAAAGGAACAAAAATAAGGGCGAAAGGAGATACTAAAACGTATTATAGGACGGTTACACTACAGCTTTTTGCCGGGTTAACCCACTTCATGAGGATTTATTGCTTAATCTGGTCAAATCTGACATACAAAAATTAAATCCTGTCACGACTGGGTTTATTTTAAATCCGGCACCAATCCAATAAAAATACAGTGTCGTATTCGGTATTTGTGCAAAAAAATCCAACTCTACTCAAAAAGTACCAAAAGTTGCAACTGTTTTTGCAACAGAGTTAGTCGTGTTTTACACGTTTACGATTGGTCGCATGAGATTTTATGGAGTTAATAAATCTAAAGTTATTTGAAAATCATAAAATTATTTATTTTTTACATTAGACACTTTTTTAACAAAAAGTACGCTTGATACCATGATACAAAAATGTATCCCTGTGTGTAAAATATACCAATATGAGCAAAGAGGGGACGATATCTCATACGAGAAATTGTAAAAGTGTATAACACGACTTTATTAGTTATTTTGTATGTATACGTAAACTGGGATACGTAATCGAAGTCAAAAATCGGCTATTCGATCTTTCGATTTTTAACTTCAACGGAAAAGTCGACTTTTCGATCATTCGATTTTCACCTTTAAAAAAACGTCGACTTTTCGATCTTTCGATTATGATCAAAGTCGACTAAAATCGATTTTTGATCGATTTTATAGCTTTTTTGATACATATCGCTGTCAACAGAGGGTGTTATTACAATATTTGTCATATAAAAAATGTTGAGTAAAAAAATCGGAAGTCGACCATGAAAGGTCGACTTTTCGATTTCTCTATAACCAAAGGTCGACTTCGATTTTTAGATTTTTTAAACCAAAAAGTCGACTAATCGATTAATCGAAAGTCGACTTGCCTATCCCTACTAGGGATACGCAGTGAATTGCAATAATCGGTTTTTCGATTATTCGGTTTTCGTGAAAAACTTAAAACTCGATTTTCGGTTAGTCGATTATTTGAGAGTGTTCCAAAAGTCGACTTTCGATTAATCGTTAACCGCCGAAAACCGATTATAATCGAATATAATCGACTATTTTCGTTGATGCGATCCGTGATGGTTATATGTATAAAAAAAGTATCGTCAATTATGCGGTTTTAGCACACCCAATAGTCAACTACGACTAATAGTCGACCACGATTAATAGCCGACTACGAATAATAATAGACTACGACTAATGGTAATAGTTGACTCCGTCTTCCGAAAGTCGACTAAGAATAATCGATTTTTCGGTTTTCGCACAGTCAATAGTCGACTACGACTTTTGGAAATTTTACGGTTAATAATCGATTAATCGATTAACCGAAATCGATTTTACGTATCCCTATTCGTGACGATCCAATCAAAATTGCGACCTGTAGCGTGATTACAAAACAGAAAAAAAACGGAAAACGGGATGCATTACCGAATATTGCGACAGGTTAGGTTAGGTTGAAAAGAGGGGCGAGTAATCGCCACATGCCCTGGTGGACATACACATAAACCATGAAGTAGGCCTGTTGTGCGCTCTAGACTAGGTTTTTGAAGAAGGGGACTCTACTGTATTTTATTTAAGGAACCCTGTTCCCTTATCAAAATCCCGTAATTGTTTCAGGTCGTCTACAATTACCTGATTAAGATCTGGTATTGTGTCGTTCCCTAAAAACTGGGATCTGTGTTTGCGAAAGCGGGGCATTGGCAGAGAAAATGCTCCAATGTTTCGTCATCTTCTCCGCATGCCCTGCATACGCTGTTGTCTGCACAATTAATTTTGTGCAGATGAGCTTGTAAACCCAGGTGACCTGTAAGGACACCTGTAAGTCTACTCACCTCTGCCTTACCTAGCAATAATAGGTTTTTTCCTCATTTGGGTTTCCACATAGGATTTTTGTGGTTTTCTTATTTCCTATCTATTCCATAGGGATAAGTGGGCATTTTTTGTCCAAGTTTTTAACTCCAGACGAGACGTGTTTAGTGGCTTTGCGTTCTCTAAGTTTACTGTTGCTAATTCCCTTCCTTCAATTTAACGCCTACGCCGATCTTTCGTTGTTGCTGTTTGTTCGATGCAATTTATTAATTTTTAGGTCAATTCATCCACCAAATAATGAAAACATTTCGGTCTCGGAACTATTTGAAACGAAAACAAAAAGAGCGACGAAAGAGAAAGATTCGTTGAACTATTTCGGTCTCGGAACTATTTGGAACGAAAGTCTGTGTTTAGACACACATGTTTCTCGGGAAAGTAAATTGTATTTTTTGGGAGAGAGCGGAGAGGAAAGAGCTCATCAATACTCTTTCCTACTCCCTATTGCCTAAAAACTGAATTTACTTTCCCGAGAAATGTGTGTGTCTAAACACGGACAAAAGAATGATGAAAGAGAAAGATTCGTTGAACTATATCGATCTCGGAACTATGGAACTACTTTAAGGAACTAGTTCCTTTTGGGAAAAGGAACTATAAAGATCGATCCGCTCCGGGAACTAGATTGCCCAACTCTAATATATAGAATAGTTTCTAATGCCCTCGTTGGTGTTGTCCTCATTGCGCCGCTTACACTTAAAAAGCACATTCGTTGGACTTTCTGTAGTATTTGAATATTACACTCTTTATCCATAGCTGTCCACCAGACTACTGAAGCGTATGTTAGAACAGGTCTAACTACGCTTTTGTATAGCCAGTGTGTCATCCTAGGATTAAGACCCCACTTGGAGCCTATAGCCCTTCTACAGGTTGACAACATCTATAAGCTTTGTTAGCTCTCTCTTGAATATGGTCTTTCCATTTAAGTTTCCTATCCAGGATTACTCCCAGATATTTAACTTTGTTGGAAATATTTATTGTCTTGTTTAGGAAAACTGGTTCTCCAAAGTGTCCCAGTTTTGTTTTCCTAGTGAACAGACTTATTTCCGTTTTTTCCGAGTTTACGTTAAGACCTCTTGGTCTAGCCCAGTTGAACGCTAGTTTTAGGGCTGATTCAGCTCTTCTTCATAGCAAGTTTGATTCTTACCCCTCAGAAGTATTATAACGTCGTCTGCATAGCCAACTGGGTCAAATCCCTAATCGGTTAAAGTCCTTAATAGGCTATTTATGGTAGTGACCCATAGGAGTGGGGATAAAATCCCCCCTGCGGCGTACCCTAACCAACTTTGTCCTTTATTTTTACGTCAAGCAGCCCGCAGCTTATCCATCTATTCCTTAGCATGTGGCTTATCCAGTCCCTAAAGTCAGTTTTGAATGACAGCTTTGTTGTTGCTTGCTAATGTGGCCATTCATTTTTGTCATTCATCATGCAACCGCAAAATGTTTTGTGGATGCTGGACGGTTTGACAGTTATCGATAATTGCGAAATATCAACATTCAAAACTGACGATGTGTACCCAGCTTAAGGCCCCGGTTCACATGAAATTTATCTAAGGATAGGATAAGGGTTTCGGTGCTGACATTATTGAAAGCACCCTCGATATCAATGCATACCGCTAGTGTATACATCTTCCTGTCCAAGGTGCTCTCGATGTGGTGTACAACCTCATGTAGTGCGGTTTCCACTGATCTACCTTTAACGTATGCATGTTGTTTGTATTTAAGCATATCGTTTGGAATCTTGCTCTTAATCATGGTATCGACTATTCGTTCCATGGTTTTAAGCAGGAAGGATGTTAGGCTTATCGGACGATAAGACTTAGGAATTGCGTAAATTGCCATCCCAGGTTTGGGAATAATTACCACCCGCGCCTCCTGCCAGGCTTTAGGGGTATACGTAAGGCCGGAAATATCTCATCCGGTCCCGCTGCTTTGAAAGGTTTGAAACTCTTGATGGCATCCTTTACCATCGCTTCATCAATTGTTGGTGCTTCCTCTGTAACATGTTCCCTAACAACCGGCACCTCTGCGTGCACTGCAGTGCTCGGCGGGAAATGTGTATTAAGCGTGTCCTTGATTGTTTCCATCTTATTTCCCATATCATTTACCATAATCTCGGTTTGTGATACATCATTTACGCTGTCTACCTGTTCACAAAAGAGTTTCCAGGAATTGCGCTTTGCTATTCTAGTCATTTTGTTGTATTCATTATGTTTTGTGTGATAGTTGTCCCAGAATATAGATATTTTTTACGTCGAGCTCTGTTGTAAAACCTTCGGACCTCTTTACCTTTGTTACGAATTTCACCTGTCATCCAGGGTTTTTCGTAGGCAGATTTCCTCTCTCGAAGGGGACAACTTTCTTCGAATGACTTTACTAAGACCTCCGTTATAAAGTTGTCATTTCTGTCTATATCTATATGTTGTGCCCTAGCCTTTCTTTTATTAATTTTCCAAATTTTATCCAGTTGGTTTTGGATTAATTTCGGAAACTTATAGGTTTCGGCGGTAGCAGTGTTAGTTCAAATCTTATATACCGATGATCTGAGAAGGAGTGCTCTTCCGAGACGCTCCAATTCTGCACATCCTTTATAAGATTTTCGGAACATATTGTTATATCTAATACCTCTTCCCTAATCTTGTTAACAAGAAATCTAAAAGGGCTTGGCCCCTTTTGTTAGTATTAGTACTACCCCATGCAATGTGGTATGTGTTAGCATCGCTGCCTACTACTACTTCGTTACCTGTTTGCGTTTCTTTCCTCACCAACCATTGCTGCTCCGACGTAGGTGGTAGTGTCGGCGAGTCGAAAGGTAAATATACTGACGCAAGGTATATGTTGCCATTCCCAAGCTTCAGCACAGTTGCGTCCGATGTTGACAACTCTGGAGAGAAAAGAAAACATAAGTTTTTTGTGACATATACAGGTTCTCGGTCGAGACCCTGTATTTGCATAAAACAGTTGGTAGTTTATATGGTTTAGTCCAGAGACCTTGTTCTGAATAGTCCAAGGTTCCTGAATCAAGCCAATATGGATTTTACCTGTATGAATTTGTTCCATCAGGGCCATTGTTGCCGTCTCGCTCCGATGGAGGTTTATCTAGATGACCTCAATTATTGGTCCTCCAGTAAACGGGCTTCTTGAGAGTCGGTGATTACAGCATCGACTCCCTTTTCATTTTTGATGGGAGGTAAAACCTCTTCGCTATTTGGTTTGGCTTCCTCGTTTTCGCCGATTACCGCCTTTCCTGCTTTGAAGCGGACAGCGTTGGAGATGTAGAAAGCCCTGCACTTAGTCTTTGTCAGACTGACCATGGAGAGATGGTCAATTCCGACCACAAGGAGAGTTCCGTCCTCCTGCTCTTCCCTGTGGAAGACCTCCCATCTCTTCACGTCCAAGTCCTTGTTTTGGCGACCACAGACTTCGAGCATGCGCTCCGTCTTGAACTTGCTGCCCCAGCCTCTGACGAATACCGAAGTCTTTGTTAGTTGATGAATTTGCTCTTTCCCATGGAGGTTTTATACTGCTGATATTATCCTTGAGGGCGGCAACGTTTGCATGATGGGCAAATTGGAACACCATCACGTCCCCTTTAACCCCGCTGCTGATAATTTGAATTGGATCACCTCCATTCATTATGTGATCCAATATTTTATTGTTGACCATTTCCTCAATTGCTGGAAGATGGTCTTTGGGTAGCTTTTTGGAACCTCTATTGGTATCGATCACTGCCAAGTACCTTGGCGTAAGATGGCGGCTCTCTACCAGTCTCCGCAGCCCTCTTCATCTTCTGCCGGGTCCGGGATTTCTTCGCAGAATCCCCAGAAACTGCAGTCGATTCTGCGGCTGAGCACACCCTCTTCACGTTCGAGCTGACTTTGTCGCCCTTTGCGTGGTTCTTGACGCGGTAGACTCGAAACGTTTGGAGCTTAGTTGTGAGCTTAGCAATGCTGCATTTCGTCTACCATCTTGTGGACCTCATCCTTATCCGGGATTTCCATGACGGTTATATTATTGTTACTTTCGCTATCGGATTTGGAGTGTGAGTAGCTACCTGTATCTGAAGGCTGGGTCGAGCCTGAATTTGCCCTTAGCTTCTCAGTCTCTGCCTCCCTGTATTTGCTCTTAGGCTGTGAGCTTCTCGCAGTACCTTCGACCACAGTTGCCAAGGCACCCACACATGTGGGAGAGACTTGATCACGATCGCATGATGACGACGGGGTGTGACTCGTAGGCAGATCAACATCACCCGACGGTACTGGGTTTATTAGGCCCTGTACTGTAACTTTTTCTCTTTGTCCAATATTTGTGTTTTTTGTTTTAGGGGAACACCCCCATAGCCAGTTTTTTGTCCGCGGGGAAAATAAATTCCCTGAGGCAGGTGATCACAAGTGAATTCCCTAGATCTAGAGCGAATTAATACGATCATCCGCCTCCCCCTATCCGCCGGTGGGGACGCGCCCGGTAGGTGAACTAACAAACACCCTCTGTTGTTTGACCACCTACGACAATCTACTTTACATCGTTGTAAGGGTGATATTTTTCACTTTCCTTGACATGTTTTGCTTTTGATACACCTCTTAAAGAAACAGAGATATTTGGCTTTGAAATAAAACGTTGACTTTTTCTCCAAATAAGTTTTTTGCCCATTCCGGCCCCTGAATATTATCCGACCATCACCAAAATCAATAGGCTTCTTCCTCTCCGGGACCCTCATCGATACCCAAAATATAGTGAAGATCCGATTGAAGATTGCGACCTGTAGCGTGATTACAAGGTTTAGATGGACAGACGGATGGACACACATAGCCAGATCGACTCAGCTCGTCGAGACATTAATTTTGGTATATATAAGAATGGGTCTACGACCATTATTTCGATGCGTTACAAACTTTTTGGCCAAAACCAACTTATAATACCCTCCCCACATAGTGGTGTAGGATATAAAAATTTTAATCATCTGTTTGCCTTGTAATGATTGTACCATGGAAACCACATATATCTCAAAAAGTCAAAAATGGCGTATGGAGCACTTAAGCGTTACACCGACGAATTGTTGACTCATCCAAGCATTCTCGTTTTATTTTTCAAAAGAAAAGCCTAGATCCATGGCTCCCAATGGTAAATATGCAAAATATTTTTTGGTTGACTGATGACTGGCAAAAATGAACGACCACACTATCAAGCAACCGATTATTTGCGCAAAGCTGTCAGTCAAAACTGATCGTGTGTAGCCCGCTTTATAGTGTCAGTTATAGATGGTTTCAAAATTCAAGTGCAATTTTTTATAAGCGGTTCCCGGTCCCATTTTATCGCTTTGAAAACTTCGATTAAGCATATTTATCTCTTTTATAATTGGAGCCATGATTAAGCCTGTCTGGTTACTTTCCCAGCAAGAACTTTCTCAGAGAGTAAGGGGTTTTTCATTACCTTTTGCTGGAAAATTGTAAAAAGTAAACAGGCACCTTCCTAGCAAAAACCAGCAAGCAATCAGCTGGCTTGCCAAAACAGAACAATTTGTCCGCCAATAAAGGAAGCAAACACATTGTATTTTATTAAAAATACACCGTGTTTAGACATTCAAACTGGAAAGAAAATTTTTCTTCTCAGTTTCTTTTAAAATTTCCTTGTTGTTTAGACACGGAAATCATGTTTGTGTCAATTTTATAATTTTTCTTATTCTTCTTCACACTCATTTTCTCATTGCGCCGTTCAAAAACAAATCCAAGGAAAAATTGTAATGAAAAGTAAAAATGGACGTGTGTGATAAACAATTAATTATTAAAGGAACCCTTGAATTCCATTTTAATCTTGATATTTCCACATATTTCGAATTGTTTTTGCTTAAAAAAATAGTTTTTCCTCCAAATGGTTTTGTTTTTCAATTGTCTCCGCTGTTGTTTGTTTCTCGATAGAGAAAATAAAATGAAAGAAAATGCAAAAACAAATCTGCAGCCAACTTCAGGTTGTATACGAAGAAAAACGAAACAAAACAGAATTTGCCAGTACAGAGGTGTGTGTACCCCCTCTTATTCCTCTCTACTCCCTCGCCCATAAACTCAATTTTCTTTCCCATCAACTTTCCCTGTATAAACAGGCACATAAAAAGAAAATGAAACAAAAAGTATTTTTCCACTTTACAAATTTGTTCTCCATAAAACAATACAATTAGACTATGTTATTTCCACAATAAAATTGTTTTTAATTTTCACAAACATAAATCAGCAACAAATTAAAAACAGATGATTGATTGTTTTCAGGAAGAAGAATTGCTAGTTGCTGCTAGAAGAAATTTGTCCAGCAAGAATTTGCAAACTCTCAGTGAAAGAACTGTCAAAATGTCTCTCTCGAATCGCTCTCTTTTGCTGGTTTTTTGTGTTAACAGGCGACTTCCAGCAACAATTGGTACAAATTGTTTAAAATTTTAGGGTAACCAGACAGACCTAATGTTAAATAAAGTTTAATTTCATCATTGCTTATCAATCCCGCTCCAGGGGATCAGATCTGTTTCTATGAAAATGTGAAATGAAAAAATGTATAAAGGAAATAAATGTCAAATGAAAAAAATTATAAAGAAAAGATTAAATATTTAGTCGAATATATTTGAAACAATGTACAAAATTCACGAAAATATAGAAATAATAGATTTCGTAAAACACATAAGCCAGCTAAAACCAAGGACTGGGAGGAAGGTAGAGGAATCTCCTGAAAAAATGAGGCTAAACCTCCCTTAATTTTCTGAAAATTGGTCACCGAGTCCTAAATGACTTTCAGAAGATAGAAAATATGAAATTACATTCCAAAAAATCATAAGGTTAAAGCTTCTTATAGCCTTGAAACACATCATAAGCATTATACAATAAGAAGGTAGCATTATCAGCCCAGCTGATGGTAACATAATGTGTCAATTGTATTGAATTTATGTCAAATTTTGACATCTTATGTTATCAAAAACGGCAGTTGCTGCTACCTTCTTATTGTATCATGATCATAAGTCATTGATAAATACAAAACAAAAAGTACCACTCACTCTGCCGTCGCAGGTTAACAACATAAGAGTCAGCAACCCTGCTCGCATAACATAATTAAAAACATTGTTACGGAATTAGATTTAACTAATCTCCGAGTAGACGTTGTTTTATTCCCCGATGCAATTTGTACCAAATAAAACAGGGTTCGTTTTAGATTACGCTTCTACAATGCTTTATTTACTTTATTACACTTATTCGTAACCGACTTTAATTACTAAGCACGCAGCTTGTCTCTAGTTAGCACGCAGCTATTCTTTAACCGATCTGTTCAGTTCAACGCTTAAAACACAACTCACTCGTCATTGCCAGTTCCCCTGCATTTATATCCCAAAGTCTCCCTGTTCGAGAGTCCTCTAGAAAATGTCTGGCAACTCCTCGAATATGTACAACGAACACACAGACGCACATTCGCACTAAGCGAACAACCAGACTCACATACATGGGGGATGATCAATGACGTAATTACAACAACAAATAAATGCAAAAAAAAGAAGTAACAAACTAAACAATAATTACATGACTATGGCAAAACAAAATAAAAGCACATTAATGAAAGGTAAAGTAACATCTAGAATAATGAAGAGAGTTCTACATGGTAGTTGTTGTTGCTTAAATAAAGTAACTGCGTAATAAAAACTTTACGTTACAATTCAAATTTTTAAATTAACGGAAATTAAACTAAACTAACTTAAACCTATCAGTTACATTCGTAACAATATTGTAGTCGAACAAAATCAACACTTACAAATTAAATAAATCATCAAATAAAAATAAAACTCGCAACAACCTCTATTGATGTAAATGGCGCCCAACACTACCCACAAAACCGCCCAACGGCAATTTTACTCACCATTTTACAACCATCATCGCGGAGTTTACAAAGTAAAGAAAACAACAACTTGGATTCTACTCAAAAAAGCGAACGTTAGCCAACATCTTAAACTTAATTTTAAAAAATGTAAGTAGAGTTTGTTTATAATAAATATATAATTAAAAAAAATTAAGTAACAGTGTTTTATTTATAAATGCACTTAAAAGTAGAAAATAATTTTCATGATGGAATCTCTCAAATAAAACGCTTGCCGTTTATATTGTCACAATATTTAATTCAAATGCAAGCGTTTTATTTGAGAGATTCCATCATAATTATATACTTATTTTCTAGTTTTTAGTGCATTTAAAATTAGGTTGGTAGTTTCTCATCCTTTTGATTTCAGTTAATGCTTCGTTATTGCATGGCTCCTTTCCTGTTAGTTTCGAGCAATCCAGTTCTTCTATTCTTAATCCATCCAGCGATCTTACACGACTCAATGCCACATATGCTTGTCCTTCTTCGAAAAGCTTGGATCCTAGATACACCAGTTCCACCGAACTTCCGAAAAACCACCGCCGAACAACCTCCTCCGAACTTTCCCCTCTCAACATGCTCTTTCCATTTTCAACGGAACCCCATAACCAATTTAGGCCGAAAATGTAGACACAAACTTTAAAATGACTGACCATTTATAGGGGCTATATCAAAACCTGGACCTATGTCCACAATTTTTGGTGGAGAAGTTGGGAACTCGAAATCAAAGTTACAGCAATTTCGGTCCAACAATTAAGACAACAAAAACTTGAAATCGGGTGGAGCCGTAATATGGGGGCTATACCAACACCTGGACCTATGTCACAATTTTTGGTGGAGAAATTTCTGTACCACTGGGATCTCCAAATGCCAAGTTACACGCAATTCGGTATAAAAATGAAGATAAAATCCTTAAAGCACTTGAAATCGGGCGGTACCGCTATATGGGGGCTATATCAAAACCTGGACCTATGTCCATAATTTTTAATGGGTACGTTTCTGTACCATTGGAAACCCTAGTTGTCAAAAAAGCCAATACGGGCTTAAAATGACGATAAAATACCTATCGAGTGGTACCGCTGGATGGGAGCTACAGGAAAAAATGGACCCATATTGGTTTTGGTTTCATATTCATGTATTGTCATCCAAATCTGAAAAGTGTACAAAGTTTTAGTTCGATTGGTCAACTACAACTGTGTTAAAAATCAGTTACCAGATTTGAAAAGGGGTTTAGGTTAGACACCGTAAAAACACTGTAAGAATGGACCAATATTGATTTTGATTTCATATTCATGTATTGCCATCCAAATCTGAAAAGTTTGCAAAGTTTTAGTTCGATTGGTCAACTGCAAATGTGTAAAAAATGAGTTACCAGATTTGAAAAGCAAAATACCGGAAATCGGGTGGTACCGTTATATGGGGGCTATAGGAAAAAATGGACCCATATTGATTTTGGTTTCATATTCACGTATTGTCATCTAAATCTAAAAGTGTGCAAAGTTTTAATTCGATTGGTCAACTGCAACCGTTTTAAAAATCAGTTACCAGATTTGAAAAGGTGGTCAAGTTAGACACCGTAAAAACACTGTAAGAATGGATCAATATTGGTTTTGATTTCATATTCATGTATTGTCATCCAAATCTGAAAAGTGTGCAAAGTTTTAGTTAGTCAACTGCAACCGTGTTAAAAATGAGTTACCAGATTTGAACTAAACACACACCAAAGCAAGTTAAATAAAACACTGTAATAATAAAAACATAAATAGCTGTAACTGATAAAAAAGTGATACTTTTCAATTTGAGTTTCGGTATTTTTGGTTCTGTTGAGGATTTTTCGAACATTGAAAACAAAAAATGGCAATGACACCGGAACAGTTGAAAGCGGTTGTAGAAACCGCAGTTGCAAACGCGCTCGCTGTACAGGAGTAAATTTTAGTAGGAAACTAGAAGAGGTTAATGCTAAGTTTACATTTACGAAATCCACTCGATATCAACTGTCAATTCCATAGCTCAAACGTCAAATGAAATCTCATCTGGATTTCATTTGACGTTTAACCTACGGATTTGACAGATGAAATCGAGTGGATTTCGTAAATGTAAACCAAGCATAAGCAAGAATTCCGAAATGTTCAGATAGCTACGCCTGAAGAAATAGATGACGAGCTTTTGGAATTCGACGAACTCAATTTTTTAGGGAATATGTAACTCCCTGCTACCGTTCATAGAAAGGGAAATTGCAGGGAGAAATATTAAATTAGTGATAGACCCGGGAGCGTCCAAAAATTATATGAAATCATTTAATGAATTGAACAATATTGTACCTGTGAATAAACCATTCCACGTAAAGTCAATTCATGGTCATACTACAGTGGACAGAAAGTGCATTTTAAATATTTTCGGTACCAATACCATATTTTTTTATTACCAAACCTGACAACATTTGACGGTATAATTGGTCTAGATCTGATTAAGCGGACAGATACTGTACTTGACTTAAAAAAAATCTAGTAAATGTGAGTGGTTCCGAAACTATAAAATTTTTTAAATGCCCGGATGTAAATTTTACATGCGTCGGCGACACTGTGCTACCCCAGGATATAAAAGAAAAATTCCAAAAAATTTTAGAAAAACGAATGGGAGTATTCTCAGAACCGGACGAAGCTCTGCCATACAACACCAACATCGTTGCAACTATTCGTACAGCGAAAGAAGAACCCATTTATTCAAAATTATATCCCTACCCAATGGGAGTATCAGACTTTGTTAATTCTGAAACACAGGCTTTGTTAAGAGACGGTATAATACGACCGTCTCGGTCGCCCTATAATAACCCTGTATGGGTTGTAGATAAAAAAGGGACCGATGAACAAGGAAATACAAAGAAACGTCTAGTAATTGACTTTAGGAAACTAAATGAAAATACAATAGATGACAAATACCCAATACCAAACGTGGTTTTCATTCTGGCAAATTTAGGTAAGGCACAGTACTTTGCTACTTTAGATTTAAAATCTGGCTTTCACCAGATATTACTTGCTGAAAAATATAGGGAAAAGACAGCATTCTCAGTAGAGAATGCTAAATATGAATTTTGCAGACATCCCTTTGGGTTAAAGAAAGCTCCCAGTATCTTCCAAAGAGCCATCGACGATGTGCCCAGAGAATAAATAGGGAAATCGTGTTATGTTTACGTCGATGACGTAATTATCTTCTCCGAAAATATGCATGATCATTTAAAGCATGTAGCTTGGGTCTTGGATAAGTTGTATGAAGCCAATATGAGAGTTTCGCATGAGAAATCACAATTTTTCAAAGAAAGCGTAGAGTATTTCGGCTATGTAGTCTCGCGAGGAGGCATAAAGACATGCCCTGATAAGGTAAACGCAATTCGTAACTACGAAATGCCGACAACCTTATTCAATGTCAGATCGTTCCTTGGATTAGCAAGCTATTATAGATGTTTCATTAAGGACTTTGCCTCAATAGCAAAGCCTATAAGTGGCATTTTAAAGGGCGATAATAGCAAGGTAAGCGCTGGGCGTTCAAAGAAAATACCTGTCGAATTTAATGAAAAACAGCGGCAAGCATTTGAGAAGCTAAAGGAGATACTGGCCTCTGAAAATGTGTTATTGCAATACCCAGATTACAAGAAACCTTTTGATTTGACAACAGACGCCTCGTCTGATGGTTTGGGAGCCGTCCTGTCACAAGACGGGAAGCCAATAACCATGATCTCAAGAACTTTAAAAGGCAGGGGAAAAAATTTGCAACAAACGAAAGAGAACTTCTGGCAATAGTGTGAGCGTTGAAGAATCTCAGGAACTATCTAAATATTTAAATATTTTCACAGACCACCAACCTTTGACTTTTGCCGTCTCGGATCGAAATCCGAACACCAAGATAAAACGCTGGAAAGCATTCCTTGACGAACATAATGCCAAAGTTTTTTATAAGCCTGGAAAAGAGAACTATGTTGCTGATGCGTTGTCTCGACAACACATTCACGCTTTAGATGACGACACACATTCAGATATTGCCACGGTACATAGTGAGTTATCACTTACCTACACTATCGAAAGAACTGACAAGCCAGTGAACTGCTTTCGGAATCAAATAGAATAGAGGAAAGTGGAAGTGACTCGGTTAGAACGATCATTATGTTCGGTAAAAAACGCGACATCTTTTGTATTTTTCGGACAGAGAAAGACTGATTCAGAGAATATGCGACGTGGTCAAAAGCGATGTAGTCAACGCAATTTTGTGCGAGTTGCCAATATTGGCATTCATTCAACACAAATTAGTGGAGACATTTCACTCAACTACATTCCGTTACACGGACCGGATAGTGACTGACATTTTCGACAAAAATGAACAAAATGAAATTGCTGTCTTGGAGCACAATAGAGCTCATAGAGCCGCACAAGAAAATGTGAAACAAAGTTTGCAAGATTATTTTTTCCCCAAAATGACTTGTATAGCAAACGAAGTCGTCTCGAATTGCAAAATCTGTCAAAAAGCAAAATATGACCGACACCCCAAAAACAAGTTTTAGGGGAAACACCCATTCCTTCGTACACAGGGGAAATGTTGCATATTGATATTTTTTCAACGGACAAAAAGTATTTTCTCACATATGTGGACAAATTTGCTAAGTTCTCTGTCGTTCAAACAATTGCTTCCGGAACAATAATAGATGTAAAAATTGCAATTTTACAGCTTGTGATTTTTTTCAAGAAAGCAAAGACAATATATTGTGACAATGAGCCCTCTATTAACTCGGAAACTATTAAATCACTTTTAAAAAATCGATTTGATGTAGAAATTATTAACGCTCCACCTCTTCATAGTTGCTCAAATGAACAGGTAGAGGGATTTCATAGCACCCTGGTAGAAATAGCACGGTGTTTAAAGATGGATAGAAATATTGTCGACACTGTTGAATTAATATGTCTTGCCGCCATAGAATATTCATTCCGTTACAAACAAACGACCGATTGATGTAATTCATCCTTTGACGTCAGAACACAACACAGACATTAGCGCAAAAATCTAAAATGATCAGAACGTTCAGTTGGAAAGGTTAAATAAGACATGGCAAAATAGAATTTTTGAAGTAGGAGAAAAAGTCCTTGTAAAATCAAATCGACGATTAGGAAATAAAATTTCAAATTTGTAGAGAAAACTGTCGAAGCTCACTTGGAGACCACAGTCTTAATAAAAGGGTGGGTGGTCCATAAAGACAATTTAAGCTAATTAAAGTAAAGTTTATTTTGTCTTTTTTATTATTAGGATTTGGTGACGACTTTCAAAATATAAAATTTACGCAAAAATAGCTCATCGAGTCAGAGCATAGGCAAATAACAATCAATACAAAGACGCAGGAAAAAATAAATGAATTAACAGACGCTGTAAATAATTTAGTAAAGAACACAAAACCAGAACAAATGAATACAGAAAGTTTATATGAATCTTTGATTTCCCGAAATAGAATCATTATTGCCGAGCTTGAAACCCTGATGTTATCAGTTACACTTACAAAAATCGGAATAATTAATCCGGCAATCCTAGACTCTGACAATGATTTGGAGAAAATTGTAAATGAACACTCTACCAATATTACGGTTACTGACCTTATGGAAGTATCCCAAATTAAAGTTCTATTAAATAATAAATTTTTATATTTCATAATTAAATACCCTAAAGTTAAGTTAGTTTGTAAGAGGATTATCATACATCCAGTCCAGCACAACAATACCATCCTTAATTTTGCCAATAATAACAACAAAGCTGAATGTGGCGACCAGGTTATACCCATCATAAACTGCAGAGCTACACTTACAACAACATTTTGTAAAAAACTACAAAATACGACAACTTGCGCTCAACAACTCCACTCAGGTGGTATCGCACATTGTACCACACGTCCCAGCCATCTCGAATCGTTATCAATTATTGATGACGGCATCATCATCATTAACGACAGAAGGGTTACCATCAATGGCCAACTAGTAACCGGGACGTTCCTTATTACATTTGAAGATGAGGTGATGATCAATAACTCCACATACCGGAACTTAAGAAGTTATGTTAGAAAATCTCCAGCACCGGCCGTGTCAACACTCGTTAACATAACAGGCCATGAAGAAATTTTGAGTTTGCCATATTTGCAGTTCATAAATTGGACTGTAATATCCGGAATTGTCATAATAGCATTCTTGATTATATGTTATGTTTTCCTACCAGAACCATCAAAAGACCAAATGCCGACAAAATCTTCAAGTAGTTATTGATGGTCTCAGGGAGTCCGGGGACGTCGTCCATTTGAACGAGGAAGGAGTTAACACATAAACATAAAAAATATCAACTGAATTGCCAGACGCTGAGCTTGCAGTTTGGTGCGAAAAGTAAAATACAATGAAAATGCTGATGTTGCAGTTTGGTGGGAAGAACATTTTCAAAACAAAAAGTAACACTCACTCTGCCGTCGCAAGTCAACGACATAAAGCGCTCGGCACATACGGTGCGTTGAGCGTCGCGCTACAACAACCACATGAAAAAGGTGTAAGTGATGCCAAGTTTTTTGAAAAACAACAACATGGCTGACGCATTAAAGTTAAACATAATTTAACTTTTTTGGGACAACGTGTGTCCCAACGTGTCACTAAACGGACCGTATGTGCCGAGGGCTTAAGAGTCAGCAACGCTGCTCGCATAACATAATTAAAAATATTGTAGTCGAATAAAATCAACACTTACAAATTAAATAGATCATCAAATAAAAATAAAACTCACAACAACTTCTATTGATGTGACTTACATGTCTCCTAGAAGCTCCTTTGTACTTTTTGCGTTGGAGTACATAGAAAGGCCGGAAACTTGGTGGTATACTGATTTTTCTGCTTAGGCATTCAAAACTAACTCCATTTCACCAAGTTTCTGATGTGCATCAAGTTTTGAATGTACATCAAGGCGAAACTTGAACTAGATTTTTGCTTACGTAAATAAGCCGTTGGTTTGTGATGTGTTACAAGGCCATGAAAGGCTTTATCCTTACGATTTTTTGGAATGTAAGTGCATATTTTCTATCTTCTGAAAGTCATTTAGGACTCGGTGATTTTTTTCTCAAAAATGGTAAAGTTTCATGTCAAATTTCATTAAAATTACTCTTAGTGTGGCCCGGGACTTATGAGGCCTGTCTGGTTACTTTCCCACAAAGAATTGTCCAGCAAGAACTTTCTCAGAGAGTAAAGTGTTTTTATTTTCTTTTGCAAGAAAATTTTAAAAAGTAAACACCTTCCAAGCAAGCAATCAGTGTGCCATCGATTTTTTGACAGCTCTATTAAAAACCACTAACCTAAAATTCATTGAAATAGATAGAAATTTCGTTTTGGTGGATGTGAGAAAGTTAAGTTAAAACGGCATTTGTATTAAGGCCTGGGTACATAAACCGCCTAGCCTGATAGTCTTGCTTGCTTCTGATAAAAGAACAAAAGAAGGACAGCGTAGTTCGAAATTGGCTTGGTCTTCATTATTCTTTTATTTTTGTCAGAAATGAAGCAGGAAAGCAAGGTAAGCAGGCAAGGCTGCTTATGTACCCAGGCCTTAAAGTCCGTAGTCCCACTTACAAAATTTTCTGAAAAGTAAAGTGTACTCAGCAAAAAGTTTGCATCCGCGCATGCAGTTGAATCTCTACAAGTGTAAAAATGCCCTTGGCGTACATCTTTTTCTATGAATTCACTTATGAATTTTACAAGAGTCGCTCAGCTAGGATGCATTCCTTTTTTATTCCACAGCACACAGCTAGGATGCACTCCGTTTTCGATCCAAATCACAGCTTTTAATGTAGTGTTTTGGATTGAATTTAAAGGCACTCTTCGGATTGTATTTTTAATCAATATAAAGATGCAGTAAAAATGTAAGCCATTGCGAAATATCCCAGAAAACATAAAATTCATTTTTTATTTGTTTAAAATAAGAATATTTAGTACTTTATTACATTAGCACAAATTATGAATCTACTGAATCTACTTCTTCCTACTCTGCATTTTATACAACCCAACAGAATTTGCTTCATCATCCAAAAGTTTTTTTTTATGTTGCCTTCCCATCACCAGTCAGTTTTCGACATGGACTCGAATTCCACTCCATTAAGGATATCCGTCTCGTGAAATACCGCAAAAATGATCGTGTTTAGCTTGTATTTCTTTATTTTATAACAAATTCTTAGAAATTTAAACAGACTTCTTTTTTGTGGTCTTTAGAAAAAAATGCTAACGCTGAATAGGGATCAATCAACTGTTTTTTTTAGGAATCTCTGAAACAACTGCTTTTAAAATGCATCGAACGGAGTGCATTTTTCATAACTCTGTTGGACTACATCGAAAGATGTTGTGAAATCATAACTCCAATTGCACAACTTCCAATTTTTTGCTGGGTACGTTTGTATATTTTTATTAAATAAAAGTATTTTTCCCCTTTATATTTACGGCCAAAATAATTTTATTTATATCATAAAATGCAATTTTAAGCCCTAGGGCCGATCCAGTGGGTTTGGATTACAAATGTCAATTCCATAGCGCAAACGTCAAATAAATCCTCTCGAAGTGAGTTAACCTGACAAAAAATTGTAGTGTAATGCCTTGTTCAGACTGGCGGTAATTCGCTCTCTATTCGTTGTTCGACCCCAAATTACGATACAATTACTTCATTTCCCATACAAAATTTTGAGAACGAACAACAATTTAAATTACTCTTATGTTACACGCTGAAACTTTCCCATTATTTTGGCGTTCTTAGGTCGAGTTCCCCATTACAGCAATTTCATAAAATTACTTTTGTATGGAACTCGATCTATGAACGCCAAAATAATGGGAAAGTTTCGTATGAAAGTTTTAGCGTGTAACATAATAGTTACTCTCAGAACGACGATAAAATATGTCCCATCTCTAAAGTGGGGTTCAGACGATCAGTTTTGACTGACAGCTTTGCTCAAATAATCGGTTGCTTGCCAGTGTGGTCGTTCATTTTTGTCAGTCATCAGGCAACCACAAAATTTTTTGTGGATGTTGGACAGTCAGCTGTTGGTTGTTTCTTTGTTTGACCGTGTGAACGTCAGTCACGGAATAAATTAGCAGAGTAAATATCAAATAAAAGTTAAAAAAGTCGTGTGTTTTTATTAATTTGATTGATTATTATTGCAAATAAGAGATAAAAATAGCAGACAAAAATCTTTTCCTTCATTTTAATATCGGCCAAGCAAAAAATTGCAAACTAAACGACAAACATGGACAACGAAAATGAATTTTTAAAGGAATTTTTATGTTGCTACGAAATTCAAAGATGCCTCTGGGACATAACCAGACCAGAATATATGATGCGCGACATTAAAACAAAAGCATATGGAGAACTACTAAATGTTATGAAGAAATACAAGAAGGATTGTTCTATTGACGACGTCAAGAAGAAAATAAACGTAATCCGCTCATCGTACAGAAGGGAATTGAAAAAAAAAATAAAGCAATCTGAATCTTCTGGAGCTGGAGTGGACAGCGTTTGGCTCAGAATCTCGAATTTCTTTTAAAATATTCACATGTGAATATTGTTTTCGGGAGGCTATCCATTTTTTTACCCATTTCCTTCTTCTTGTCACTTTATTTTCTTCCTCTAAAAGCGAAATGATCAAAAATGCACATCCAATCTTTTTGTCATCCATATTTATTAATAAAGTGTGTTCTACACGGTATGTTTTTTACATATTTGTGCATACCAACTGTCACTTTTTATATATCTGAATTTTGTACACATGTTGTGAACCACACAGAAATTTCAATGCATCAAAGTGTTATGTGCATACATATGTATATTTTTCGAATAGAACGCGTTCTATTCTCGTCTGTACAACCAAAGGTAAACAGCTGTTTTGTTTGTACGCGATATAAGACCGTGTTTAGACATTCAAACTGGAAAGAAATTTTTTCTTCTCAATCTCTTTTAAAATTTCCTTGTTGTTTAGACACGGAAATCATGTTTGTGTCAATTTTATAATTTTTCTTATTCTTCTTCACACTCATTTTCACATTGCGCCGTTCAAAAACAAAGCCAAGGCAAAATTGTAATGAAAAGTAAAAATGGACGTGTGTGATAAACAATTAATTATTAAAGGAACCCTTGAATTGCATTTTAATTTTGACATTTCCACTTATTTCGAATTGTTTTTGCTTAGAAAAATAGTTTTTCCTCCAAATGTTTTTTTTTTTCAATTGTCTCAGATGTTGTTTATTTTTTGACAGTGAAAATAAAATGAAAGAAAATGCAAAAACAAATCTGCAGCTAACTTCAGGTTGTATACGAAGAAATACGAAACAAAACAGAATTTGCCAGTACAGAGGTGTGTGTACCCCCTCTTAATCCTCTCTACTCCCTCGCCCATAAACTCAATTTTCTTTCCCATCAACTTTCCCTGTATAAACAGGGACTAAATAAAGAAAACGAATGAAAAATAAAATTTTGCCGTGCAGAAGGAATTACATATGGGCGAAAAAAAGTGACAGTTGATATGCATGAATATGTAAAAAACATACCGTGTAGAAACCCCATAAAAGTTGTTATTTACATGATTTTATAGCTATGTGAACACAGTAATTTTTCAACTTGACTGTTGGTTTGTCATCCAACTTGAATGACTGTTTGGCCGCTACGAACAGCACAACAAAACTGAAGCAATCGATATTTGACCAAAAGCTGTCAGTCAAAACTGATCGTCTGAACCCCACTTAACAAATGAGAGAATTTATCGAAATAAATTAATTATGGCAGGAAAAACAAAAAATTTAAAAATGTATTAAAAACTCAAACATATTTGGAAAAAATTCATAACATGAATGAAAAGCAAATGGTTTAACGACTAGTATACACTCAAATCATAGCAAATTTTTTCCTCTCTTTCACTGCAGTTGCATTTCTTGTCCATCGTTTCAAATTCCCGTACAAATCCGGAAACAAAAATCAAATTCCGGCCAGAAAGTCTGTATACCAAAAAATTATTTTGGCAGGGCTCTCTCTTGTTAATTTTGAAAATAGAAAAATTAAGAAATATTCTGAAAACACCAAAATTGTGAGAAAAAAATAGAAAACATTAATGAAAATAATATAATTTCATATTAAATAGATATCTGAAAAAAGGACAAATATTTTTTTTAGTTCATATCAATATATTTTATTCGTCTTTTGGTTGAAACTTTCTTTAAAATCAGTAAATAAAAATAAAGAAAATATGAATCATGATGCTGTGAATTGTGTATGAACGGGTTAATTCGTGTACGTAATTATGAGAGGGAACAACGTGATTCAAATGCTGCATGACATAACCGCACTATAATGACGATTCGATTTTTTTGAAATGAAATATCGAAAATATCTAATGTAGGCCCTAGGCTAGAGTCTAGCGTAAATTTCATTTCGTTTGTTTTTTTATTCTCTTGCGCTCAGTCGTTGGTGAGACATCAACGAATGCACACAAGCACCGACGTACGAACTGTTTCTTTATGTTTGACTTAAATAGTGCTTGTACATTAGAGTTAACACCTGTAATTTATTATTTGTTATTTAAAATGACTTCATTAATATGACCATATCAAACAAATAAAGAAAATCTATTAAAAATAACATTTTTAAATTTTGTGCTCAATCGGAGAGTAAATTTGGTACTCCTACCACTACAGGCACATATACTGTTTTGTGCATCCCTAATCTAATGCTAAGTTTACATTTACGAAATCCACTCGATTTCAACTGTCAATTCCATACCTCAAACGTCAAATGAAATCTCATCAGGATTTCATTTGACGTTTAACCTATGGATTTGACAGTTGAAATAGAGTGGATTTCGTAAATGTAAAACAAGCATAAGGTTAAGTCGCTCTCTATTCGTTGTTCGAACCCAAATTACGATTTAATTACTTCATTTCCCATACAAAATTTAGAGAACGAACAACGATTTTTGTAGATTGTTCAATTTTAATTGCTCTCAGAACGATGATAAAATATGTCCCATCTATAACAAATTCTGGGATATTTCGCAATGGCTTGCATTTTTATTGCATCTTTAGACTGACTAAAAATGCAATCCGAAGAGTGCCTTTAAATTCAATCTAAAACACTACATCAAAAGCTTTGTTCCAGAACTAAAAAGTTTTTACAATTTTTATCACTTTTACACATTTTGCGTTCCCGTACACAAAATTTATATGAAAATCGTTTACGACTTTTACAACTTTTACGACTTTTACAACTTTATAAAGTACGGGAACAGGCCAAAAAGCTGTGATTTGGATCGAAAATGGAGTGCATCCTAGCTGTGTGCTGTGGAAGCAAAATTGAGTGCATCCTAGCTGCGCGCTCCCTTGTAAAATTCATAAGTGAATTCATAGAAAAAGATGTACTCCAACGGCAGTTGTACTGCACACTTGTAGTGATTCAACAGCATCCGCGGATGCAAACTTTTTGCTGGGAAATGCTGGTATGAACATGGCATAAAGCGTAGAGCTGGCAAACCATCGATATTCCCAAAATTAGATATTTTCGATACAATATTTTAAAATATCGATTGCTATCGATATTATCGTTAAGTTGTGAACACTATTAATTTGGGGATGAAAATGGCGGAAATTTCAATGCTTTTCTTGACATTTTGCACAAGTAGTTCACATAAATGTAAAGGAGAGTAAACAACTGCTCATGGTGTAAGAAAGAAGGTGATACAATAATAGGTGTGTTCGTTTACTCAACAATTCGTACAAATTTGTACAAGTTCAGTAACTTCTTGTAATCGGCTAAGGTCTTTTGCATTGTACTGAAGAGTAAACGAACAACATCCAGTAACAATTTGTAAAAATTTTGAGTAAACGAACACACTGAATAGCAACCTATGTCTTCATTTGCTGTCAAAACATATTTTTAATCAAAAATAAAGAACAAATACTTCGCTTCTATAAAAAATATCTGTGTACAACATCTTTGTTTAAGCTTCGCGAATAATATTTTAGCGTTTTCTTCTAACTTTTGTGGATATTTCGCGCAAAAAAATTTGACAGCAAATGAAGACTACAACCTAACGTCAACTATTGGATCACCTTGTCAAATTCGCCTTGCAACTGCTTTTATTTTATAAAAAATGTAAAAAAAAATACTTTTTATTTTACCGAAAAATGTGTACGTGTGACTACGGACTTACTTTCTTACACACATATAACCGAAAAGCAGCGAAATTTCTATTTATTTCAATGGATTTCAGGTTGTGAGTTTTTATTGCTATAATATCGATAGGCAAAACTATCTATCGATATTGAATTTTTAAATAATAATCGATATTATCGATAGTTTTCCAGCTCTAAGTTACACGTACACATTTTTCGGTAAAATAAAATGTATTTTTTTTACATTTTTATTAAATAAAAGCATTTGTTTATTCTCCTTTACATTTCTGTGAACTACTTTTGCGTAATTTCATGAAAATCATTGACGTTCCATCCATTTTCATCTTCAAATTAATGGCGATGACAACTTAACGATAATATCGATAGCAATCGATATTTTAAAACATTATATCGAAAATATCTAATGGTGGGAATATCGATTGTTTGCCAGCTCTATGGAACAGACCAATATTTTGTAGCTGGCAAAAAATCGATGGCACTATCGATAATATCGTTTATTTTTTAAAAAAATCCCTAACCTAAAATTCATTGAAATAAATACAAAATTTCGCGGCTTTTCGGTTTTGAGGATGTAAAGGCCTACGTACATAAGTCCCGGTCCACAAAATTTCATGAAATTAGGCGTTCTTAAATCGAATTCCTCACTACAGCAATTTTATGATTTTACTTTACTATGGAAGTCGATCTAGAGACGCATAATTTCATGCAATTTTTTCAATGAAATCACTCTAGTGTGGACCGGGGCTAAGCTGCCTCGCCTGGTTGCCTTGCTTGCTTCTGTTAGTCCCAATTTACATTAGGCGAGTTTACTTGCGGCAATTGTTAGTTTGATGGAGAGAGAGGTGAGGTATATGGTAACCCCATGGTACAATTAGAAAGGTAGATACCTCAGCCCAGCTGATCGAATCTAAAACGTCAAAAAACTAGGAATTCGCCATGAAAAATCAAAACAAAAAACCATATGATTCGGTAAGTAAGAAATAGCATGTCTACACGTTATAGACAAACACAAGCGATAAAAAGAGACAACAAGAGACCATTTGGCGAAAATTTTGACAGTTTACATTACAAAAAAAGTTTCTTTGTTGTATGAATTCGCCGATGCATTTACCTTTCTTATTGTAACATGGGTAACCCTTTGCCTCTCAACACCCTCTCTCACCCACAAACTGACAATTGCCGCAAGTAAACTCGCCTAATGTAAATTGTGTCATAAAGGAATAAAAAAGAAAAGGGCAACTCAGTTCGAAATTTGCTCGGCCTTCTTTATTCCTTTATTTTTATTATGTCAAAAATGAAGCAGGAAAGCAAGGCAAAGCAGCTTATGTAGCCAAGCCTTTACAAAGTAAGTCCGTATTCAAATGTACCAATCTTTCGGAAAAGTAAAATTTATTTTTGTGTATTTTTATTAAATAAAAGCAATTGTTTTTTTCTCCGTTATATGTCTGTGAACTACTTGTGGAAAATGTCAACAAAAGCATAGACATTTCCGCCATTTTCATTTCCAAATTATTGGCGATGGCAAATTAATGATAATATCTCACCATCCGATCAAAATTGCGACATGTAGCATGATTGCAAAAATGGAAGAAATGGATGCATTACCAACAATTGTGGTATCTCCCTTGTTTGACAACCTACGCCAACCCACTTTACACCAATGTAAAGGTAATGTTTTCTTCTTCCATTGACAGACTTTGCCGTTGGAATACCCCTACTAGAAGCCGTTATATTCACAAAGAATAAAACTTGGAATTTGTCTCCACATGAGTTTTCCCCATTCCGACCCCTAAATATTATCCGACTATCACCAAAATCAATAGGCTTCTTCCTCTGTGGGGCCCCCACAAAATGACTATCCGATCAAAATGTCAAGCTGTAACGTGATTACAAAAAAATGGAAAAATTGGATAATTTACTGACTTTTGCGATATCTCGGTTGTTTGCCCCACTTACGCCAACATACTTTGCAGCAATATAAAGGGGATTTTTTCTTCTTGCATTGATGGGCTTTCCTTTTG
The DNA here is from genome assembly GCF_047663935.1 of Musca autumnalis. Taxonomy (NCBI): domain Eukaryota; kingdom Metazoa; phylum Arthropoda; class Insecta; order Diptera; family Muscidae; genus Musca; species Musca autumnalis. The sequence goes on along the minus strand of NW_027411977.1, from coordinate 118,655,843 downwards.
GAATACTCCTACCAGAAGCGGAGATATTCGGATTAGAAAAAAAACGTTAACTTTTCTTATTCCGACCCCTGAATATTATCCGACTATCATCAAAATCAATAGGCTTCTACCACTGTGGGACCCCCATTAAACCCCAAAATTTCGTGACGATCCGATCAAAATTGCGACCTGTAGCGCGATTTCGACAAAAAAATGAAAAATGGGATGTATTACCGACTATTGCTATATCTCCGTTATTTGGCCACCTATGCCAACCTACTTTGCATTATTGTAAAGGTGAGATATTCTACTTTCATAGTCAGACTTTGCTTTTGGAAGTTCCCCATCCAAAGCTGTGATATTCGTCATTATAATTAAAATCGCAAAAATGAAAAGTTGTAGTATTACCGACTATTGACCACCTACGACATCGTTGTAAAGGTGATATTTTCTACTTTCATTAGCAGTTTTTGCTTTTGATATACCCCTTATAGATGCGGAGATATGCGCTTTGAAATAAAACGCTGACTTTTTCTCCAAATAAGTTTTTTGCCCATTCCGACCCCTGAATATTATCCGACCATCACTAAAATAAAATAAAAAATAATTCTCTTTCTCTATCAAAAATTAACGGCTGGACGTCCTAATCCATGGATGCGCTGCTTTTTGTTGGGATTTGATACCTTGGAAATAAAACAATCATCACAAACTACAAAATAAGTTATTTTACAAAATAAGTCGTTTTCCATAATTTATTTAGTTATCTCTTGTTATTTTGTAATTATTTTAGTAACCAAGTGTTTGTTATTTTTTTGCCAAGAATCGCAAAGTTCGCCACAAAACATTCGAATTTAAATCAGCTGATCAAACTTGCAAATTCTTACAAGGAAAATTTTGCTCGCAAAAACTTGTATGTTCTCAGTAACAAAAGTCTCCAAAACTCGCCAAAATTCTCTCACAATTCGCTCTCTTTTACTTTACAAGTTTGTTATCGAACAGCATTTTGTAAAAGTTTGTACAAATTTGTACAAACTTTTGGGTTATCGTACAGACCCATGATGAAATTAAATAGATCTTGTACAGACCTCATTATTTTGATGCGTTACAAACGGCAAGACAGCCATTATGAAATAATAAGGTGGCGTAAAATGACCAGATGATTGGTTTCAATCTGTCAAATTTTTTGTTATTGTGAATAAATTGTATGAAAACGTAAACAAACGTTTTGACATATTAGTTGTGTCTTTTTACTTTTTCAGTAATAATTATTCAGTAACTTCTTTTCAGAGAGTAAGAGAGATTTTACTCTTCGATACGAAAATAGAGAAAAAAGTAAAAAGACAGCATTTAGTAAACTTTAGCAAGGTAACATTTGATTACAAAAACATTGGCGCCAATGTACGAAAGAAAAGCTAACTCCAAAGCAATGAAAAAGTTATTCGATTTTAAGCAAAATAAATAAAAAATAATTGTTATATTAATATAATTATCAATAAATATAGCTGAATTGTAATATTTATAGTATTTTTCCACGAAAATCCGATAAACATTGAGCAGCTGACCATTAGCAGATGATTTAAAAACAGCTGATCCAAATTGCTAAATGTTGCTGGGAAAAATTCTTTCAGCAACTGTTAAGGGCTGTTTACACCATCTATCAATGTCATATGAACTATCATTTCTTTCACCCATTCGACATTCTCTATGTTTGTCAAAATTGACGTCATCCATACAACTTTCAATTTGCGCGTTCATACCTACAAGTGTTATTTTCGTATGACATAACCTATAAATATAAAAACAGCTGTTTTTGTCATTGTTTATATTTATTGTTGAGTTGCAAATTTGCGCAAATTTTAATTTTGGTTGAAGGAAAATGAATATCTAACATGTTTGCTGTGGTAGAATAGGTTTTTGGGGATATAGAGGCGTTCATGTTTTTGCCACAAAGCAATCATATCCAAGACTGCTTCTTTCGACCAATCGATCTGAAAATAACATTTGGTCTGTTCCTTTACTTTTGAAAATGGTAAAACCGGCAAAAGTAGTAGAAGTTGTAAACTGCTCCCATATGAATGGTATGGAGTCTGAAGTAAAGGAACGCTTTTCGAGTAAAAAGTGGTAAAACTAGAAGATTCTTGCACGTAAAGGAACAGAGCTATTATAAACACCATTTATTTACTTTTCTAAACATTTAAATACACATAACTTTCCATTTTCTTTTTTAAAAGATTTTGTTTTTCAGTTTGTTTTTGAGAATGCCAGAAAACAGCTGATAAATTTATGTTTACATACGAGAATGCCGTAACAAATAGAGCGCTCCCTAAATGAAAAGTTTACATATGAGTTGCCAAATCATTTTGATAGATGAAAATTTTCATGGTGGTCACACTATGTGTACAACATTCGCAGGTAGAAAATTTGACATCTCATACGACATTGATAGATGGTGTAAACAGCCCTTTAGCAATTTCTCAGCAAACAACTGTCAAAATTGTTCTCTCACTTCGCTCTCTTTTACTGAACTTTTGTGTTAAAAGACAGCATTTAGTAACATTTCGTAATAATTATTACAAATTATCACGTAAAAAGACACAGCTATATTCATGGTACAATTACAAAGGTAGATGCCTCAGCCCAGCTGATCGAATCTAAAACGTCAAAAAACTAGGAATTCGCCATGAAAAATCAAAACAAAAAACCATATGATTTGGTAAGTAAGAGATAGCATGGTACAATCATTAAAAGGTAGGGCACAGCAAACATCTGATTACAATTTTTTCCTGAGGTCCTCCTATTGTGTCAAAACAGTTTTGACAAAGTTGACAAACGGCAAAACAAATGTATTCAAAATCAAATTGGACACATACAAAAACAAATATAGAAGATGTACAATGTTGAAAGCAGAAATTACTTCAACATTGTCCACGTGTTCTTGATTAAACAATGGGGTCAGATGAGTGGAATATGCTGTGGATATGTGTTGTGATTGCAGCTTACCGATGTCCAACTTCCGTGTTGTGTCTGTTCGTAACCTGATTCCTTTGGCAGAAGTTTCACTGGGAAGACTGAATTTTCGGACTGTTGGACCAAAGCCATCCTCCTTTCCAATTTCGGCACTAAAATCACATAAAATAAATGTAATGTCATGGGCAGGACAACAATCATGCGTTTCTTCTAAGCGGGGCCATTAGGTGTTGTTGTGGCGCCTTTCCCAATGCATCGTATTTCCTGTATGGCAGTAATATCGGTCTTGTATTTTTCAAGTACATATTCCAAAGCGTAAACTGCACCTCCTGTGAAGATTCCGAACATTCCAGGTGCATATTCGCTGTTTGTAATCCATAAAACTTTGGCGAGGTCGTCAACTTAAGATGGGGGTTGTTTTCTGTTTCTTTGTTTTTCGTAATACGATCTTTTGGAGCGATGGGTTACTAGCCCAATGCCCAACTCAAGTTTTTAGCGTTCTTATGAGTAAACATGTTAGCTCACTAACCTTAACAGATGGTAAAGGTAGCTTGGAAGGTGGCACGGTGAGCTTAGTGTCCACTAGGCCGGGCGAACGTTTTATATCCTCCACCGTTAAGTTTTCTGAACTAAAATCTGCAGGTTCCCTTATATGGGGCTATACCAAAACGTGGGCATACATACATATATAAAATGTTTCAATTTAAATATTTGACAATATTTCAAATAAACAAAACCTGTTGCATTTGTTATTAGTCATTTGAAGTTATAAGCAAACCGGCATCAGAGTTGTTTTTTTATAATTTCATGAACCTGCCCAACCTTCTAATAATTAAACCATGAGAGATAGCATGTCTACACTTTATAGACAAACACAAGCGATAAAAAGAGACAACAAGAGACCATTTGGCGAAAATTTTGACAGTTTACATTACAAAAAAAGTTGCTTTGTTGTAGCAATTCGACGTTGCATCTACCTTTGTACCATGGACATATTGAAGAATTTTTGGCAAAAACAGAGTTGTATTTGTGCTACTTACGTGACCTGTTAAATATATCTTGAAAACAGCTGATCTTCATACCAGTTGTCAAAATGCATTATTGTGAATAAAATCACATACAAAATGTAAACAAGCAATTCACAGTAATGCATTATTGTGAGCAAATTTGACGTTTTGTATGATTTGATGTAATGCCTTGTTCAGACTGACTGTGTTGCGCTCTCTATTCGTTGTTCGACCCCAAATTACGATGTAATTACTTCTTTTCCCATACTAAATATTGAGAACGAACAATGACTTGTGTACACTCAGAACGACGATAAAATATGTCCCATCCACGGCACAATAATACAGGTACATCGGCAAAAGCAGCTGATTATCACATTAGTTGTCAAAATGCATTATTGTGAATAAAATTACATTCAAAAGGTAAACAAGCAATTCACAGTAATGCGTTATTTTGACGTTTGGTGTGGTAAATGGCCCGATTATTGTTATCGATGTAACACCTTCTTATTCCGCCATGGTCCCATCTCTAACAAATGAGAGAATTTATCGAAATAAATTAATTATGACAGGAAAATACAAAATTTATTAAAAACCCAAACATTTTTAGAAAAATGCAAAATATGAATGAAAAGTAAACGGTTTAACGACTAATAAATAATCAAATCATAGCAAATTGTGTCTTCTCTTTCATTGCACTTGCATTTCTTGTCCATCGTTTCAAATTCGCGTACAAATTTAGAAACAAAAATCAAATGCCTGCCGGAAAGTCTGTATACCAAAAAGTTATTTTGGCAGGTCTCTCTCTCTCTCTCGTTAATTTTTAAAATAGAAAAAATTGAAAATATACTGAAAACACCAAAATTGTGAGAAAAAATAGAAAACATGAATGAAACTAATATAATTTAATATGAAATAGATATCTGAAAGAAGGACAAATATTTTTTAGTTCATATCAATTAACTTTACTCGTATTTTGGCTGATATTTTCTTTAAAACCAGTAAATAAAAACTATGAAAATATGAATCATGTTGCTATGAATTGTGTACCATGTCGTATGAACGGGTTAATTCATGTACGTAATTATGAGAACGAACGACGTTATTCAAATGCTGGTATGAACATGGCATAACACCTTATTCCACCATGATTTTGACACAATTTGTTCTATGTAAACAGAAGGATAAAAAAAATCGATATGAAAATATCGTTTGAAAAATCGTCGCTAGCAAAATCGATTTCATGTCGATCTTGATATCCCTAGCCTTAAAGAAGAAGAGGCAATAGAAAATTTTGTGGACATTAATTTAGCGTCGTTTTAATATAAAATATATATTATTCATAGAAAAATAACATCAAAATCTTTACAATAATTGTAAACGCATTATTTGCTACTTGAAAGCAAAGGAATCCAACTTTAGAAGGAACTACAACATTGTATTGAATTCAACAACTGCATTCTCAAGTGGGTGATAAGAAGAAGCTTGGAAAATATTTTGACTGCACTTGATGCATAATACGCAGACAAAAATGGCGCCTACCTGCCAGTAAGAAAATAATCTGCTGTGGATAATTTTGTTTTGTTTAAAGGAATTTTGTGACTACAATTGTGTGAAGCCATTCGTTTGTTTAATTACCTATTTTAAATATCATAACCTACAAGTTTAATATGTCGTCCAATGTGGTGGGGAAGACAGGCACTTCTTCGATTGATCAAGAACAGGAAAATACCGCAAACAAATTAAATGAGGGTGGTGACAATACGCCACGTATAATAGGAAATGAATTATTGGTTAAACAACCAAACAAAGCTGTAGATGACCATCATGGCGACGATTTGTTTTCCCTGGAACGGGAAATAGCTAAAATCCATAATGTAGATGAATCTACAGAGAATTTACATGTTAATGTGATAACCACGTCTAACTCCCCATGTGTTAGTGCTGAAAACATTGGTGATACAATTGCCATAGCAAGCAACAGTTTGAATAATGACGAAAACGACACAAATGAGGCAAATTATGAAGTTAAAGTGGACACAATTACATTGGGGGAAACAGCATTGGAACATGAAGACTTGATTGCTGTGTTGAAGGGTCTAGATGATGGTGGTCATAATAGTGACGGCGAAATAATAGAAGGCGTCACCATAGAGGGGGAAGGCGAATATCAAATAATGGAAGTGATCGATGATGATACTACAGAAGTTGAAATATCAACAGCAATTTCACCGATAAAAACTGGAAATTTGTCAAAAACATATGGCCCAGCTGTTGTTACCACCGAGGAGGAACGAGCATTGGCATTGGAACAAATGGCAAACATTGCTAAAGGTCGCCAAAAGCCCCGTAGGCGTAAGCAAGATATTAAACCAATGCAGCAAGCAGATCCTGTTTTGGATTTGGTTTCATCGTTGGAAGCAGATTGGACTGACAACGACGATGATGGTAGTAGAGAAAATTCAACAACTCCGAACTCAAACAAAAAGGAAACACCTGTTCCAGTACAAATAATTGAAACAAAATCAAATGTACCGCAGATAACCAGCGTTGTTGTATTACCGGCATCGTCATCATCTGACAATAAACAAAGTCCGGACACATTATTGTCGAAATCCTCGTCTGCCGATAAAAGACCTGCCACTTCGAAGGAAAATGAACCTATAGAAGATGCAAATACTTCATCACCAGTAGAAGGTTTAGTTGTAACAAAAACAAACGAAGAACAACAATTATTAAGTTCGCACACAGGTAAGTTGTAACCTTTGAGTTGTATTCCTGTGATTGTAAATTTAACTTGCTTAGATATGTTGTAGTTGGTTAGGTGACAAGGTTATTGGTATTATTTTTGCAGTGGAAACCATTTTATTTATCTGTAATGAGAATAGGGAATAAATATGTATTAATTATAAATTGCAGAAAGATAAAACCTTTGAAATAGGTCGGTTTTCCTAACATTTAATTACTAAAAATATTTTGAAAATCTTACAAATAAGCGGATACTATAGAGTTTGGGTTGCAATCCTAATACTTCTTATTCGTTATACATATTTAATTACCGAAAATTTGATTGTTAACATACAAAATATAAAACATATTTATTTTAGAGATTTAATGTCGCCATTTCACAGATTTGCAATAATACAGTTTAACGTGTATTCCCAAAATTAAATAGTTTATAAAAAAGTTACATGTTTCAATTAATTACTTAATATTTCAATTTTTATTTGTTTATTTCCCTTCACATTTCATGCTTTATAAATGGACATTCAAATAAAATGTAACTTATACCCGATTGTTGATATTCACAAAATAATCTTTTGACTATAATATCATGTTTTTATATTAGGATTTCGTCGTACTCGTATTATAAAACGTAAAATAATATGGGATCCGGATGCACCTGAAACAACATTTTCGTATGCGAAATTAGTCACTAACAAAAATAAAACCAAATCAGAGACATCCGCCATACCGACTTCTACCATAACCAAAGGATCCACTACCATAAGGCCCGTAAAGAAAGAGTCAACATCGAATATTGGTAAAAAAGCTCAAAAGCCAGTTACATCAAAAGAAAATAAATTGGATACCGATAATCTAAATAATGGCAAAAAATCCGTTCCCAGTCAAAAACAAAGCGCAAAGAAAGAGGAGATTGCATCAGACAACAAGACATCATTGGAACCTTCATCGAAATCAGCAAGTCCTGTTGCAGCGGCAGATGTATCTCCCGGCAATAAGAGACGCTCAATGACACCAGTGACAAATGGTCCTGCTGGAACAAAGAAGAAGAAAGTCACAGAGCTAGATCGATTAATGGGCGATGAAGGAGCGGTTAATATGCTCAACTCCTTGGAAAAACAAGGAACTACCGAAACTAAATCATCACGGCCCATGATGAGAAGCCGTGCTGCCACAATATGTGAAAGGGTAAGTAAAGTCTGAAAAGATTTTCAAAAATCCTCTCAACATTACAACATCTATATTTGATTAGTTACCACGCAAGGAATCAACATCACCTGCAAAAACACCTCCTCCTACAACTGCTATTCAACAAACAGCCAAAGGTGGCAAACGTACTCCAAAACCACGTGCATCCTCCGGTTGGGATTATGTTTACAAAAAGAAACAGCAAAATATTGACGATTCCATGATAATACGCCGACGTTCAAATAGTTCATACTCAAGTACAACTTCATTAAATCGTTTAAGTTTAGATGGTCCATCGACGCCTAGTAATGCAACAAAATCCCAGGATGCCAAATCAGCAACAACAACACCTGATAATGAAGAATCGAAAGCAGCAGTTTCAAAAACATCCGATGGCAATCAAGGCAAACGCGCAGGCGCTAATTCCAAGAATAGTCCGAAATCTTTTGAGTTTGCTAAACCTGAAAACAAAAAAACACAAAGACGAACAAAAAGTCCGGCAACAACGGGTACACTTGCAAGCGATTTAAAAAAACCTGCACCGGCCGCAAATAAACGTTCTGAATCAAGTCCAACTTCAGCGTTGGATGGCGAACAAAAAGATGTGGGACATTCCTCAAAGGCAGTGATTTCGCCAACAGGATCTTCTACGACCAAAGACAAAGTTCATACATCCGATGTGGTAGTGAAGAAATCATCGAAATTGGCCCAGATTATATTTAGCACCAATAAAGCCAAATTAAGCCACACCTTTACAACGCAAGTAAGTAAAATCACAATTTCTTCAAAAATGCTGCTTCCAATTTTAATATTTTAATTATAGTGAACCATACATAATTCACTCTGATTCCGACCACTAACTTTCCCATGATATTGAGTGTAACGTTCATACATTTATTTTAATCTACAAGTCTTGTCCTTTCAACAGCTTAATTATAACTACATTCATACATATATGTATATATTTTTTTCAATTTTCCTTTCAAAAACAGATGCTGAATAAATTGTCAGATATATTAGACAAATTGGCAAATGATCCTGATACCCATGTTACAGTAATGCTAACGAATGATTCACATTTTTGCCAAGGAATAGATTTAACTGAAGTTGCACTTGGTCCGGCTGAAAAAAGAAAGAATGCTGTGAAAAACTTATCGGCTGCAGTCAAGTAATTAGCAAAATTAAAAATTAATTTTTCAGAAGTTTTTCTATTAATTGCCTTTTTTGCCTGCTAGGAGATACTTGATAACCTTAGCCTCATATCCTAAGCCATTGGTTGCCGGTGTTAATGGACATATCATGAATTTGGGTGTAATGCAATTGTTATTTTTCGATATCGTTGTGGCCGGAGATAAGTGCACATATGAAACAATATACACCAAAATAGGCCAACTACCCGAAAGTTATGGCGTATGGAATAAACTAAATAAAATTCGTGGATCATTTGTAAGTATTTATATGAATATATTTGATCGAATTTGAAGTTTTATATGTAGATTTTTATTTATATCTTAATAAATATATTTTTTGTTTATTTTAAGAAAACTAAATTGTTTTGGCTAAGCGAAAAGGTTCAATCCACTGAAGCTGCATTGGCAGGTCTAGTTAATAAACTTACGGCTGGCGCTAAAGTTAACGAAGAAGCTATTAATGTAGCCAGAAAATTAGCATTAATGCCAACTGAGGTGAGTGAATGACACAATTACACAAACATGTTTTCATCTCCAATTTTTCTTTATTTTGTATATGTATATTGCAGTCATATCGATCAATGAAAAACACAGCAACTCAATGCTATCTTGAAATAATTGAAGAAACATTTGATGAAGAATTTGAAACAATTGCCGAGCAATGGTCATCCACTGAATGTTTGGAACAAATTAAAAAATTCATTGATCAAGGGCATTTTTAGTTACAATATTTTTCTTTTTTCTTTTAATTTCTTTTTATTTTAAGTATTTTGTTTCCAAATTAAGAATCATGTACATATTTATTATGTACAACGGTTTTTGATAGCTTTTAATATGACGTTTTTTCTAACCAATTGGGGTTTTTGTTTCTTAATTTAATTCCTAAGGTTAAACTCTGAATCAAATGGGATAAACGCTATCCCTAGTTATCAGTGGCAATTTGAAATATAATTTTAAACTGGATTTAAATTTCTAAATTAGATACACATAAACTATTATTGCAGAAAAAACTTTCAAAACACGTGCAGTTTTATGCAATTGTATGTAAGAAAAGATGTTTGAATAAATATTAAAAATTAAATAATAAAAGTGTATAAGTTTTCTGTTTGAAAAGAAATGTCTTTCTTTTATTAAGTTTATTGGGAAAGTGGAAGTTCAACGGACCTTTTCAATAAAAGGGAATGTGTTTCGCCGATGAAAAACTTCATGGTGGTGGTACCTCTTTGGCTGAGTGGGCTCTTATACGGCGTAGCACAATCCTCTTCGCCCTGTCACTGTCGGTGTGCTCTATAAACTGCCGGTTAAAATAACACGCGCAGTGCATTGGATCTGTCACGCCGTCGAAAGTAACAGCAGTTATTTCATTCCTCTCTCTCTCCCGGAATCGAGAGTGATTTAACCGTTGTCCACAATTTACTTAATACTGTACCAATATTGCATTGCTTCATGTGGTTCACGAGTAAGTTCCCTAACACTTGTGTCTTCAAGTTCGTACGACGGAGATCATCATCTTTGTACCTGATTGACCAGAAACAAAAAGCCAATTCGGCTGCCAGTTCAGCATCAAACCTATGCTGCTACAACAACTATATGCTATGTATGGGATCGGCACTTTTCTTTCAGCCCAATCATGAATATCAACTCCCCGTGAGTTTTCTTACTTTCTCCTTTAAGTTTAAAGGACATAAAGACAAAACTCACTGGTAGTTTACATTTATAATCACCCTGATTAGCTTTACAATGGTACGCGTGTTGCATAGTGATAAATGGTGTAAAAGTGAAGACCCATATCTTGGGATGTATGCTCTTTATATATCAATGTGATCAGTGTCCTAAGGACTACCTATGGTAAAAAGTTCTGCCCGATCCGAGATATGACCGAGATGGGTAATGGTTTAAAGTTAGACATTTCCGAAATGTCAAGACCTACCTATATCCCGGGATGAGTAAACTTCCCCTGGAAATTGTATATATCGTTGTGATCAGGGTCCAATAACTACTTATGGCAAAAATTTCAAACCGATCCGAGTGGTGCCCCTAAACTATACTTAAGCCAAAGTGCTTCAGCAAAGGGTTTATTCATAATACAAACCTTATTAATAAATTAAAAAAAAATAATACAATACAATACAATTTTATTATATAATAAAAAGCTATGGATAAGTGGTTAAATACCAAAGGAATTAGCAATATGATGGGCATTTAATGCCATATTACAAACATGATTAGGTTTATATTTATAGGGGGTTATCATGAATGAAATTTCCCCGCGAGTTTCGTCTTTCCGCCGTTGCAACTTAAGGGAGAAAGTGAAAAAATTCACGGGAAATTGCCGTTCATGATAACCCCCATATATTATTTAAATATTCAAATTTCGTACAGATAAATGTACTTACATACATAAATATCATATATTACACTCAGCTTAAAAACCTAATTTATAATTTAATCGGCGAAAAGTGGCTACAATTTCAAAAGAAAATTGAAACAGTTCGATTATGGGGTACATATTTGGCGAACATAACAGTTAAAAATACATATATTAATTATGTTTAAAAATATTATTAAATTATAAGACGTCATGTGTAGAGTAAAAAACGATTTTATGCTTCTTGATGAGCTTGAATTTGCATCGATTCTATTATCATTTCGAACTGCTTTATATCACCAGTAATCTTCTCTAGACTGGCTGCTACATTTTTCATATGTTCCCTGTCAATTTGTACCTCAAGATCTCTTATTTCTTTGGTCGTTTGACCTGTCCGTGATACTAAATCGCATATTTCATTGCAAGACGCGTGTAACGAAGCCAGAAGTTTATATGCCTGCTTTGCATGCGAGTGTACTTTAGCACTTTGAAATAGCAAATCATCGGTATAGTTGAATTGTCGCTGCAATTGTGCTGAAACAGAGTTCAGTTGTTTTTGGAGATCTCGGGTATCATCGAGAATTTTATAAATATCATTACGTTGTTTACGAATATTTCCGATAAATTCATATATCCGCCGCGTGTATTCCTTTCGTGGAGCAATGCCAATTGCACATCTCTTTAATTCCTCGGCAAGTTTTGCATGTACATTGGTCTTATCCTTTAAGCTGGTCTCATAGTCCTGTATGGTTTGACGCAATTCTTGTATGTTGTGGAGATTTTTTGATTGTCTTAATTTTTGTAATTCTTCAATCTGCTTAAGCGCTGGTTCTCGATGTGATTGCCACTGGTGCTCAACAGCAAGGCGCCGTTCTCTAGTTTTACATATTAGTCCTTCCAGTTTAACAACATTTTCTTGAGGATTTTCCAATATGACACAAGTACGCTCATGGAACTTTTGATCTTTTCTCATATTATCCATTAGGGCTATTATGCTTGCGCGTTCTTGACGTATTTTGTTGAGCTTATCATTGCATGTTTGGAGTTCTTGTATGCATGAATCATTACTTTGCTTCAAATCATTAACATTCCTTATAAGATTTTGAAGTGTAGTAGGTGGGCTTGTTCCAACTTTGTCCTCAGTTTCAGTGCCTGTAGATTTTACTACATCCTCTGTTTTTAAGGCAGATATTTCCGCGTCTGCTCTATTGTTTGCCCCAACACCAGTTAAGCGTATACCGTCCAAACTATGGTCTGGATTATGCATCTCAATTTCACTTTTATGCAGTACCGAACTAACCAGATCACATTCGGCAGCTGTTGCCTGCTGAAATATATTTGGAGCTTGATAGAATTCTTTATATTGCAAATCGCCTTCGCCTTGTGGAATGTGTAAGTTTAAATGGGGCAAAAAGTCAACAGTCAGGCTACAGCTACCATCAGCTTTTCTATTGGCCAAACCTCGACAGTATTGTGGAACCCATGGAGCTTTCAACTCCCCTGATATTTTCTGTTTAATTTCCTTTAATAGAGTATTGTATTCATTTCGTTCCACGCCATGGGAGGCGTCTAGTGTATCATTCAATTTGGGAAGTTGTTCAATGAGGAACATAAACAACCTTCTTGTATCAACTACATTCGGGTAGAGAAATGTCTGGTAGCCAATATCACCTCTATAACCACAGGATACACAAGTTTCTGCCAATGTTGATGCAATTGTAAATCTTTGCGCCATATTCATATTTTCGGGCAACGATTTGGGAAGGACTGCGACTGCATCCGGTTTGATTTCCTGTAAACATCTCGATACTGACCTCGCAAGTAGATCCGGTGTGAAATGACTCATGCCGAAAACTTCATTGTTATCAGTTTCTAATTTACAGCCAATTTGCTTTAACGAATGTATTATAATTTTGTCAACTTCATCCATTTCGAATATTGACCATCAAAACAATCCGTCCCAGAGTCTAAAGTTGGTTCCCAATTAGGGATACGAGAATCGACTTCGATTAATCGACTTTTTGGTTTTTAATCCGATAATAGGTCTGTTCGATAACCCAAAAGTTTGTACAAACTTTTAAGTGGGGTACACACTAGAGCTGGCAAAAAATCGATGGCACTATCGATAATATCGATTATTTTTGAAGAATTCAATATCGATAGATAGTTTTGCCTATCGATATTATCGGAATAAAAACCCTATCCCGAAATCTATTGAAATAAATAGAAATTTCGCTGCTTTTCGGATATGTGTTTGTAAGAAAGTAAGTCCGTAGTCACACGTACACATATTTCGGTAAAATAAAATGTATTTTTTACATTTTTTATAAAATAAAAGCAGTTGTTTATTCTTCTTCACATTTCTGTGAACTACTTTTGCATAATTTCAAAAAAAATCATTGACTTTTCCGCCATTTTCATCTCTAAATTAATGGCGATGACAACTTAACGATACTATCGATAGCAATCGATATTTTAAAACATTATATCGAAAATATCTAATGTTGGGAATATCGATGGTTTGCCAGCTCTAGTACACACGATCAGTTTTGACTGTCAGTTTTGCTCAAATAATTGGTTGCTTGCATTTTTCTCAGTCAACAGGGAACCACAAAATATTTTGTAGTTGCTGGACAGTTTGACATTTATCGATATTTCCGAAAAATCGACAGTCAAAACTGATCGTGTGTATCCAAGTCTTCTGAGACACTTCTATTTACAAATGGTGTTCCGCAGGGTTCCGTCCTGGGTCCTCTGCTGTTTGTCCTCTATGTTAATAGCCTTGCTGAGTGGTGCTGTGAATTGCATGCCGCTTTTGTATGCGGATGATGTTTTCCTTGTTTTTGGTAGAAATGAAATGTCTCCTGCTGCTTTTGAAACTGGAATAAATCATAGACTTGATCGTTTTAGGCTATGGTCTATAGAGAACTCGTTGATGATCAACTCAGCTAAGGCGAGAGCGATCAGATTCGGGAGTCAATCGTTTGACCAAAACATTTTTCTGGACCGAAATTTGATCAGCTTTGTATCCTGCTATAATCCGCATGGTACAATAATTCTTAGGTATGCCACAGCTAACAGCTGATTACAATTATTTTTGTTATGGCTTAATCTGTCAAAACCGTGTTGACATGCAGAGTTGATATTTATTATTGATCAAAAAATTCAACTCTGTTTTGTTTTCATTTCAACATTTCGTTCTTCTTCTTCTTTGTTTACTCATCCGTTATCATTCATCAAAACAATTTTGACGTTTTACGCCATAGCGACAGGGTTGTATTTTTTGGCGATTCTCATACCTGGCCTACCTATGAATTATTGTACCATGGTATATTGTATTCTGCTTGTTGAGCCCTTTAATTTGATACTCATATTGATGGGATTAATAAAACATAAATTATCCGCCATTTTGTAGCGGCGGCCATCTTGAATTTATAATGATAATGAATAAACATAATTGTATTGTCACCAAAATCCAAAGTGTATACAAAATTTCAGATTAATCGGTTGACAGCATGGTAGAATAAGAAAAGGTAGCAGCAATACACAGCTGACTAAACTGGGTTGTAACGTTAGTGTCAAATTTCATATGACATTTTATACATTTATTTCTATTTCAATGTACATTAGGGACATATATTTTTTGAAAAAAAATATATCATTCGGAAAAAAACATTTCCCAGAAAGACTTCTTCATATCAATGATTTGTAATAGCTATATTACATTACGTGTATTTAATGTGTATGTTTTGCATTTTTTACATCTACATGTTGTACACATAGTGTGATCCATATAAAAAATTTCATCTATCAAAATGATGTGCGAACCCATGTGTAACTTTTTCGTTTTAGAGCCCTTCCTATTTTTGTATGTACAATAAATAGAAAACAGCTGATTTGTTTGTTTTGATGAAAGCAGGAATTTGCAAAATTTGCTGAAAGAAATAATTTCTTAAAGAAACTTAAATAAATCGATTTGATAAAGGATTTGTTTACATTTATAGGTTATGTCACACAAAAAAACATATACTGGTGTAATAGCAAAAATTATAAATCATATGTAAAATTTCATTTTTCGCACACACAAAGAATTACACGAGGACAAAAAAATTCAAAACATACACATGAAATACACGTAATGTAATATAGCTATAACCTCCTCCAAGTTCGAACGATAAGCCGCGCAGTAAATCCCCGCTTGTAGAAGCGATACAACGTTTGTTAATATGTGAGGTATTTTGTTAAAATTTAAAAAAATAAAGCCCTAATAAACATGTGCTTCTTTGATTTCTAAAACAAAACATTGAAACAGCTTCTCCTTTTTCTATGAATTTCCAGCGACCCCAAAATGTTCTGCAAGAATTCTACTTTCTGCGAGAATTTATCCATTTAGTGGAATGATGTGGAAACATAAAAATTGAAAATGTAACGAATTTTCATTCATGTTTTCCATAATAAAATTCCAAAAATTTATAGACATTTCCTTGTTTTGTTTACAAATACAACTGGCAGTAACGTTACAAACAAAAACAAATTCCTTTGTGGTTGTTGTTCGAGTTGTATTTGTTGTAGTATTAACTTTACCTTATATTTGTTCTACCATGGGTTGACAGGAAGAGGGTGAAATTTGAATTACTAAATTTGACCCAAGAATAAAACAAACGGGGTGAGCTAAATGAAACCCTTTAAAAATGAAGGAAATTTTGTTTATGTTTCTGTTAATTACGAATGGTGTCGTGGAAACGGGTTAATTCATGTACGTCGTTCGACATGCGAACAACGCAATTGAAACGCTCGTGTGAACATGACAGCTATACCTAATTTAAGTCGTGACGTACAAAAAATATTCACCTACCTACCACAACAACGGTCTCTGAGCGTCCGTATTACCCAAATACGTTGAATCCGAAATCCCATTTCAAACACAAAATCCGCGACCAAAACTTATTTAATTGTTTTCATTCGTAAAATAAATAATTTTCCCTTGCAATGAATTGTATTTCATGTTTTGTTGGGCTTTTGTTTTCAAAATACAAAAGACACACAAACATACATACAATAACATATCGTACGTTCTGTCAAAGTTGAAAATGTTCAGCTTACAAAAAGTATACGCTCGACGTATTTCGGTAGTTCTCATAAGAATACATGTGTTCTACTTTTTTCACCACACACGCCCTGGGAATACGGTCGTATTTAAGCATAGCAGTTACATTACCAGTTGAACTTAAGCGGGGTACACACCATCAGTTTTGATTGTCAGTTATGCTCAAATAATTGGTTGCTTGCCTGAATGGCCGTTCATTTTTGTCAGTCATCAGACAACCACAAAATATTTTGTGGTTGCTAGACAGTTTGACATTTATGGCTTAAAGCGGGGGTACACACGATCAGTTTTGACTGTCGATTTTTCGACTGATTATTTGGGCAAAATTGACAGTCAAAACTGATCGTGTGTACCCAACTTTAAAACATTCTCACAGTCAAATAATTGCTCTGTTCCAGAACCTGCAAGAAATTTTTTACTACGATAACATTTTTTCCTTTATGTTATCGGAAATATAGTAAAAATTAATAGATTCTTGCAGTACTGGAACAGACCAAATGCGTTTCGCTTGAAACTGTTATGGGTGTTTTACACGATATGTTATTTTACATATGTGTTGTGACTTTGCGTATACATTTTTGGTCTATTCCTTTACTTTTGAAATGGTAAGACCGGCAAAAGTAGTAAAAGTTGTAAACTGCTCCCATATGTATTGTATGGTGTCTTAAGTAAAGGAACGCTTTTCGAGTAAAAAGTGGTACAACTTGAAGATTCTTGCACGTAACTAGGCGTTTACACCAGACAGTTTGTCTTCAAATACAACTCTGATTTACTAACACATACATACACACGGCTGTCATCCAGCTGTCCATCATTTTTTCACAAACAGCCGGGTTAACAAATTTTTTACATTATACCCTGGTTACACGATTGAAGGTTAACCCACTGGGTTTAATAGATCCAGTGGGTTAATCTTTGCTGGTTACACTTAGCTTTTCGAGGATATAAACTGTCAGCTGATGTTTGTTTACGTATACATACAAAATAACTGATAAAGTCGTGTGTTACACTTTTACAATTTCTCGTATGAGATATCATCCCCTCTTTGCTCATATTGGTATATTTTACACACAGGGATACATTTTTGTATCATGGTATCAAGCGTACTTTTTGTTAAAAAGTGTCTAATGTAAAAAAATAAATAATTTTATGATTTTCAAATAACTTTAGATTTATTAACTCCATAAAATCTCATGCGACCAATCGTAAACGTGTAAAACACGACAAACTCTGTTGCAAAAACAGTTGCAACTTTTGGTACTTTTTGAGTAGAGTTGGATTTTTTTGCACAAATACCGAATACAACACTGTATTTTTGGTGGATTTGTGCCGGATTTAAAATAAACCCAGTCGTGAGAGGATTTAATTTTTGTATGGCAAATCTGGTCAGATTTGACCAGATTAAGCAATAAATCCTCATAAAGTGGGTTAACCCGGCAAAAAACTGTAGTGTAACCGCACTATAAACTCTCTAACAACATACTTATCAAATCAAAGATAAGTATGTTGTTAGTTTTGTATTGCCTTCATAGTTGAAACTGAATTGCTTGTGTTCCAAATGTGTTTTCAAAACATCAAAATACGAATTGCAAAAAAAAAAAGATTTTAATTTGGATTAATATTAATATTAAAAATTATTTCAATAATTATAATTGTGTGAATAACCATATCAATACAAAGTAATTGTTGTAATTGAAAACAAATAATAGCTATATTACATTATACCCCGGTTACACTATTGAAGGTTAACCCACTGGGTTTAATAGATCCAGTGGGTTAATCTTTGCTGGTTACACTTAGCTTTTCGAGGGTATAAACTGTCAGCTGATGTTTGTTTACGTATACATACAAAATAACTAATAAAGTCGTGTGTTACACTTTTACAATTTCTCGTATGAGATATCGTCCCCTCTTTGCTCATATTGGTATATTTTACACACAGGGATACATTTTTGTATCATGGTATCAATCGTACTTTTTGTTAAAAAAGTGTCTAATGAAAAAAAAAAAATAAATAATTTTATGATTTCCAAATAACTTTATATTTATTAAGGTTTATGAACTCCATAATCGTATTAACTCCAATCGTAAACGTGTAAAACACGACAAACTCTGTTGCAAAAACAGTTGCAACTTTTGGTACTTTTTGAGTAGAGTTGGATTTTTTGCACAAATACCGAATACAACACTGTATTTTTGGTGGATTTGTGCCGGATTTAAAATAAACCCAGCCGTGAGAGGATTTAATTTTTGTATGGCAAATCTGGTCAGATTTGACCAGATTAAGCAATAAATCCTCATAAAGTGGGTTAACCCGGCAAAAAACTGTAGTGTAACCGTGCTATTAGAGCCCTTCCTGTTTTTGTATGTACAATAAATAGAAAACAGCTGATTTGCTTGTTTTGATGAAAGCAGAAATTTGCTAAATTTGCTGAAAGAAATAATTTCTTAAAGAAACTTAAATAAATCGATTTGATAAAGGTTTTGTTTACATTTATAGGTTATGTCACACAAAAAAACATATACTGGTGTAATCGCAAAAATTATAAATCATATTGTTACGGAATTAGATTTAACTAATGTCCGTGTAGACGTTGTTTTATTCCCCGATACGATTTGTACCAAATAAAACAGGGTTCGTTTTAGATTACGTTTCTACAATGCTTTATTTACTTTATTACACTTATTCGGAGCTGACTGTTATAGCTAAGTACACAGCTTTACTTTACTTCTTTACTAGTCGATGTTTACACTTCGGTATAAAATTCACAACTGCTCACTGTTTGCCCGGCAACTCAAATTTATATGCCCACATTTGTCGTTTGGAATTATCTAGAGCATGCATCTGGCAACATCGAGAAGCCAACTAACAACAAACACACAGACGCACACTCGCACCTAGCGAACAACAACAACACACATATACGGGATACAAACACAGAATACAGACATGACGTAATGGACAAAGTAAAGTACAACAAAAACAAATACTGGGCGATAATTGAACGATTATGGCAAAACAAATGGAAGCAAAGGCACATTAGTAACATGTAAAGAACTAGAATGATGAAGATAATTCTACATGGTAGTTGTTGTTGCTTAAATAAAATAACTGCGTAATAAAACGTTACGTTACAATTAAAATTTTTAAATTAACGGAAATTAAACTAATTTAACATAAATCTATCAGTTACATTCGTAACATTGCCTCCCGCTTAAGCCTGTTCGTCCCGAATAGGCACAGTTCCCTCTCTGTGGTATGGGCATTGGTACACTGCCTCCCGCTTAAGCCTGTTCCTCATGACCTGGCACAGTTCTCGTTCCATAGCGGGCCAACCGTTCTAGATGTACCACCTTCATCTTTGATCTAGGGCTGTCGCTCTTCTGTATGCGATACACGACGTCATTTATTTTCGTGACTACCTTGTAGGGGCCTTCCCAGTGCGTTTGTAATTTGGGGCATAGTCCTTTTTTCCGTTGTGGGTTGAACAATAGTACCAGTTGCCCTTCTTGGAACCCATCAGTATTTGCCGCTCGATCGTACCTCGCCTTCATGCGGTTGCTGACCATTTTTATCCGATGGCGTACTGCATCGTGGACTTCACTGAAAGAGTTTTGACTGTTTTCATCGTTATCAATTTCGGGGTTTGGTGTGGCACCGAAGATCAGGTCACCAGGCAGCTTCAATTCATTGCCGAACAAAATTCTGGCTGGGGTTCGAGATGTGGAGTCATGAATGGCCGACCTATAGGCTAGTAGGAATTTTGGTATATGCTCATCCCAGTCTCTTTGGCCGCTATCTACCACCTTTCGTAGATGCTCTTCCAGGGTGCGATTAAATCTTTCCACCATGCCATCTGATTGTGGATGCAGGGGCGTTGTCCTCGTTTTCTTGATTCCGTAGGTGTCACACATTTCTTTGAAGATCGCTGACTCAAAATTTCTTCCTTGATCGGAATGAACCTCGGATGGGACACCATAGCGACAAATCCAATTCTTGCTGAACACATCCACTATTGTCTTGGCTTCCTGGTTGGGAATGGCATAAACCTCTGGCCATTTGCTGAAGTAATCCATGACCACTAAGACATACCGGTTCCCGGAGTCGCTTATTGGAAACGGTCCAGCCACATCCATTGCGATTCTTTCAAATGGAGCTCCTGAATTATACTGTTGCATGTGGCCTCGACTCTTCCGGGTTGGACCTTTAGCTCTCATACACCTCTCACAATTGGCAATCCAGTCTGCAATGGATTTCTGACAGCCGACCCAGTAGAACCTCTGCTTTATCTTTTCAGCAGTCTTTGTCACACCAAGGTGTCCTCCACTTGGCCCATCGTGAAACTCTGACAAGACATCTTTTATTTTGGAGTCTGGTACGACAATCAAGTTACGGTGAGTTTTTCCATCGTCGCTCTCCCACTTACGATGTAGGCACCCATCTATTAGAAGTAGACTGTTCCACTGGGCCCAATAAGATTTCAAAAGGGGGCTTTCGGGCGCTATTTCTTTGCGACTAGGTCGTTCGCCCACTTCCATGGCAGAAATTATTTTGCCTAGGGTGCGATCTTTTCTTTGTTCCGCTGACCAATCCTCGCCGGACTCAACCTGCAGTAGCCGGACATCGACGATACTTGCTTTGCCTTCAGCCTTCGAGCAATGTCTGCATTCAATTTTGCATGGCCGACGAGACAGGGCATCAGCATTACCGTGTTTTCTACCTTTTCTGTGCTCGATACTTAGGTCATAACTCTGAAGCCTTTCGATCCAACGGGCCAATTGACCTTCCGGGTTCTTAAACTGAAGCAGCCATCGGAGAGCTGAATGATCGGTTCTTAACAAGAAATGCTGTCCATACAGGTATTTGTGATAGTGTTTGACGCTCTCCACAACTGCCAGCAGCTCTCTCCTCGTCACACAGTAATTCCTCTCTGGCTTCGACAATGTTCGGCTGTAGTACCCGATGACTTTTTCTTGGCCGTCTATTTCCTGGGAAAGGACACCACCGATCCCGTATGCACTGGCGTCCGTGTCCAACACAAACTTACCGCCCGGTACAGGGTACGCCAAAAGAGGGGCTGTGCAGAGCATGTCTTTGAGTTTTTGGAATGCCTCTTCCTGGTCGTTGCTCCACAGGAATTTCTGCCCTTTTTGAGTCAATCGGTGTAAGCTTGCGGCAATGCTGGCAAAATTGGGGACAAACCGACGGTAATAGGTGCAGAGACCCAGAAAACTTCGCAGCTCGTGGAGGTTTCGAGGCTGCGGCCAGTCTCTGACGGCTTTAATCTTCTCGCTATCCGTCGATATGCCCTCCTTCGTCACATGGTGCCCCAGGAACTTTACCTCTCGCTGGAAAAGGCTACACTTCTTCGGGTTCAGTTTCAGACCCGAAGACGATAGCTGCTGGAGTACATTCCTTAAATTCGTGAGGTGTTCGTCGAAGGTCCGTCCCATGACTATGATGTCATCCAAGTATATAAGGCACGACTTCCACTGCAACCCTTTCAGCACCCGCTCCATCAGCCTTTCAAAGGTGGCCGGGGCGTTGCAGAGCCCGAATGGCATGACATTAAACTGCCAGAGACCGCCGTTAACGCCAAACGCTGTCTTTTCCTTATCTTTTTCGGCAATCTCTACCTGCCAGTAACCACTCTGCAGATCGAGGGTAGAGAACCATGACGTCCCGGCTAAGGTGTCTAGTGTGTCATCGATTCTTGGGAGCGGGTAGCTATCTTTCTTAGTGACATCATTTAGTTTTCTGTAATCCACACAAAATCTGGTGCTTCCATCTTTCTTCTTGACCAGAACTACTGGGGAACACCAGGGACTCGACGACGGTTCGATCACACCACTCTCCTCCATTTCGCTTATCAACTTCTGGACTTCGTCCCTTTTTGCCAGTGGAACGCTTCTTGGGGCCTGTTTTATTGGTCTTGCGTCTGCTGTGTTTATTTCATGTTTCACCACCGATGTTCTTCCTTGATGCCCTTTTGTAGACGCAAAGGTAGAGGCATGTTTCCATAATAACTGCTTGGCCTTGTTCTTCTCGGAAGGTGATAAGTTCTGTGTCCACTCTTTGATGTAACCATCGAGGTGCTTCTTTTCCGTGGCTGCTGATTTTTCGGTGTTATTTTCCAAATTGATTACAGCTTCGGCTGGTGTACATTGTCCAACGTCGGAAAATTGGCAAATTTGTTCTTGCTTATCTGACAGGTTCAAAACTCTAACTGGAATCAGTCCATCGTCGTTGCTTTTCACCAGGGCATTCGCTATTAAGATGTTACTATTTTTGTTCTCTGCTGGTTCCACCACCCACAATTTCCCGACTCCACAATCTCCATCCATTGGTACCCATATCAATGTTTCGGCACAAGGCGGTATAATCTCTGGATGTTCCGTAGTCAGACGTCTAATAGGTGTGTTTTCATCGTAGCCCATATTTAATGGAATTTCCACATTGGACCATGTCATCACACGTTCTTTCATATCCAGATTAAGACCAAAGGCAATCATAAAATCTGCGCCTATGATAACTTCGTCTACGATATCAGCCACTATAAACTCGTAGTCGACCGATTTATTGGCAATAGTAAGTCTCACGGTTATCTTTCCATGTACTGCCGCAGGCTCCCCCGTTGCTGTGCGCAGTCTGACTCCATTTAGTGGCGTTATCTTTCCTTCTGCCAGATCTGATCTGATGATTGACTTTGATGCGCCTGTATCCAAGGTCAGAATTCGCTTGTCGCCATTGATGTAACCAGTTGTTGTAAGGTTGTGGTTTTTCTGCTGTACAATCGCTATGGAGATTGTGGGGCCGTCGTCGATGGGAGCCAGTTCACGCCCCGCTGGACTGGCTCGATTTAGTTTAACGGTGACTCATTTGCAGAACGTTGAACCACTCTTTTACTTTCCCTTGACGGGGGTGGTGACGATGACCTCGATCGCTTGCGCTTCGCTCTACAATCACGCGCAAAATGACCCATTTTGCCGCAATTGTGACACCTACCCCTGGCCTTAGTTGGTGCTGCCGTATAACGTTCTTCCCTTAATGCCTGCTTCAATGCTGCCACCATCTCGTTAGTAAGAGATTTGGGTTCATCGAACTCGGTATCCAGTTTGCGGACCTTGTGAGTCTGGGGATTGGTGATTATTCTTGCCGTCTCTTGCGTAAGGGCGTACGACACGGTTTCAGCAAACGACGATTTTGGTGACGCATACGTTGCACGTTTGATCTCGGGGTCACGTATACCATTCACAAATGTTTCGATTTTCATACGGTCCAACAATGGATGGTTTTCTCCTGGATACGTCATTAGCACCAAACGTTCTACCTCCGTTGCGAAGTCCTGTAAGGTCTCATTTGGCTTCTGTATTCTTCCCCTTAATTCCATTAAGTAGATGTTTTGCTTATGTTCGCCACCGTACTTACGTTCAAGAGCAGCCATAATATCTCCATAACTGTTTCTAGAAGCGGCGGGAATAGTCTGTATTACCTCAGCAGCACCGCCCTGCAATGCCATTAGTAGTGATACAGCCTTGTCGTTGTCGTTCCAAGAATCTCTAGCAGCCACGGTCTCGAACTGTAATTTGAACACATTGAAAGAGGTTGAGCCGTCGAACACAGGAGGCTTAATTTTTAACGTGTTATGGATAGCTCTCACTGGGCCGCCTTTGATTTCCAGTTCCGACATTTTCTTCTCAAGGTTCACAAATTTCTCATCATGGGCCAGAACTTTCTCGTCAACAGACAAAATCTTTTTATCCAACTCTTTAATTTGCACCTCCATGTTTTCTACTCTCTTTTCAATCACTATCGTGATGTTCTCGAGTTTCTCGTTAATTTTTCTAGAATTCTCTTCCAACTCCTCTTTTAAGTTTCTTGAATTTTCTTCAAACATCCTAGAATTTTCTGCTTTCATTTCCATCATAAGTTTGGAGGTTTCTTCGCTCATTCGACAGTTTTCTGCTTTCATTTCCATCACAAGTCTGGAAGTTTCATCGCTCTTTCTGGAATTTTCTTCCATTTTAGCATCTAATTTCTCCATCATCATAGCCAGCATTGATTTCAAATCGTCACCCCTGGCAGCTACCGACGAAACTTCCTCAACGCTGGATTCGCCCTTTGCCGATAACTCGACTTCCTCCTTCTCGAACTCATATTCATCGATGTTCATTCCACGGCGCTCGAACTCTTCCAACAAGCGTTTTTGTAGTTCGGCCTTGTTGCCAGTAGAACACAACTCCAACTTACTTAGCTCCTTCTTCAAGTCTTCCACTCGCAGATCCTTAAACTTCATTGTAGGATGATCGTAATCTCACTGCTGACACCAATTGTTACGGAATTAGATTTAACTAATGTCCGTGTAGACGTTGTTTTATTCCCCGATACGATTTGTACCAAATAAAACAGGGTTCGTTTTAGATTACGTTTCTACAATGCTTTATTTACTTTATTACACTTATTCGGAGCTGACTGTTATAGCTAAGTACACAGCTTTACTTTACTTCTTTACTAGTCGATGTTTACACTTCGGTATAAAATTCACAACTGCTCACTGTTTGCCCGGCAACTCAAATTTATATGCCCACATTTGTCGTTTGGAATTATCTAGAGCATGCATCTGGCAACATCGAGAAGCCAACTAACAACAAACACACAGACGCACACTCGCACCTAGCGAACAACAACAACACACATATACGGGATACAAACACAGAATACAGACATGACGTAATGGACAAAGTAAAGTACAACAAAAACAAATACTGGGCGATAATTGAACGATTATGGCAAAACAAATGGAAGCAAAGGCACATTAGTAACATGTAAAGAACTAGAATGATGAAGATAATTCTACATGGTAGTTGTTTTTGCTTAAATAAAATAACTGCGTAATAAAACGTTACGTTACAATTAAAATTTTTAAATTAACGGAAATTAAACTAATTTAACATAAATCTATCAGTTACATTCGTAACAATATGTAAAATGTCATTTTTCGCACACACAAAGAATTACACGAGGACAAACAAATTCAAACATACACATGAAATACACGTAATGTAATATAGCTATAAGGGGTAGTTTACACTATATGTAAATGTCATATGACATGAAATTTTCCATCGTTATATATTCGCTAATATGTGCAATATTGGAGATTTTCCTTACGCCATTTACTCTGTGCGTCCACACCAGCAAAAATGTAATAAAATTACGTCTTCACATTGCCTGCGTGGGTAGATATGGAATGTTTTTATTTCGTGTCATATGACATTGATATATAGTGTAAACTACCTCTAAGCAATAACTTAAAAACATTCATATTTTTAAAAAGTTAACAATGTGTGTATGCTCTACTCTTTACTCTAAAGAAAAGTAATTGTAGGAGTTTTATTACCTGTATCTCGTAGAATGGAATAACACGATTGTTGGAAAATACATTTTTACCTAACAATGTTTTTTCCAATAGTTTTCAAAAAACATGTTTCTTATTTACATTTGTCGAGAAATATCAACAAATATTTGTACCTGTTTCAATAATTTTGGTTTAAAAATTTATACCTACATGCATTCAACAATCATAACATGTATGTATGTAAAATCAGACATGTTTGTTACAAAAATTACGCTTGTTACGATATTACGAAAAAATGCAACCATTGTTCTGTTCCTTTACTTTTGAAATTGGTAAAACCGGCAAAAGTAGTAAAAGTTTTAAACTGCTCCCATATGAATTGCATGGTGTCAGAAGTAAAGGAACGCTTTTCGAGTAAAAAGTGGTAAAACTTGAAGATTCTTGCACGTAAAGGAACAGAGCTCATGTAAGTACGAAAATGGTGATGCATGCATCAAAGTCGCAGCGTGTGTACTCACAGTATGTGTGAACCATTAGAAAATATTTTGTGGTTGCCTGATGACTGACAAAAGTGAACGGCCACACCGGCAAGCAACCGATTATTTGAGCAAAACTGACAGTCAAAACTGATCGTGTGTACCCCGCTTTAAGTACAGTACACATTGTCAGTTTTGAATGACGATTTTTTGCAATTATCGATAACTGTCCAACCGTCCAGCAACCACAAAATATTTTGTGGTTGGACCGTGTTTAGACATTCAAAATGGAAAGAAAATTTTTCTTCTCAATTTCTTTTAAAATTTTCTTGTTGTTTAGACACGGAAATCATGTTTGTGTCAATTTTATTATTTTTCTTATTCTTCTTCACACTCATTTTCTCATTGCGCCGTTCAAAAACAATGCCAAGGCAAAATTGTAATGAAAAGTAAAAATGGACGTGAGTGATAAAAAATTAATTATTAAAGGAACCCTTTAATTGCTCGAAGAGGCTATATCCATGGAGCATCATAAATGGAAAAAAGCAGAAGAATTTATACATACATTTTAATTTTGATATTTCCACTTATTTCGAATTGTTTTTGCTTAAAAAATTGTTTTCCTCCAAAAGGTTTTTTTCTTCGCGGTTGTTTGTTTCTCGACGGAGAAAATAAAATGAAAGAAAATGCAAAAACAAATCTGCAGCCAACTTCAGGTTGTATACGAAGAAAAACGAAACAAAACAGAATTTGCCAGTACAGAGGTGTGTGTACCCCCTCTTATTCCTCTCTACTCCCTCGCCCATAAACTCAATTTTCTTTCCCATCAACTTTCCCTGTATAAACACGGACTTGCATGTTGAATGACAAAAATGAACGGCCACACTAGCAAGCAACAACAAGGCTGTCATTCAAAACTGACAATGTGTACCCAGCTTTAAAATAAATTCAAAAATTTCCAAAAAATAAAAAATTACCTAATAAAATCATTTTGTTTGGCATCAGTGTTGAAACATTTCGCCAGTTGCTTCTAATTTATGCAAAAAGTACGGCAAGTCTCAACACTATCATTATGTCAAGAAGAAGAACAAAAAAACATTTGTTTTTGCAATATTTATTGCTCATCATGGTACAAATACACAGGTAGCCGCATCGGCAATTGTTGGTAACATAAGGTGTCAAAATTTGACATCAATTCAATGCAGTTGACACATTATGTTACCATCAGCTGGCATGATAATGCTACCTGTATTATTGTACCATGTTGCTCATTTATATTTTTATTTACAAATAAAAGTAAAACAAATTACGGAAAACATCATGATACAATGATACAAGGTAACCTCACGCTCACAGAGTTGTATTCGCTGTGCCGTCCCTTCATTGGCAAAATGATTTTGACAAACTTTGTATGTATAAGTTAAAACACACAAATGTCAGGTTTATTTATATTTCCAATTCCAAACAAATTTAATTTCAAATTTTTTAAACATAAATTTTTTAGACAATTTTGAGTCGATTTTGCACTGTCTGTCCGTCCGTCTAAGTAGGCGTTTACACACAGACAGTACAGGCAAGACAATAGCAAAGTTACAAACCATTTTCACCAATACATTCATACTTTTCTCTATACATATTTAAACATTTATAAATGTATTTGTGAAAAAGGTTTGTATTTTTGCTATTGTCTTGCCAATACTGGCATTTGTAAACGCAGGGTAAAGGATAACTCTCGAACGGATGAACTGATGTAGTTCAAAAATTGGTCCCCGTCATATTTTTCCAAAATTTAATCAATTTGGAGAAAGAGGGGGTCCACTTCTTCCGATACCTGCCCCATAAAAGTTCACAGATTTTCGCTAAAATGGTGCGTATGATAACTCACGAGAGGAAATACTGACTTTCTCTAAAAAATATTCGGCATTTTTTCCAGACATATGTAGATCCAGTCCTTCGAGTGCCTCCACACAAAAATTTCGTTTAAGGACTGTTAGGGAATCGTTTTTAAATCCTTGGCAGCTGGGCTATACCGTGAAATTATGTGTTTCGTGATCAAGTGCAAGCTTCCAGACATATTTGTCCAAAAGCTTTAAAGATATTACAGTGCCCAGTATAAATGGCTGGTGGTCACAATAATTGAAAGAGTGAGAGACATTGGTCCAACTTTTGCACGTCGGAATATTCCTTTCAAACATGGACAAGTCCTCGATTCCCGACAAAATGACCCAAATCTCAAAAAATGCTACGGAGACAAACTAAAATGTTTGTTTGGCAGGACAACTGTCGAAATGTCTCCCCCAAATTAGATAGCCATGATTACGAGGACTACACAATCATGACTACAACATTTTATATGTATTTTTCCCCATGATATATATACTGTAAGCGATACGGCTGCAAAACTTAGGTTTATATATTCTTTTATATTATAATAAATCATACATTTTGTAAATGTAAAAGGACACAATGTTCTCACAAAGTTAAAAGGATTTCAAAAGTTGACATCTTCTGGGGGCAGCTGTGGTATTCTTCATTCTGGCTTCAAAGGCCTTTTGTAGCATTATAGGCAGTAGCTTTGGTGGGTTACCCAATTCAACGTTGTTTTTTTGACGATAGCTTGGCAATGGTACGCTTGTTAGCAGCACGTCGTCAGAGAACCTCAGCATTAGGAATCAACAAATCCCACGGCAGCGAGAAAAGAGTTTCGCCCAGCACTGCTAACGCACCAACAAACCAATACTGCTACAAAAATATCAGAATTCAACGTGATGGGTTGACAAACATTGGACAATGGATTCGACAGAAGAGCTTCTTGCGTGCGTCACGTAGCAACTCGCTGTTTTCTTTAGATTTAAGAAGGCGAATGCAGATTCGGTCCAGATGAGGAAACGCCATCATAGGCACCAGCGGTCAATTTCCACACACTAATCTTGCCAACACTCATAGCTTTTTGCATCGAATTTGCAATTGCTTTTTCGGTTAAACGGTTAACCTGGATATATTTTCCACATTGTAATTCTCCTCGGATGTCTTTAAACCGGAGTTTTGACGTGAATGGCGTAGTGACAAAGAGGATGTTTGCGAGCCACCGCCGCCACCTGCTGTATTATCTGGCTGTTGGCCACCACCATTTTTGGCAACCACACAATTAATTTCCATTTTTATTCCACCACCGATATCAATGTATCCATTGCCAATATGTGAGTCTTATAAATGGCATTTGTGGCCGACAAGGTATACTTGGACAACAGATTTGTTAGACTCTCAAATACAATACAAATCACAGTCATAGTTGATATAAAGCTCTGTTACAAAGTTTGGAATGCCCCGCCATAGCTGTAACAATTTGTCCAAAGCCAATTCCGACAATTTTTGAGGTAGCTTTCTAATGGGAATTTTAAATGGCCTCTCATTGATTCAAACATGAGGAAACAGACTTGTAAATCAGCTGCAAACGTTCCGAGTTCATGAACTGTAAAGAAAAATGTCACATTAATAAAGAAATTTGTAACTGACAAGCTATTAAACCAACGTAAATAGGTTGCGACATAAATCATACATGACTAATTGCAATAACGAGTCATATTTCAGCATTTGTCGGCTACTACTTGAAAGACAACGGTCAGCAGACTCAAACCCATATGCATCATGGTATCGGTGTTTTGTTTGTCCAAGGGATTGATGCAAGTGGCCCGGTGTTGCTGAATTTTGTTGCTGCACCTCATCACCTGGAGCTGATTGTGTGGAAATTTTCCTTTGTTCTTCCACACCGATATTGGATAAATCGGATCCTTTATAACTTTGGCTGCGTACTAAATTTTCTTGACTAACCGCCATCTTGGAAGAGCGTTTTCGTTGCATGCCCGATTCAGTGCGATCATCTGCAAACTGTAGCAAACGCAAAAACAACAAAAGCACCATATCTTTTAATGCCTGTTCGGCGGAACGGCGCAGTAATTCATTGAGGCGAGATTCGAAGCATACTTTAAAATAACTCAACATTACTTCACACACCGACTCATTGGTGAGCATGGAACCCTCGGGGCTGCGCATTAAGGTATGTAAGACTTCTTCAACACGAAACAAGGTAACAACATCTGAAGATTGGTCAGTGCCAATGAAACGGGCGTGAGTAACAGCACCGGCAATATTTTCGATGGTCACAGCCAAATTTGGACAGGTGGGATCTGCAAGAATGTTCATTGGTATTTAAGTTGTTTGAAGAAGAGGTATTTTTCTATGATTACCTATCAAACCGTAAGATAAAAAATTTGTTTATGGCTGACAATGCCAAACTGGTCACAGCTCCCGTGGTCTCTTCGGTACGTACAACCTCCAAAAATGGTGCCAGGAACACATTTGGATCTATTAATCTCAAATCTTCAATGCGATTGAGAACTTGTTTCAGATCCATAAAAAATTTCATCAAACCATCTTTTTCCTCATACTAAAAGAAAAACAAAACAGCATCATTATTAACAATCACACTCACTCATATCCAAAACAAACAATAGTCATCATATACTATTTACAAACAACAATACACACGCATAACATTTGCAGAATCCATCCATATATCCGGGCCTGTAACAAAAGGCACACATTCTGAATATAAACTCATTCATTTTCGCTGCATCCGAATGACTTACTGGCCTAGTGGTACCACGCTTATTACAACGCCTCAATTGGTAGATATTTTGTCATCAGGGCGAATGGGTGCCCTTAACACTGCTTGCTGACCATCATTCATGATTTGCCTTTATTTTCCAGTGGTCTTGCGTTGGCTAAACTCTGCAATAACACGAATAACAATAAAAAACATTGAAGTTATATCAATCATAATTTTAAATCTGCCTTTTCACAGTTATTTTGCGGTTTTCACTGAATTTCCATATATCCACATAGACCGCGTTGTCTGCTTAATTTTTGCTTACCGTTTTTCTTGTCCTTTTCTCAAAATAACGAATATTTTATTCTGCTTCAATAATTTTTTTTTTTTTTTGAGTTATGAAGCGATCTCTTCACATCGAAGAGAGAATGCAATGGCGATCCTCAGGATACAAAATGCCAGGTTCAATTCCAAACGTAGATGACAGAAGATTTATAATTATCCAGTATTAGCGCAGGTAATGTTACAAAACTGTTGAATAATACAAATAAAACGACAGCTGTTTAACAGCCAAGAAACAAAACATTAACAACAGTGATTACGTAAAACGTTAATACATATAAGGTAACAACTCACGAACACCTGATTGAGATGCAGCGATTTTTGTATAAATCGTAGTATGGAAGTCAAAAGAGTAAAAACAGGAACAGCTTCTTTACGACCGAGCACTTCAGCAACGAAGAAAAACAGCATACAGTAAATAGTACGGATATAGTCCAACGGAAGTGGCACAGCAACCAGAATAAAACCAGGAACGAATTTTGGCTGTGGAATATACAAATAAAAGGCCAAATTGGGGAAGGGGATGGGAGATTAAAATTAGTATTGATTCACAACAAATGTTGGAGCTTAAATTAATATCACAGTAAAGAGTATCACAGATAGGAAAGTGTGTGTTGGATCAAAGGGAGATCTTCGCCTCCTTGATGAACTCAAGGAGGAGTCTGAGGGTTCTTTCGTCATCAGATTGGAGAAGGGAAACAAGTTCATGGTGTAAGGAGAATAAGGTATGATAATGTGTACGAATGGTTGAAAGTTTAGAGCAATTAAAGATCATATGGTGAGCATCTTCTGGAACATTACATACCTCGCACAGTGGCGTATCGGCAGATCCAATGCGATGAAGATAAACTTTGTCATATGTGTGGCCAATCATCAGCCTGTTAATGAGCTTTGTTTCCTTGGGTTCAAATCTACTTCGTACAAACCATGGTTTTTGAAAGACGTTATCACAGATTTGGAAAAAGTGACGACCTTTTTCTTGGGACACTTCAATAAATTCATTGTTCCATGAGGACATAACTCTGTCTTTTATTTTTGCCATCGCCTCCTCAGGAGTGAATTTAACAACAACAGGAGCGCCGACTGCAACAGCCTGCTTCGCCAAATAGTCTGCCTCTTCATTAAGTTGGATACCCATATGACCAGGGGTCCAAACAACATGACATGAGTTAATTGTGGAGCTGCATAATATGTCATGAAATTCAGCTACTAACCAATTGTCCGACTCAACTGCGCCCAGAGCCTTACAGGCCGCAAGGCTGTCGGTGAACAGGACACATCTGCTGTAGCCATCCTCAGCAGCGATTTCAAGGGCTTTTCGCAGAGCAAAAAGCTCCCCAAACATAGATGAGGATTTTATATTTAATTGGAATAAAAATCGGTGACCTTGCACAACATTGTAGATTCCACAACCAGTCATATAATCCCCTGGTGATGCATCAGTGGCAAAAATTCCATAGTTGTTATTTTTATAATACTCGATTTCACAGTTATATATGGCGTGAACTGCCTCTTTGGAAACATTTTGCTTACTCGCAGGAAGTAAATTGTATCTGATCACAAGATTATCTTGTCTGGAGAAGGGTACCACCTTGATGTTGTTGAAGATATCAGCAAACTCGTGGAAGACCACATTATAGCTGGACTTTACAAGTGGGTTATCTGCTATAATTTCATACAAGTGTCTGTTTTGAAACATATTCTTCATTATTTCTCTGGCAGTAAGTATCTTAGCTCTGTATTTTGATGGTAATTCGCCAGCCAAGGCATAAACAGAGTGTGTCGGCGACGATCTGGCTACTCCCAGGGATCTCTTCAACATGTTGTTCTGCATCCTTTCAATTTTCTTATTCACATATGACGGTGCATTCGCTGTAGTAGTTCTGCCGTATTCAATTTTAGATCTAATAATGCTCCTGTATACTTTCAAAGAGACAGAAGGGTGAAGACCACCATTGATTGAATTAAGACATTTTAGGAGGTTGGTCCTGTTGTCAACAGCCTCGTTGATAAAAGAATAATGTTCATATACAGCCATAGAGTTTGAAACCATCCTTCCCAGGAACTTCAACTTTTTTAATTGTTGGATTTGTTTTCCATCGACAGTTAATTGAATTTGCTTTATACTATTTTTCGCGAAATACATTGTGTTGGATTTGTCAGGGTTAAAGGCAAGATTTAATTCACCGCATTTTCTCTGAAAGGCGACCGCTTTCCTCTGAAGATGTTCCATCGCTACTTCAAAATCTTTGTCGAAGACCATAATGACAAAGTCATCAGCATATTGGAAAATCATAGTTTTGTGATCTTCAAGGCTATGCAGTTTCGCTGTATATAGGTTAAAGAGAATCGGGGATAGACAGCTTCCCTGTGGGAGGCCATCTACCACTTCAATCTCTTTGTCGCCAAGCTTAAGAATCCGCTTCGATAAGAAATTGATAATCCAATTCAAAATCAACGCATTTATTCCATAATTTTTAAGCACATTGGCCAATAAGTCAATACGGACACAATTGTACGCATTGTTTACGTCCAGTGAAAGAATCAGGACCTTGTAATTATTGGCCTTCAACAGGGCCACCCGA
Organism: Musca autumnalis; assembly: GCF_047663935.1. Taxonomy (NCBI): domain Eukaryota; kingdom Metazoa; phylum Arthropoda; class Insecta; order Diptera; family Muscidae; genus Musca; species Musca autumnalis. Next base: position 118,621,921 of record NW_027411977.1, on the reverse strand, counting down.
TGTAACAACTCGTTAAGGCATGTCGAGGTAGACATTCCACTCCGATAAGCAAAGGTCCTCACTGGCAAAATGTTGTTTTTTTCAAGATATTCAACAATAAAATCCTTTAGCATCATATTTATACATTTAATGAAAACCGGTATTAGCGAAATTGGTCTAAAATTGGCAATTTGATCAAGATCTTTGTTCGGCTTGGGTATAGGGACAATTTTCACAATTCTCCAGCTATCCCTAATGGAGTTTTCAAGAAAGGCATTAGACATAGCTGTAAGTACAGCCCGTTGAGAAAGCCCAGGAAGAGCTCTAATCATCTCATACGTCACCTTATCATGACCTGCAGCAGAACCTTTTTTCTTTTTCGCCAAGACTTTTTCAAAGTGATCAAAATCAAAGTAAATTGGTGGAGAATTTCCTACCTCAACAGGGGTAACCGGAGACCTTATCCCAATCTCAGGTACCTGGTCCTTTAAAAATTGTAAATACTCAGCATTGTTTTCTTCATTCCATGTTCTGGAAGTCACCGATGCTCTGTTCCGAACATTATTTATAAATTTCCAGGCAGATCTTGAGTTTGATTCTTCATTCACTTCATTAATTTTTGAAAGGAAACTTTCACTCTTAGCCTTGAGGACCATTTTTTCCACTTTTCAACCTCCTCACTAGCTTTAGTGAGGTTCTCATAGTTGGAGTACTTTCTAGCTTTCTTGACAGCGGCCAGTTGAATCCGATACTGGACCGCCAATTGGTCATTCCACCAGTATTTCGGAACCCTTTGGAGTTCAATCTTGACGTTGCCGCATGGATCTCCTCCCGCATTTCATCTTCAATAACCGCGAAATCAGGTTCCAGATCCAACTTTTGAAGAGAATTAATTAGTTTTCTTTTATGCAGAAATACCTCCTGTCGAACACCAGGCCTCTCTATTTCAAGGGATATGGGCAAATGTCCACTGCCCCCCCAATAACCTTCCAGTACGTTCCAGTTCGTATGCAATCCTCCTCTAACAAACGTAAGATCTAACACCGATCCCTGGGAGCCAGTATTTCTTCTGAAGGTACAGCTACCATTATTCACACAAGAGAGCCCCGATTCAGCTGCAACCAACTCGAGCTCTTTGCCCTTTCTGGATGTCATACGATCGCCCCAACTAACGTTTCTGGCGTTAAAATCGCCACATATAATCACATTATTAAATCTCTCCAAGAAAGTAAAAAGATTGGAAATCTCCTCTTTGAAAGACTCAAAGGTCATTGCAGGAGGAAAATAGCCAGAGACTATCACTAAGTTTTGAGGAAAGTTTAGTGTTTTAATTATGATGATGTCATGATTTGTCAAATATGGAATTCTTGCAAATTTAATGCTTTTCCTGAGACCAATGGCCACTCCACCGTAGCCATCCTCTCTGAATTTTTGAATTAGATTGAAGTTTATGAGTTTGTTTTTATTTCTAACGTCTTCTCCAAATGTTTCAGCTAGTACTACAATATCATAATGATATTTGTTAAGATAGAATTCAATAAAGTTTTTGTTAGATCTAAACGATTGTATGTTAAACTGAAATACCTTGATCTTGTCCATGATGATAACTTGAGGTAATAGGGTTATCTACACCCTCGATGTCAACCCCACATTTCTGAATCCTACTATGGAAATGGCTCATAGCCGTAGATGCGGTTGTGTTATTAGTCGCTTGGAAGAAATCCTGCATGAATTTAAGCAGCTCGACCGTAATTTTCTCCAGCTCTGAAACTCTCTCGGTCACTCCGCATGTACACAGGAGACGATGGCAACGGCTCCTCAAACATTCTTTTTGACATTTGTGCGCCAGGCTTGTGAACATAGGTTTTTTTAGGTTTCTTGGCAACTGAACTATAAGTGAATGGGGTCATAATTCTGTTGACATCCTTGTCAATACTATCTTGATTACTCTGCTTCACACCGCCATTTTTCTTGCTGCCACCTGTTGGAAGAGATGGAAAATTACTGTCATCCCAAAGAATATCGAATTGATTCTGACTAAAAGAGTTTAGAACCTCCCTCTTGGACATCTTTTTTATGGTCATAATTTTATTTGTCTCAATTTCTTTAGCCCATATGGGACATTTGGATTTATTAATACATTCATGGTCATTTCCTTTGCATAGTATACAGGATTTGCCCCCACACTCACCCTTGCATTCTTCTTCACCGCATTTTAGGCATCTGGGGTTAGATCTGCACCCCATCCTCGTATGCCCTAGCCTGCCACAGTTAAAGCACTGTCGTACAGCTGGAAAGTAGGTATCTACTATCAAGACAGCATGTTGAAAAATGACCCACGAAGGATGACTATCACCACAGAACCCGATTTTTATTGTTTCAGTGGGTATAGGGTTGGCCTCATCTTCACCTTTTCTCAAAAACCTCTTAACGGACGAAACTTTCCTGTCCGCAGTGATTCCTTCCAATAATTCTTCATCAGAGTAGCATGTAGGAACATGTCTAATGACACCAAAGGTCTCAACGAAGTTTTTGGGAACAAAAGCCCTTAGTTTTCTGCTTTTCAGCTCGTCATTTTTCAGAAAAGCATTAGCTGAGACAGCATCGTCAAATGTGACTCTATACAACGTCACCCCAATCGCTTCAACCCTCGTAATTTTTTCCAATTCCTTGGCTTTAATACCTTTAATTTTTTCCATAAAATAAAGGCCGTTTTTAATTTTCCTATTGCTTATTGTTTCCACCTCGCTTGTGTCCACTAAAACCATGAACTTACCTTTGTGATCCATATTGTAAAAAACTGGTTCATCACTATAGCGTTTCTTCTTGGTTTCTTGTCTCATATTTTTTGCAATAATTTGAGAACCACTTGTCCACATACACTTCCATCACGTACGCCATTCTCCAACGCTCTCTTGCTTCTCGTACACATGCCGCCATTAGTGTTGGGCAATCTAGTTCATTGAGCGGATCGATCTTTTTCATTCCGTTCACCAAAAAGATCCGGGTCTTTCACTTCGTTCGTTGGCTCTTTTTCATTCAATAAAACATTTAATCCATAATTCTCTTTTAAAAATCGTTCATGGTTCCTCTGTTCTACTCGTACATTGATTGTTTTGTGTGTGTCACTTTGAGATGCTTGCGTTAACGCAGCTTGTGTGAGTTTGTTTGTGTGCAAAAATTTGTGGTGGTTTTCTGAACGTGGTGGTGGTGATTTTGAGTATGAACGAAAGAAGCAAAAAGAACCAGAGAACCTAAAATAAAGAGATGAACGATATGATCTACTGAACGATATGACCTATTGAACGATATCAGCTAACTGAACCATTGATTGTGTTGTGTGTGATAATTTGTGATGTTTGCGCTAACGCAGCGTGTGTGTGTGTTTGTTTGTGTGCATAAAAATGGAGTTGGTTTTCTGAACGTGGTGGTGGTTTTGAATATGAACGAAAGAAGATACTGCTAATTTTGTAAGCAGCAATGTCTTGGCCATCAGTGATCTGAATGAACGACATAAACGAATGTGGTAGATACGGATCCGTTCGTTCTTTTCACGGAATCGTTCCTTGGAACCGGTTCGTTCATGAACGACACAACTCTAGCCGCCATTGCTTACTGTAATGGCGTTGTCCACACATACATTCTTGTCATGAGGCACAGATGCCGAGCCAACATCCATAACCTCAAACCCTTCAGCCAACTGGTTGGCCAGTTTGAACAATTATTCTTATTAGCACCAATTAATAAACTGTTAAATTCCCAAAAACTTAGGCAAGGAAAAAATTATAAATAATTTGCCAATCACCAGAAAGCTCCACAGCCACAGCCAAAAGAAAAAACTGCAAGCCGCAACAAGCACTTCACAACGTTTCACAGCTATCACGATTCTCTTTTGTTTCTTATAATTTGATCCACTTATACACAAGACGTCCGTTCGCTTCACAATCTCAATCAGGAATGTTCAATAAAATTGAAATCAGAAATCAATTTCTTAAAAACGTAAACAAAGACTATTTTGTTATTGTTGTCATTAACATACAATAACAAAAACAAATTTCATACCGTTTCATGCATGGTTGTATTTGACAGCTCAAGGACGGATTTTTCAAATGAGATTACCTTCTTATTCTGCCATGGGAAAACATATATTTAAAAGTTTTCATATTTATAACAAAATCACTTCACATTAAATTTCGTATTTTTCTATTTTGTTTTGTGAATAAATAACACGGACAGACGGTTGGTTTGTTTACACGCATTTGTGATGAATTTCGAATCTATTTGCAATGAAAACGATTTGCCCAAAACTAGTGAATTGTTTTTAGATGTGATGGTAACCGCATGGAATTTCAATTCCATGTTTCAATTTCATTAAATACCCACAAACAAAATACAGACCAGTAATCCCTAATCTGCAGTTGAAAGATTAGAAAGAAAAACAACTAAACTCATGTGTGATAATACCCTACACCACTATGTGGGGAGGGTATTATAAGTTGGTTTTCCCAAAAAGTTTGTAACGCATCGAAATAATGGTCGTAGACCCATACTTATATATACCAAAATGAATGTCTCGACGAGCTGAGTCGATCTTCTAAAAGCAAAGCCTGACTAAGAAAGTAGAAAATCCCATCTTTGAAATTATGCAAAGTAGGTTGGCGTAGGTAGTCAAATAATAGAGATATCACAATAGTCAGTAATGCATCCCTTTTTTAACTTTTTCTGCAATCACACTACAGGTCGGAATTTTGATCGGATCATCACGAAATTTGCTCACAGAGATATAAGCCTATTGATGTTGGTCATGTCGATAGTAGTCAAATATAAAATTAAATATTAATTATTTTGGCTCAGTTCGCCTTAAGTTATTTGGTATAAAAGCCAGATAGGTGAAAATTTTCGTATCTCCCTAAAAGAAATGTTTTCGAGTGAAAAGATTATGCACAGTGGTAGTGGTGAAGGGTATCACATAGTCGGCCCCGTAACGACTATAGCCTTTTCTCCCTCCTTTTGGAATTATGTAGCTGTTTTAAGCAAACACAAAGTCAATATTGCCATGAAAACCAAAGTTTAGATGTTTTTCGTCCGCAATAATTTTCTTTCGACATCGTGTAACAGGCTGTAAGCCTTCTCAAACACAGAAAATAATTAGGAGCTTCTTCCTTCCCATCATATTCAGCCCTATTCTGAACGCATGGGAGTTGGGAATTTTTCCCATTCCCACATTTTCGTATTCCGAATAAAATTTTGTGGGAGTTTTTTCGAATTGGGAATTTGTTCCCATGGGAAAAAAGTATACATTCTCTATCTTGAATTGTGGGAGAATTTTGTATCTTTTTGTGGGGAAAATCTCCCCAGCAAACAGTGTGGGAGTTTGAAAACAAATTTCAAGAAATTTCATATTGTTACGGAATTAGATTTAACTAATCTCCGTGTTGCAGCAAAGGTACGTACCCGTCTAAACGTTGCAAATAAAGCACGAACAGACACAACGCGGAAGTTGGACATCGATAGGCTGCAAACACAACAGATAGCCACAGCATATTCCACTCAACTAGCCCAATTGCTTAACGAGAGCACTCCTTGTCCCGATAACATAACAACACAATGGCAAAATATTGCCCACTCCATGCAAACAGCCGCAAAATCCATACTTGGATTCCAGAGACCTCCACAAAGGAATTCATGGTATGACCAGGAGTGCCGTGCTGCTACCGAAGATAAAAATGCGGCATATAGAGCTACTTTACAATCAGTAGCAACGCGTAGCGCACGGGAGAGATATCGGGAGAAAAGGAGAGAAGAGAAACGTCTTTTCCGCAAGAAAAAGAGAGAAATGGAAAAGCGGGAGTGTGAAAAAATCGAGATGTACAGGAGCCAGAATGAAGTCCGAAAATTCTACCAAAGAGTGAAACATCAAACAGATGGCTTTGGTACAGGCACATCCTCCTGTAGAGACCAGCAAGGTAATCTGGTAACAGATACAGATAGCGTGGTCAGGATATGGAAGGAACATTTCTCCAATCTGCTGGTATCCAATAGTGGCAAAGACGATGATACCGCAGATCCAATCCCAGAAGATGGTATAGAATGAATACCACCCGGCCAAGATGAGGTAAAAACAGCAATCAACCGCCTGAAGAATAATAAAGCAGCAGGAGCCGATGGCTTACCAGCCGAGCTGTTTAAAACCGGAGGCGACGCGCTGATAAGGTGTATGCTAGAGTTGCGTCGTTCATGAACGAACCGGCTCAAAGAAACGATTCCGTGAAAAGAACGAACGGATCCGTATCCAGCTCATTCTTTTATATCGTTCATTTAGATCACTGTTGGGCAGAAATGCTCGGCCTCATACACAAAAGTGTAAAAAATACATGATCCCCGATGAACGAGTCATTGCTGCTTACAAAATTAGCAGCATTGGTTTTGCAGTCAAACTCTAAACAAACGCTGCGTTAGCGAAAGCAGCACACATTTCCTTCCACACAAAACAAACAATGATTCAGAGAGCTACTCTCGCTCAGTAACTCACCTCATTCAGTAGCACATCTCGGTCATATCTTTCTTTTGCATCATTCGTTCATCTGGTTCTTTCATATCAAAACCACCACCACTACGTTCAGAAACAAAACCACCCCCATTAGCACACAACAAGCAAGTAACACAACAGTTGTGTCATTCGTGAACGAACATTTTCAAAAGAACGATTCGGTGAAAAGAAAAGTATGCAGCAGAGAACGAACGACTTCAAAAGAAAATAATACACTCAAATGTATTGTTGAACGAAAAAGAGCCAACGAACGAAGTAAACGACCCGGATCTTTTTGGTGAACGGAATGAAAAAGATCGATCAGCTCAATGAACGAGATTGCCCAACACTAGTGTATGCATCAGCTAGTTAGCACCATCTGGCAGGAAGAACGCGTACCCGACGATTGGAACCTGAGCATCCTATGTCCCGTCCACAAAAAAGGAGATAAGACTGTATGCTCCAACTATAGGGGCATAAGTCTACTCCCTATTGCCTATAAGATAGTGTCAGGGATACTGTGCGAACGAATAAAGCCTATGGTCAACGAGATAATTGGACCATACCAATGTGGCTTTAGACCTGGCAAGTCCACCATTGACCAGATATTTACCCCGCGGCAAATCCTAGAGAAGACCCAAGAGATGCAGATCGACACATTTCATCTTTTTGTCGATTATAAAGCAGCATTCGACAGTCCCCTCCGATCAAAGGTATTCCATGCAATGTCTGAATTTGGTATTCCCGCAAAGCTCATCCGGCTTTGTAAGATGACTCTAACTGATACTAGGTCCTCAGTTAAAATTGGAAAGAACCTCTCCGAAGAATTTTGTACCAAAAGAGGTTTCAGACAAGGAGACAGCCTTTCGTGTGACCTATTCAACATTTTGCTGGAAAAGGTAATACGAGATGCAAATGTCAAAAGAAATGGCACAATTTACACCAATAGCCACATGTTACTTGCCTATGCTGATGACATAGACATCATGGGACGATCAGTAAAGGAAGTAACTGATACCTTTAGGAAGGTCGAAGCTGAATCTGCGAAAGTGGGTCTGGCGGTAAACGGCGAAAAGACCAAATTGATGGTGTCGACGCGCAAAGCGTCCATAGAGCTCGGACCAACCGTAGAAGTTGATACCTACAATTTTCAGGTAGTTAAAGACTTCGTCTACCTCGGCACTGCCATAAACACAACAAACAACATCAGTTGTGAAATAAGAAGAAGAATTGTATTGGCCAACAGATGCTACTATGGATTAAGTAAGCAATTTAAAAACAAAGCCACATCTCGTCAAACAAAAATAACACTATACAAAACGCTGATACTACCCGTGCTAATGTATGGCTCCGAAGCATGGGTACTTGCGCAAGCAGATAAGGCAGTGCTTGGTGTGTTTGAGAGGAAAATTCTTCGAAAGATCTACGGGCCGATTTGCGTTGACGGTGAATATCGACGTCGTATGAACCACGAGCTATATAAACTATACAAAGACATGCATATAGTTAAACGTATCGAGATGCAACGATTGCGTTGGCTTGGCCATATCATGAGAATGAGCGATGATGAACCCGCTAAAAAGGCGTATGAATACATGCCACATGGCGGTGCACGCAGAATCGGCAGGCCTAAGCTTCGATGGAGCACACAAGTGGATGAAGAAATGGAAAGGCGCGGTATTCCAAAAAGTCAAGCGAAAAACAGAGAGGAATGGAGATCTTTTCTTAGTTCGGTCTATGGAACAAATGTTCTGTAATGGGCCAACTAAGTAAGTAAGTAAGTAATCTCCGTGTAGACGTTGTTTTATTCCCCAGTACGATTTGTACCAAATAAAACAGGGTTCGTTTTAGATTACGTTTCTACAATGCTTCATTTACTTTATTACACTTATTCGGAACCGACTTTAGTTACTAAGCACACAGCTTGTCACTCGTTAGCACGCAGCTATTCTTTAACCGATCTGTTCAGTTCAACGCTTAAAACACAACTAACTCAATGTTGCCGTTCCTACCGCTATTTATACCCTAAATCTCCTTGGTCTAGAATTATCCAGAAAAGCTGGCAACACCTCGAATCTGTGCAGCGAACACACAGACGCACATTCGCACTAAGCGAACAACCATACTCACATACATACAAGTGGACAAGCACAGTAATGAACCCAAGAACCCAGCAAAAAGTTTGCATCCGCGGATGCAGTTAAATCACTAGAACAATTGCCGCTGGAGTACATCTTTTCCTATGAATTCACCTATTACAAGAGAGCGCGCAGCTAGGATGCACTCCATTTTGCTTCCACGGCACACAGCTAGGATGCACTCCATTTTCGATCCAAATCATACAGGTATGTGATGAAAACCGAATCGACTTGATTTGCAGAATCGGAATGGTATATAATCGGAGTGCCGTTGATGATATATATAGTTTTGCTTCACAAACGCCCCTTATTTGAATAATATTTTTATAATCCATTTTCAATTCCATTAAAATATTCACCAAAATTAAAGATATACGATTTCGATTTATGGCAAAACGAGTCGAATCGTTTTCCATCACATACCAGATAGCCTTTGATGTAGTGTTTTGGATTGAATTTAAATGCAGCCTAAAGATGTTATAAAATGCAAGCCATTGCAAATATCCCAAAATAAATAAAATTCATTGCTTATTCGTGTAAAACAAGAACATTAACTTTATTACATTAACACAAATTATAAAAACTCTCCATTAAATTTGATCGTAACTAAGTTTACTTCCTCTACTCTGCTTTTTATGACATCGAAATTGATATTGCTTCATCATCAAAATGGTTTTTCATTTTTCCTCATACTTCAGTTCAGATTTCCAAAAAAATCCAACTCCACTTCAAAAATAATTTGCGTCTCGTCAATTACAGCAATGTTCATAACTTTAGTTTGTATTTCTTTATTTTGTATAAAACAAATTCTTAGAATTTTAACACTCTTTCTTGCGTTCAGAAAAAAAGACTGCGACTGTAGGGATCAAAAAATTGGCTTGCTTGGCTAGGGATCTTTAAGCGAGTGCTTCCAAAATGTATCGAGCGCAGTGCATTTTCATAACTCCGTGTGGACTGCATCGAAAGATGTATTGAAATCATAACTCTGCATTGCACTACTTCCAAACTTTTTTTTGGGAAGTAGGAACTAAACGATAATTACATGATTATGGCAAAACAAACAAAAGCACATTAATAAAAGGTAAAGTAACGACTAGAATGATGAAGAGAGTTCTACATGGTAGTTGTTGTTGCTTAAATAAAGTAACTGCGTAATAAAACTTTACGTTACAATTCAAATTTTTAAATTAACGGAAATTGAACTAAATTAACTTAAACCTATCAGTTACATTCGTAACAATCAGGTATGTGATGAAAACCGAATCGACTTGATTTGCAGAATCGGAATGGTATATAATCGGAGTGCCGTTGATGATATATATAGTTTTGCTTCACAAACGCCCCTTATTTGAATAATATTTTTATAATCCATTTTCAATTCCATTAAAATATTCACCAAAATTAGAGATATACGATTTCGATTTATGGCAAAACGAGTCGAATCGTTTTCCATCACATACCAGAATATTTTAAGACATCTACATGACAAAATTATTGCAAATATTTATAATCGCCATGTGTTTGCTTAATAAAAGCATACAAAATGTACTGTAAAATATGTCATTAGTAGACTCCGGATTTTGCATATTCTTATATGATACAAAAACCTGCAAGAATCTAACATGTTTTATACCGATAAAAAATGTTCCTTTATGTTATACCCCGGTTACACTATTGAAGGTTAACCCACTGGGTTTAATAGATCCAGTGGGTTAATCTTTGCTGGTTACACTTAGCTTTTCGAGGATATAAACTGTCAGCTGATGTTTGTTTACGTATACACACAAAATAACTAATAAAGTCGTGTTTTACACTTTTACAATTTCTCGTATGAGATATCGTCCCCTTTTTTCTCATATTGGTATATTTTACACACAGGGATACATTTTTGTGTCATGGTATCAAGCGCACTTTTTGTTAAAAAAGTGTCTAATGTAAAAAAATAAATAATTTTATGATTTTCAAGTAACTTTAGATTTATTAACTCTATAAAATCTCATGCGACCAATCGTAAACGTGTAAAACACGACAAACCCCAGCAAAATTTTATGGAAGTGGTTCCATGAGATGCCATGATTTCACTGGATCTTTTGCATTGGTTCAAATGAAGTCGTGAAAGATCCGATCTTTTCATCAGCATTTGAAACCATTCGAAGGAAGTCGTAAAAGATCCGATCGTTTCATCAGCATTTGAACCAATTCAAAGGAAGTCGTGGTAGATCCGATCTTTTCCTTAGCATTTGAACCCATTCCATCCATCCAATAGAGATGAATTTTGTGTTTTTATTTTTACACATGTATATATTCTTTTATTTATCTAAATATGTACGTTTAAAGCAATGTAAGATTTATTAAGCTAGGAAGTCCCAATCATTGAGCTAAAAGTAAAGTCGGACTGCACTCTTTGGTATTAGTCGTGTTCCTTTACATGCCTGAGGTTACCAGTTTTTACCCGCAAAGTGTTTCCTTACTTTTAAAAGCATACAATTTATATGAGAGCAGTTCACCACTTTTACCATTTTTGCAACAATTACCATTTTTAAAAGTAAAGGAACATGCCAATTATAAAAGTTTCCTTGCCTGCTTTAGAGAACCCTGCTCAACAAGTCGATTTGTAGATCCCTACAAAACAAAGACGTATAGATATAAAGACTCGAACAAATGCATATTCCAAAAACATGTGATAATAGTTCCACATTTTGGTTACAGATGGCTACACAACTCACTGGAATTGATAACAGCAATGCCAATCGTTTTTGATTCCCATTTCTCGCGGCAGAAAACATTAACGTCGTGTTTTGTGGCTGAAATTTATTTCTTTTCTTTTTTTATTGTTCATGCGATGAAAAAATCAAAATCGAATGCCGTCAAACTTGAGTTTTAATGTTTTTCTTGTCAATATTCCAATGAGTAACAGTTTTCGTTTAACAGAATGTTGCTATGATATCGTAGCAACAGAGGTTAACTCCCTCTACAGTTAATTTTTCACAATTGACTTTTCCTATCTTGTAATATTGACATCTTTGAACAAAAATTTCCAAAACGTTGTAAAATAAAATTCACGAAATAGTAATCTGCAGTTGGAGTCAATGTCGAAATCTGCACTGCTCTGACGGAAGTAAAATCCTTTAGTAAGATGAATCAAAACCTGTTGCGGAGGAAGTAAACTCTTTTGCGTGCAGCGACGGTGTTTAGACTGCAACAGCTGGGACGGCCGGAAGTCAAGTTTCTCACTTAAATTTACAACCTGTCGCTTGCCAAACACATCGTCCCCGAAGTCTGGAAAATTGGCCAGCTATTGAAGCCCGAAAAGGATGCCAGCAAAGTTGAATCTTACAACCCGATTTCGCTTTTGTCGCCCGTAGCAAGGACCCTTGTGGCTATAGTTCTTCCAGCATCAGAAATAACTTTCCATTTGCCGATCAGTAGCATAGGATCCGTAAGCAGCACAACAACTGCGCTGAAGGCCATCTCCATATTAGCAGAGGACTCACTCAGAGCAAGCCGTGTTCATAATCTAGAAAGAGAAGTGTAACGTTACAAGAGAGAACCTCTAGATCAACAAGCCTTTCAACCAGGTTTAAGTAGCATTCACAAGAATGCGGTCCTTGGAGAACATCCACCATCTATCGCAGTTGAGAAGCGCCAGCTGTCAGGACAAACCAGAGTAGTTTTGGGTCAATTCGCTCGGGATGGTGCAGACGTCAAAATTCCTATAGGTCAAGTACTGATGACACCGTGGAAAACATCTGCCCAGCATACAGCACAGGCCCCCACGACACACTGCTCCTTTTCAATTGCCCTACCAATCCTGCTAAGAAACTTAAGTTTGCAGCTTTGTGGTTACAAACCATATAAATAGCGAAATAGCCACATTCTTACGACTGATAGACCCAGAGTCAGATTAAGCAGAAAAATTAGAATACAAACATATTAACTACTGTTACAACAACGAGAACAAACTGCAATTATAGATGTAAACTTTATGATGATAAATAAATTTTAGTTATTTCATTAATTCCTTTGAATTAATAAAATAAAAAAAATAAAAATCATTTTTCAATACAGCATTTTCCATTTTCCGAACAAGACGTGAAAATTACATGCCAAAGGGTTGGTGCAAATGACATGCCATAGATTAGTGAAAATGCTATTCTTGGGAATTGGTTAAGATGGCATGCCAAAGGATTGGTATAGATGCCATGCCAAAGAATTGTTGAAGATGCCATTCCATCGAGTTAGTAAAGATGACATGCTAGGATCTGAAAATGAATTGCATCTTTTGGGGGTCACGCTCTTGTAAAAAGAATGAGTGAAGATGCTGAAAAAATGACATTCCATTTCACTTGCACCCATTCTTGAATAGCATCTTTGGCATCGAACATTTTGCTGGGACTCTGTTGCAAAAACAGTTGCAACTTTTGGTACTTTTTGAGTAGAGTTGGATTTTTTTGCACAAATACCGAATACAACACTGTATTTTTGGTGGATTTGTGCCGGATTTAAAATAAACCCAGTCGTAAGAGGATTTTATTTTTGTATGGCTAATCTGGTCAGATTTGACCAGATTAAGCAATAAATCCTCATAAAGTGGGTTAACCCGGCAAAAAACTGTAGTGTAACCGCACTATTATCGAACAAAACAAAAAAAGTAGTAAAAATTAGTAGATTTTTGCAGTTCTGGAACAGACCATATGTATTGAAATACGAGAAAAAGAGTCATGGTTGATTCCAAGGTAAATTTATAGAAGGTATGTGCATGAATTACAACAACTAACAAATTTACAAAAACAACATTGTTGGTATTGAAAATTAATTGTCAAAGAAAATATTGAATAATAGGGTCGTTCCAAAAATTTCCTCAGGAAAAACATAAATACATTGTGAAAATCCGCCAAAATAGAACAAATTTGAATGACAATGTAAATATAAAGCATTCAGAACTGTGGTAGGTCATTTTTACTACAAGTTTAGGAAGAAAAACAGTATTTTATGGAGGCAAATTTCGAAGTTTCAAATTTCATGAGTAAACCCTATTACATTTTGAAAACTAAATTTACAAAAAAAGTAAGAATACAGCTGATTGTCACTTCTACCTTCTATAAATGTACCTTGGTTGATTCTATTAACGCAGCACAGCAAGTAAAAACAAAGCCTTATGCCAGACTATGAAAATTTTCATTGAAAACGTTTTGCCATTTTCTTCCAAATTTTCATTGACGTCTACACACATATATGAAATCATATGAAAATTTTGATATTTTCATTGCTTTGCATTGGTTTGAGAGTTACGAATTTAAACACAAAGAATAATTTTAGATTACAGAACCTTGTGTACAGAGTTTCACCCCCTTCACACCTCATTTTCACGTACATGAAAATTTTCATAGACTGGCATAAGACAAATCAATTTCAAAAGAATTTTTGGCAATAATTATTAAAATATTGCTCTGTTCCAGAACCTGCAAGAAGCTACTATTTTTTACTACGATAACATTTTTTCCTTTATGTTATCGGAAAAAATAGTAAAAATTAGTAGATTCTTGCAGTTCTGGAACAAACCATATATTGGAAAATAACCATAATTGGTCTGTTCCAGTATAAGTACTAATGTACTAATTTTCACTATTTTTTTTTTTTCGATAACATAAAGGAAAAAGTGTTATCGTAGTAAAAACTAGTAGCTTCTTGCATGTTCTGGACAGGGCAAATTTCGTAATATAACCTTCGGGTTTTTTAAATCAGACGTTCTAATGAAAACGTGTTAGTCTCCTCAACGACACGACAACGATCACACAAACGTACATACATATATGCCAAATTATTGCAATGCTATTCCATTTTCCGAAATGCCTTTTCTTGAATAGGATCGTTTTTTTTTTTTGAACGTAGAAGCTTGACATTTTGCAAGGGCATGTGTTTTAGTTTTATATGCCATTTAGATATGACACCATTAGCCGGATTTAGCCCATTATCAGGTTTTATTTGCTAAATCCAGACAAAATCTACCAGATTTCCCATACAAACATAAATCCTCCTATTGAGTGGATTTGTTTTAAATCTGGCATAAATCCTCGTATACAACTCTGTTTTTTGCAACATGTTGCTAGAAAATACAAAAAGTTGCAAGCTGGCACAAGAAACAAGGTAGATGCATCGGTGAATTGCTACACTAAAAATAATTTAAAATGTAAAAATTTGTAAACAAGGCGGAAAAATTAAATTTATTTTGATGTACAAGTTAATTTTAATCAACCAAGACTAATATTTATGATGTCTAAACGATAAAATAATTCGTATATATACTTTAGATGGGCAAACTGCGATAAAATAATTCTTTATTTGGTCTTTAGTTAGCATTAGTAGCACAATGTGCTAACATTTTCAGTATTAAACAATAAATTTGTAATTTGACGTATGTTTTTTGAGACGAATACTATTTACAAAAAATTCTTTTGACTTTTCAAATTCTTTCAGATGGGCTAATGCATCTACCTTGGTAATTGTGCAATGAAGAAAAATCAGCTGACTGCCATTTAAATCCTCCAAAATGTATATCTAAATGCAATGAGATTTGTACTGGATTTATTAAATCCAGTCGAGGATTTATGGCTAGTCTAAATGAGCTATGGCCATGTTTATATTATAGCCTTTTGCAGGGTTAACCTTCTTTATGAGGATTTGTTTGACGTATATGTAATGGAATTGACATTTAAAACCCAGTGGGTTTGTTAAATCCGGTTATATATAAACGTACTATATTAGATTCAATCAAAAACGTATTTTATTATTATTATTATTTTTTTTTTTTTTTGAGATACATCTTCGGAAATTTATGATGATGATATGTAATAACACGCAAAAATATGTAATAATCGAGAAAAATATCCGAATTTATCTTTTGGAATTTTTTTAAAAATATGCAAAATACGAGTTCTAGCGATCATTAGGAATAAGTAAAACTAGCGATATACTCGTTAAACCCATAACTAAAATTACTCCGTATCAACATACAATTTTTATGTTCGTTATAAACATAAAAAGTTCCTATTACTTTATACACAAAAATTATGTTTGCCTACTAATTAAAAAAATGCTTACACCAATTCGCACATTCTGAAGAAAATGTGCTTATTAGAACATCACACATCGTTGACTCCATTCACTTAAAAAATCCATAAATCAATGCACGGTTGTTGAATTAAGTTAGTTGTGCTTTTGCTAATCTAATTCAAAAACCGCGAATTCAATGCAAATAGGCGTTTTGTATAACAAAATAAAATTACAGCCCCCAAAAGTATGCTATAATAATTTGGTGTAACTAATTTCAAATTTCGAAATGTCAGCTCCCATGTTTTGCTGTTCCCACGTCGTTGAGAATATGGAAAACGTGGGAATGGGAAATTTCGCTCCCATGGGAAACAGTTCCCAATGTTCAGAATAAGGCTGATTACTTCATAGGCAGCTTATGCACCTAGGCATTTAAGGCCTGGGTACATAAGCTGCTTCGCCTGCTTGCCTTGCTTCTGATACATGGTAGAATAAGAAAAGGTAGCAGCAATACACAGGTGACTGAACTGGGTTTCAACGTTAGTGTCAAATTTCATATGACATTTTATACATTTATTTCTATTTCGATGTACATTAGGGACATATATTTTTTGAGAAAAAAAATATCATTCGGAAAAAACCATTTCACAGAAAGACTTCTTCATATCAATGATATGTAACCTCCTCCAAGTTCGAACGATAAGCCGCGCAGTAAATCCCCGCTTGTAGAGGCGATACAACGTTTGTTAATATGTGAGGTATTTTGTTAAAATTTAAAAAAATAAAGCCCTAATAAACATGTGCTTCTTTGATTTCTAAAACAAAACATTGAAACAGCTTCTCCTTTTTCTATGAATTTCCAGCGACCCCAAACTTTTCTGCAAGAATTCTACTTTCTGCTTCATAAAAATTGAAAATGTAACGAATTTTCATTAATGTTTTCCAAAATATTCAACCAAATGTGAAAAATTTCGAGTTCGAAAATAAACAGTACACTAACATAGTGTACCGCTCCGAGTACAGTATCACTAAAATATTTTTAGCGTTAGTGTTCCGGAACACAAACACTAAAAAATATTTTAGTGATACTGTTCCGGAGCACAACGATAAACGTAGTGTACCACATTTTGGTACACTAAAAACGTTGGGTACCGCAGTCGGAACACTAAAATTCGTAGTGTTCCGCAGTCGGAGCACTAAAACTCGTAGTGTTCCGCAGTCGGAGCACTAAAAAATCGTTGTGTACCACATGTCGGAACACTAAATAATAATGTAATGATAATGTACCACACACGAGTTTATTATGATTTGCGAGGAAAATTAAATATTTATAATTTTTGAGATAAGTACAAATTAAGACATAAAAACTCAGATACACCTCTTAAATCCATGTATGTATGTATACATATTATTTAATAACGTTGGGAACTTAAGTAGAAAATATGAAAAACATTGATTCGGTTGTTGTACAATGGCGCACTACAAATTGTAGTGTTCTGACTGTGGATACATGAGTTTATTATGATTTGTGAGGAAAATTAAATATTTTATAATTTTTTTTAATAAATACAAATTAGGAATAAAATTTAATAGAACACGTGAAAACGCCTGATTTGATTTTTGGACAATGGATCAATAAAAATCGTAGTTTTCGGCTACGGAGCACTAAAAATTGTAGTGTTCCTACTGCCGGATATCTAAAAATCGAAACAATGGAACAATAAAAATCGTAGTGTTCGGCTGCGGAGTACTAAAAATCGTAGTGTTCCGACTACCGGGTCACTAAAAATCGTAGTGTTCCTACTGCCGGATCTCTAAAAATCGAAACAATGGAACAATAAAAATCGTAGTGTTCGGCTGTGGAGTACTAAAAATCGTAGCGTTTAGTGTTCCGGCAGTAGGAACACTACGATTTTTAGTGCTCCATTGTCTAAAAATCAAATCAGATGTTTTACACATTATCTTCTAATTTTTATTTTTTAAACAATAATTTAATAAATAATTTATTAAATAATAAATAAGTACATATTTATTTATCCTAAAAACACAAAATATTTAATTTTTCTCACATAATAAACAGACGATTATCTTAACATTATTTTTAGCGTTTCGGCTCGTGGTACGCTACGATTTTTAGTGTTCCGACATTCGGAACACTACGATTTTTAGTGCTCCATTGTCCAAAAACCAAATCAGATGTTTTTCACATTTTTTTTAATTTTTGTTTATTAAAAAATATATAAATAATATTTAATTTCCTCAGAAATCATAATAAATTAATGTATGGTTCATTACCTTATACTTTCAAAACGTGCTCCGGCACGGCGATCTTTCTGCTTCATTCCACAAAAACTAAATATTGTTTTTCATAATTTTGACCAAATTGTAACAGTTTATCTTAATTTTTATTTGATCAAATTTAACCAAATATTTAATTTTCCTAAGAAAACATAATACCTTTATTATTTTTTAGTGTTCCAACACGTGGTGCACTATGATTTTTAGTGATCCGGCAGTCGGAACACTAAAATTTTTAGTGCTCCGCAGTCGGAGCACTACGATTTTTAGTGCTCCGGCAGTCGGAACACTACAATTTTTAGTGCTCCACAGTCGGAACACTACGATTTTTTGTCCTCCGCAGTCGGAGCACTACGATTTTTAGTGCTCCGGCATGCGGTACACTACGATTATCGTTGTGTTCCGGTACAGTCTCACTAAAATATTTTTTAGTGTTTGTGTTCCGGAGCGGTACACTATCGTAGTGTACCTATCCACCTTGGTACGGTACAGAACGGTACGATACCATAGTGTTTATTTTCGAACACTGGAAAAATTATTAGTTTTTTAAATTCCAATAACTTATAGACATTTCCTTGTTTTGTTTACAAATACAACTGGCAGTTACAAACAAAAACAAATTCCTTTGTGGTTGTTGTTCGAGTTGTATTTGTTGTAGTATTTACTTTACCTTATATTTGTTCTACCATGCTTCTGTAGTGGGATTCTGTAACTCTCTACCGATGGAATTAACGACAAATGTCGATAGTTAGCGATATTTGTCGGTAAGTGCTATTCTGTATACAAATTCTATCGATTTTTATGTCGGTAATTATCGAAAATCATCGGTCAGTTACCGACGAAAAAAAGGAGTCGTTAAGTCTACCGACATAAAAGAATTTTCATATTTTAAACAAAAAATCAATGAAAATCAAATTTTTAGAAATGATTTTGGAATATTTTTCATGGCAAATAAAAAGGTAAGCTGAGATACATTCCTTTACGCATAAAATAGAAAATTCTGCGACATATGGTGGATCCTTTCAATCTAAGTAATAAGAAGCTTATGACACTTAACAAATTGGAAATGGATACATTTTATAAAATAATGGATGAAATTGGGGGTCATTTGGTAACCTCCATAATTGTGCGAAAAATCTCTGAAAAAAAAAGAAAAATTTCAGTACGGACAAAATATTTTTAGGATATATTCTGTAACAGTTTCTACCAATATAAAATTGTATTGGTAGCATCAACAATTGGCCTGTTCCCGTACTTTATAAAGTGGTAAAAGTTGTAAAAGTCGTAAACGATTTTCATATAAATTTTGTGTACGGGAACGCAAAATGTGTAAAAGTGGTAAAAATTGTAAAAACTTTTTAGTTCTGGAACAGAGCTAATAAAAGAAAGAATATCACCATGGTAGTCATATTCCCTGATAATACGTAATTCTGAAATAACAGATCAATAAAAAATTTAAAAAATCCTGTTCAAAATACACAAATTAAATGTTAGAATTATACATCTTCTTTTTCACTCTATATTCGATCTTATTAAAAATACCCCTCCACATCATAAAAATTCTGAAAACAAAAAACAATCCAACCAATTTGTCGAATATTATACCACGTTTACATTAGAACTTGTCGGGTTATGAGAATTTATATGTATGTATACCCAATGGATTTGACAATAAAAATCCACTGGAATAAATAAAAAAATAAAATAAATATAGTTATATGTAAACGTACATTTATAGTTTTAACTACGATTTTTAATTTTTAGTTTGAATTTTTCTACATGTAATTTGAAAAATAATCATTTTATATACAATTGTGATTTAAATAATTTCATTAGAAATTTGAATTATGTTAATTTTGAATAAGCATTATGTCGTTAAAAGTGTGATTTTTTTCATTCCATTTTGAAATGACCTGCATCATCTTTAAAGTTCCGTCATTCTACCGATATTCGTCGGTAAAATTTTTGTATCGATAACATTGAAATACAGAATAGCACTTTCGGTAATTCAACCGAAAATTTTCGTTAATTATCAATATCGGTTCGGTAGAAAAAAAGTTACAGAATCCCACTACTGATAAGAGAATAAACAAAAACGTAGAGAAGTAAAGACTAGAAGAAATGCATTTTCCAAAAACATATGCTAATAGTTCCACATTTTGGTTACAGATGGCTACACAACTCACTGGAATTGATAACAGCAATGCCAATCGTTTTTGATTCCCATTTCTCGCGGCAGAAAACATTAACGTCGTGTTTTGTGGCTGAAATTTATTTCTTCACTATTTCTTATTTTTTATTTAATAAAAAATCAAAAGTGAATGCCGTCAAACTTGAGTTTTAATGTTTTTCTTGTCAATATTCCAATGAATAACAGTTTTACAGCCAGTTTCTGTATGCCGAAAGAAGAATGTGTGCGAATGAAACACGCCCGAACTTTAGTTTTCGAAATAATTTTACTTTTGCTTTTGATTCAAAACAAAAAACAAATTTGAAAAACACACAAGAGTTTGGACATGTTTCTTTCGCACACATTATTCTTTCGACATACAGAAACATGCTGTTAGTTTAACAGAATGTTGCTATGATATCGTAGCAACAGAGGTTAACTCCCTCTACAGTTATTTTTTCACAATTGACTTTTCCTATCTTATAATATTGACATCTTTGGAATAAAAAAGAAAAGGTTAGGTTAGGGGATGTGCAGTCACTAATTGTGATTGCGTCACTCGGAGACCTTTGTGGTGTGCGCCTTTTAAAGGGTTAAATGCGAAAAAGAAGAAGAAGAGCATTTTGTTTTGCCATTCACTAAAACAGCTGTTTGGTATAATAGTTGGCAAACGTCAATAAGGGCAAATAAGAGAGAAATGGAAAATGATAGAAAATGGAGGAAATTTCCTGTAAGAAAATGATAGGAAAATCTGTCCTTTTTACTTTACCCGTGAAGATGATTGGACGTGTGGCTACCAGAGAGGAAAGAAAACACAGTGGGCATTTTAATCTTTTATGTTCTGTGAACTTTTATTGAAAGTAAATAAAGAAAAAAATTCAAACATTCAACACTACAATTAATTAGACAAGAACTACATTACCTGAAAAGAAAATTAAAAATTCATATCCTGAAATAAAAGGAAGAAAAGAAATTGAACTATAACATTAACAAAGACTGATCGTAACAAACACAAAGTAAAGTTATGAAACAAATATACACTCAACATAAAGAAAACTCAATTGAAGTTAACAAAACTTAAAATATAACAAAAGAAGCCACAAAGAACATTAAACAAAAGTCAAATTTAAATAAAATACAGTATAAAGATTGTCAGCACATTCCTGGAGCCACACTCATCACGCATCCAATCCAACGAGGGAGGCGCAGTGTTGATGCATGACCAGACCGGCATGCTTTGGTATTTCTTCCCAGACTTGTGATACACCAATACTTGGACAGACAGACGGACGACGGCCCAAATAATTAGATTCCCGGTAGTTGATATGAAAAGAGAAGAGAAGTAAAAAGTTTATTAGTGAAGAAGGAAACCAATGGGGAATTAGTTAGTCTATACTCACCGTATTTTGGGTAAATAGTCCGGAAAACTCGTGGTTGAGCTCGATCTAGGGTTTAGGGGGCTGTTTTCATGTAAGCTATCGCCATCTAATGTAGGCGCCATCGTCTCCCTTTTGTTTTCAATTCTGAAACTGAAAAAAGAAAAGAAAATGTACAATTAGATAAAAATATATAAATCACGTAATATATTTAAACCTGGAATATAATTAAGCGCTAAAACTATAAAACTGAATACTTAACTTACGATTACTTACCTTACCAATACTTACCTCACGATACTTAATACGCCTTGGGGAAGAACCAATCCAATAGCCATCTCTGCAGGCCAGCCGCTAAATCTTCACTCGTCAAATCTACATCACCTGTTTACACCTGAAAAAGAAGAAACATGATTAGTTTGCAGATCTATATTAATTTTTGATTTTTTTTCCGTTTGCTAATTTGGAATTTGTAATTTCATAAACCTTATAATTTTCTCTCTTAAACTGTTTTCTAAGCGCAAACATTTATGAATAATAACTTTTTAGAATGAAATGAAATATTTTGTGAACGAAAATGGCTTTTAATAAAACCTTTTATAACGTGAATTGAAATTTTCTATGATTTTTATAATGGCAATCTAAACAACTAAAAGGTAAGAAAATGTAGACGCAAGCAGGTGGGCAGAATTTGGGGTATTCCATAATGTTTTGGGAGAGAAGGAATACCATGGTGGGGTGGGAATTCTCCGGCACATACAATAGCTAATAAGTGCCCAATTGACCAAGCACTCTCCAACGAGGTAAACCAATCATACTGAATGATTCATGACTGTTGTTTGTTTTGTTTGTCATCCAGCTGGCAATAATATTTTGGTTTTTTGTCCACCCTAACGAGGGCTAGTGTCACTGACAAGAACTGCGGCCCCAAAGACTGAGCTATCGCCGTGCAATATGTCAGCCAGCCAGCGCCGTCAGTGATTTAGTTCCTTCTCCAGACGTTAGGGGTCCCTAGGACAGGACAAAAATGGCGCCCGCAACATGGGGCCTGAGTAATCAGGTTCTCAAATTCCTTTTTATGCCACTTCCAACGCTGCCCTACGTCTTGGGGGTCGAGCATCTTAGGCTGGTGAGAGATTTGTCAGAAGTCTTAACCATAGGCAAGATGGTGGGCCTCTGAGGGGTAGGATGGGGTTGGGGTGGTAGTGCCTTTTCTTGAAGGAGACGTAAGTCATGGTATGCTCACCTTGTTGTACAGCAGCAATTCAGCAGCGACGTTTCTGAAAAGAAGAGAAATACATCATTAAATACAATAGTCAATCGCAATAGCCCAAGATGATTTGCTTACCTGTCCGTCTGTCTCTTGAAGTTACTGATTCCCGACTAAAGAGTCCTGAATATTTTTCTGGTGGAAAGGCTTTTTCAGTGTCCTTTGGATCTTTGTCCGCTAGGTTGCAAATCATTCCCATTTTAAAGTTTAAGTTACAACAAGTCATCTGAAAGAGAAAGAAGCTTTTACTTTTTGGAGACAAAGTGAATGTTTTGGAGTTTATATTGGAGAGTTTGATTGGTTTGTATACCCACCTGTGTAAGTCTGCATTTTCGAAGCCTTTGTCATTGCATTTGTTTCGGCATTCCGACATTTTTTTTTTTGTTTTCCTGAAAACAGAGAGAGCATATTTAGTGTGTTTATTTATATTTTATGAAGGAAGTGAGTTTAATGAGATATTGTAATTGAATTATTGTTTTCAGGGTTTTTTTTTATATGATCTGGCATATCTTGAATAGAGTTTAAAGGCTATTTTTAGAAGATTGAGTGGTTTAGGAGCAGTTAGGTAGAGTGTGTGTCAGTGCGGATAGTGGTAGAGGGGAGTATGAAGACTAGGTCTAAGTCATACGAAGTTGAAGATAACGTCCCAACCTCCTCCGGCATGGCAACAGCTGCGTCGACGGCTACGGCTACAACAGCAGTCAATACAGAGAGTGGTTTTACAGCAAATACGACAGCAGTCTGCACTGTGACCACAGTGGGAACGAACATTATGTCCGCAATGTCGAGTCCAGCCCAGCCAGTTAATGAGTCCATTTCCTCAATAGACGACGCTACTCCGGATACTCCAGACTTTAGTAGTCTAACGGCGCGAAATATACGGCTGGAAGTGAGGGAGAATCGGCCACAAGTGCAGCAAGACAGGGTGTCTGGCCAAGCAGGTGACGTCCAGCAGAGAGGGGGCGTTAATTCGGCCATAGTAGTTGGAGAGATGGAGCTTGCTAGGGTGCTGGACGACAGATTGAGTTTCCTGGTGCCACAGATAGTGCAACGGACGTTGTCCCAGTTAGGGGTTGTGCAAGGCTCCTGTCAATCCAACCAGAGGCCACCGATTCCGCCGAGCGCAGCGACAGGTCAGAATCAACCTCCTCCGGCGGTCTCAGGCGGGCGTTCCGAGCACCGAGATCATGACCACCGACCTCCACAACAGGGTCCGCAACCACAACTGCCACCACAGCAAGGCTCCAGTGCAACGGGGCAAGAGGATCATCCGGGGAACGGGCAGCTACCTCCTTCGGGTAGTAACCAGCAGCGCTCTGAGATCAGCTGGCCGCCAATGTTCCCGAATAACTGGCCACCTCCATATTCGGCGTACAATTCCAGGCGAAGTGAGATGGATAGGTGGAAGCTAAAGTTCGATGGGACCTCGAAATCTATTACGGCTGAAGATTTCATTTTTCGGCTGGAGCAATTGAAGGCGGATTATGGCTGTAGCGATGAAGAGGTCGCTAAAAAGTTTCCTCAGCTTTTGGAAGGTCCAGCCGAAAATTGGTTTTGGATGCAACGGCGCTTAGGGAGACTAACTAGCTTCCAGGACATCAAGCATACATTCCTGTCGCAGTTCAGGAAGTTTGAGAGCGACTTTGACGTCCAGCGTCGCATGATTGATCGTCGCCAAGGTCCTCACGAAGCTTTCGAAGATTTCTACAATGCCGTACTACATTTACATCACCAGCAGCGAGTGCCAATGGACGAAGGTATGCTCGTGGACATGTTAAAGAATAATCTCAAGCCGGCAATGGCGTCTCTGGTTTTCCCTATTAAGATCTATGGGCTACAACATTTCCGGGAAGAGTGCCGGAAAGCCGAGCATCTGCTGACTAACCAGAAGCAAGCCTCACAACTACATAGGCAGCAATTCCCTCCTCGAGTACATGCCATCGAGTGTGGAGATCCCACGAATGAATGGGAAGTGGACGCAATCTCCAGGCAAGCGGGTTATATCTGCTGGAATTGTAAGGAGAAGGGGCATGGCTTCATGGATTGTCCATCTACCACACGAAATTTATTCTGCTACGGTTGTGGTCTGGAGAAGGTAGTCAAACCAAACTGTCCCAGATGCCAGGGAAACCAAAAGACCGGTGCCGCGAGGGGGATAGCGCGTCCGGCCCAGTCGAATCCCCAGTAGTGGAGCCTGAGGAGCAGAGGGCACTCCCAGTGAAAATTTTGAGAGATAATAGTAGCAATGTTAGGTTAGTCAAAAATGAAGTAACTGAAAGTAGAGTTAAGGAGATAATACCCTGGCATGTCCGTCTGCAGAAATATGAAGCTGCTAGGGAAAGAATTTTTAAGGAAGATAGTAGTAAGGAATTAGCTAGTGAGGATAATGAAGTTGTAGAAGATAATTTAGCTGTTAAGAATACTGAAGTCATAGGAGATAGTTTAGTTAGTAAGAGTACTGAAGTGAATAAGTTAGTAGAAATGAATTCCGATATTAATACTGAAAAGGAAAATGAATTAATACCAGTAAGTAGGACAAAGATATACAGTCCGAATAGAACTAAGAGAATAGTCAGAGCTAGAAACAGGTTCAAGGTTCGAAAAACGTTAAGGCATCAAATATCGGAGGCAATGCTTTACGAGGGAGAGGATACCCGTTTATACGCCCGAATCAAGATTGGTTCGGAGGAGGTCGAAGGTCTCCTAGATAGTGGAGCCACCGTCACCTGCCTTGGTAGAGGCGGTGTCGATCTTGCGGAACGAGCCAATATCCCTATTTATCCCTTTAAGTCAATTATTAAGACTGCTGACGGGACGCCTCACCCAGTTGTAGGCCGAATCAGAACACAGATAAAATTAAATAGGCTCGAAAAAGAGGTAGAATTCTTCTTAGTTCCAACCTTAGGCAGGGTACTTTACCTCGGGGTAGACTTCATGCGGTCTTTCAAGCTGTTGGCTGCCATTGAGTGCTTATCGATGGAGGAAGAAACTGAAGCGGAGGTTTCTGATCCCACTTTACATAAGCTGTCCGTAGAAGACCAGAAACGTCTAGATGAGGTGATTGCCCTATTTCCATCTTTTGCAGTGCTCGGTCTGGGGAAAACGAGTCTCGAGACCCACGTCATTGATACAGGGGATGCGGAGCCTGTGAAACAGAAACACTACCCTGTCTCGCCTGCGGTGCAGTCTCTTATGTTTGCGGAGTTGGATAGGATGCTTGACATGAAGGTCATTGAGCAAAGCCAAAGCCCCTGGAATAGCCCTGTCACCCTGGTGCGCAAAGGTACCAAGAACAGGCTATGCCTGGACGCCAGGAAGCTCAATGCCCTGACTGTCAAGGATGCCTATCCGCTCCCAAATATTGAGGGCCTGCTCAGCAGATTGGGGGATACCCATTTCATTTCAAGTGTGGATTTAAAAGATGCTTTCTGGCAAATCCCGCTTGAAATGAAAAGTAGAGAGAAGACAGCGTTCACGGTCCCTGGAAGACCCTTGTACCATTATACCGTCATGCCTTTTGGGTTGTGTAATGCAGCCCAAAGGTTATGTCGGTTGATGGACAAGGTCATTCCGGGGCACCTGCGCGAAAGGGTATTCGTGTATCTGGATGACTTGCTCATCGTAGCACCCGATCTTGAAACGCACCTCAACCTTTTAAGGGAAGTTGCGGGCTGCCTGAAAGCAGCAAACTTGACAATCAATGTCGGAAAATCGAAATTCTGCTTTCGGGAGTTACGCTACCTAGGCTATATCGTGGGCGAGGGCAAATTAAAGGTCGATCCTGAGAAGGTGGCAGCCATTGTTAGCTGTAGCTACCCCAAGAATGCTAGGCAAGTGCGAAGATTCACGGGGATGACCGGCTGGTATCGCCGTTTTATCGCAGATTACGCGACTCTAGCCACACCTATATTCGCCACCCTCAAGAAAGGTCGTTCTTTTGAATTTGGTGAGGAAGCTAAGCAGGCGTTCGAGAAGCTGAAGCTAGCATTGACGCAGAGTCCCGTCCTGCAGCATCCCGATTTTAGTCGACATTTTTATGTGCAATGCGACGCGTCGGACTTGGGAATAGGTGGTGTACTTTTTCAGAAGGACGATGAGGGGGGAGAGCACCCAGTTGCCTATATGTCGCAGAAGTTGACCCCAGCCCAGAAAAACTATTCTGTGACGGAGCGTGAGTGCCTGGCTGTGGTAATGGCAATTAAGAAATTCAGGCCATATATTGAGCTGATGCCGTTCACGGTGATCACAGACCATTCGTCCCTTAAATGGCTGATGACAAATAAAGAGCTGAGTGGACGTTTGGCTAGGTGGAGCCTCCTTCTGCAAAGTCATTCTTTCGATATAGAACACCGCAGAGGAAGTCAAAATATAGTGCCGGATGTTCTATCGCGTTATAACCTGGAGGAACTGGTAGAAGAGATGGAAAGTCTGGTGGATCTGACGGCGGAGGACTTTAAAAGTGAAGAATACATGGCAAAGATTCAAGCCATTGAACAGAATCAAGATAGCCTCCCAGATCTAATAGTCAAGGATGGCTACATATATAAGAGGACGATTCCGGTCACTCTAGATATACCTCTTGAGGACTTTGTTTGGAAGCTGTGGGTCCCAGCGACACTGACGGTTACAGCAATTACCCGAGCACATAGTGCAACAACAGCGGCTCATGGTGGTTATCATAAGACGCTGAAACGGCTAAAGCAGTTATACTATTGGCCTAATATGAATCTGCAAGTAAGGGAGTATGTACGAAAGTGTTCTGTTTGTAAGGAATCAAAGGCCAATTATCAAAACATGCAACAGCCGATGAGTGACAACATACCCTTTGGGAGACCGTTTCAGAAAATTTATGTTGATTTTCTTGGCCCATATGTGCGATCCAAGTCCAACAACTCTTACATTTTTATAGTACTCGACCATGTCACCAAGTTTGTTCTGCTAAAACCATTGGCAAAGGCAACCTCAAAAAATGTGATTAAGTTCTTAATGGATGAAGTCTTTCACAAGTTTGGGGTTCCCGAAGTCTTAATGTCAGACAACGGTCAGCAGTTCGTTGGAAAGGATTTTTCAAACTTCCTAGAAGCATATGGTGTAAGACATTTTCGAACTGGTCTGTATGCCCCACAAGCCAACCAATCTGAGCGTGTAAACCAGTCAATATTGACAGCTATAAGGTCCTATTTAAAGGATGATCAGAGAGATTGGGATCAGAATCTGTCTGCTATAGAGTGTGCTTTGCGGTCAGCGGTCCACTCTTCGATAGGTATGACACCATACTTTGCACTCTTTGGCACCAACATGATAACACATGGCAGTGTGTATAGGTTGGCAAAGCAGTTGGAGAGTATGAATGACCCTGAGTTTAGTGCTCTGCCTAAGTCCTCAAAGCTCGAGTTGATTCGTAACGAAGTCAAGAAGAATTTAGAAAGGAGTCATATTGATAGGGCTAGGAAATACAATGTTAGAACCCGAAAAGTTAAATTTGTCCCCGGCCAGGAAATCTATCATAGGAATCACCAGCTAAGCGATTTCAGTAAAAATATCAATGCTAAACTATGTAAGAAGTTTGTCAAGTGCAGGATTGTGCGTGCGGTAGGGAAATGTCTTTACGAGATTGAGGATTTGAAAGGAAAATCGCTAGGAGTCTACCACGTCCGCGACCTCAAACAGTAATAACTAACTTTCATGGGAGTCTTGGAATCACATATTTGTGAGCAAATTTTTATCCGGAACTAATCCTATTGACGCTATGGCACATAATCATAAGCTTCCAAGCTGAAGATTTGTCTAGTAATTTGGGCGAGATTGTATTGTGCCCATAGACATGGAACACAGTTCGGAATGAGAGGAATGAAATAAGACATTGATACGTCAGTAAAAAGAAAAGATAAATGGGTACCCTGATAGGGAAATAAAACATGACAATAGTTTATTTGGTGTAAAAATTTCTGCTAAATTTTCTTTTTTGTCATTTCGTAGCATCAAACAATGAAATAAATTTGCAATGGAATGATGGGATGTAACTTACGTGTGCAGCATGCGGGGATCCCAGAGATATTGTTGGTTTTGGAACACCTGATTCTTGAGCTTTTCGAATCTTTTTCTTGATCTCACCACGGGTGACCGGTCTTCCGGACCACAGCAAACGTCAGAAATGCAAAGTTGGAGTACGAAGAGAAGCTTCCCTGTTTAAGGACTAACACTGGATTTACGACGCCTGAGCAGTCAGCTTGTGACTGTCCTTGACCCTTAAGTACCCGTCCCGTATTTATATCGTACACGCATAACGTTTGTATATATACATATAGTATATATACTACATAATGCGTGTAATAGCAGTACCCATTTGAAACCATGACACAAGGCTAGGACTGCGGTACGGGGTCGCGGAGCTGTCAGTTGTCGATTTATGAAGTGAAAGTCTTGAATTAGGGAAGACACGCTCAAACACACCGAAATGTGTTTGAAATAGCATCGTATCCAACATTCTGACGAGGGCCGAGGATCCAGTTGATGGCACATCCGTGGTGGGGGAAAAAGAGGTAGGATTCTCTGAGCTTACCACCCTCCTTTAGTTCAGATCTTTCTTTACTGTTCCAGTGAATCCCTTCCCGCAATCTCTGTCGTTCCTAGAGCTGTAAAAGGATAGAACAATTGCATAGTTGTTTGATATGATGACTGTATAAAACGGTAGATGACTGTATAAAAAGTTTTGATCGCACAAAGTAAGTCGTAGGTGAATCCACCAGACTCTTTTCAGATTACCAAGTTTTCTTTTCTATCGTATTCAGCTTCAAAATAATTTCTTAATTCAACCTGCTCGCAACTTCCTAGATATTTCAAAATTATTATTCATTTTGCTGCAGGACTAATTTCGAAAGTACCGATAATGGTTGCTTTTGATGAAATTTTTTGCTTAAAAACCATTAATTTTCGGTGTTTTTCTTATTTTTGCACATTTGATTCCATTGCATTTCCAAATTGATTCGAATATTTTTACCCAATGAAACCGACTTATATTTTGCATTCATCTTCTTTGGTGAATCACTTTCAAAACCATTCCGAAATCTGAACTTCCAAATCATCAGCAGGTTTTCTTATTTTATTCAGGTGCAATTGCAATAAATGAGTAATAGTCACGTCGCCAAAATTACAACGCATAAAACATTTTGCCACATATTTGCTATGTAAATATGAATTAACTTTTTCCCTGCAGGCAAAACAAGCAGAAAAATTTCCCAAATTTGGTTCCCAAAATTTGGTTTTGGCCATGTATTTAAAGAAAGAAGCGAAAATCTCTATAAAATCAACAACAATATCGCACTCAGAAGTTAGAATTTGACAATTCGGGATAAGAGATAGAGAATTTATATAGTGAAATTTTTCGTCATGGTGAGAAAAAGTCATTCAAACAATCTTTCACATTTCGTAAGCAACAAGCAAAGTTCATATTGCCATAATTTCTCATTAAGAACAAATTTCTTCACCCAGCAGTTACACATGACAGTTCAAGTTGCCCTAAAAAACTATTATAACCACCAAAAATGCCCAAAATAGCATCATATTTCATATTAAAAACAATGCACAACGCCTTTGATTAGTAGCTTTCCATTGTGTTTTCATCATAAACACAATTAACCTATCTTGCCATGACACGATACCTTTTTTTGTCAACATATACATTGAGGTCATTTACTATTTTGCCTCTTTAACTGAAAGGAAGTTGGACAAGAAGCATCCAGATAGAAGACAATCGGTGAAATATTGGTATGCAGTAGATTTGTAGGTAGTTTATGATCCAATAACTGCAAGAATGGCTCCAAAGGACTTGTTTGTATTGTAAATATTGACCAGAATCTATAACAACACACATGATTTTATGTCAAAAAAAAAAATATATTTTTGTATTTATTTACTTGTTTCTTTTGGAAAAACGTGAAGAACTATGCTTTCAATTACCAATAAACACTGTCAATGTGTAATCACTGGGTAATATTTAGCGACTTTTCAAATAAACCACCGAGAATTTGGAGAAAAAAGAACATTCAGCAGCATTTTACAATAACCGGGTACACGGACATACACACATTATTATTTGTTTTGGCAGAAATTTCTAATTAAATTTCATTCATCCACTTTCGGTAGTGATAACCATTGAATAAATAGGATTTCTTACCAATATTATGATTATGTTTGTTTTGGGTTTGCGTTTCCTTTCCAATCACATTCTTATCTTGGTTCTTCCTTATCCTTTAATTTATTCTGTTTGACACATCCATTTTCTTCGAAATCATCATAGCGTGATTTTCGAAGATCATTATTTCCGCCAAAATCACGTTGTTATACTTTTTTTGAATGAGTGCAATTTCTGAGTGAAATGCATCTTCATTAAGCACTATTACACACACACACACACACATACCGGGGGATTCTTTAATTTCTTTTATTTATTTTTTCCCTTTTTCAACAATATTTTGTGAGCATTTGATGCTCCGGCCATGATTTAATATTTCGTATTATTTATCTTTTCATGATTATAGGCAAATTAAAACATATTTTTTTCGTCGTGTGTAGGAATTTGCCATGTTCAATGTACTCACATACAACCGCACTGTATTTCCAATAGGAATTTTCATTCATACTTTTTTGCCTATTTACACATTTCACGCACTACACATTACAATTTTAATAGCCCGGCACGACAATTATATTTTTATCCCGATTTACCCGATTTATAGTTTTCCACGCACTCTATTTACCTATAATTTTCATTTGTCGCGACACTTTATTTTTTTCCGCGTTTACCGATCGAAAATGTTTTTTACAATAGACGCCGCCATGCCATCATTCATAAACGTCATACTCATTCATTGTCAATTTTCAGTCAGTCTAAATATGAGTGCGTAACGTATGATGTATTTATTATAGCAGATTTACACTAGGGGTAGATGAAGTAGGTTATACCAGGTTTACACGAAGGGAAAATACATCATGATGTTTTAACCTAATATTTGATTGCGTAAAAGTTGAAAATGAATGGTAGGGTTGCCAGATCAATATGAAGTGTTGCCAGATGAAAATTTTCTGTATATATGCTTAAAATCTAAGAATTATGATTATTTTATTGTCCGACCGGCGCGTTTTTTTTCCCTCCTATCCTTTGATAAGGATATCTTCAGGATAGTGGGGTTTGTGGTGTGCGCCTTTTAAAGGGTTAAATGCGAAAAAGAAGAAGAAGAGCATTTTGTTTTGCCATTCACTAAAACAGCTGTTTGGTATAATAGTTGGCAAACGTCAATAAGGGCAAATAAGAGAGAAATGGAAAATGATAGAAAATGGAGGAAATTTCCTGTAAGAAAATGATAGGAAAATCTGTCCTTTTTACTTTACCCGTGAAGATGATTGGACGTGTGGCTACCAGAGAGGAAAGAAAACACAGTGGGCATTTTAATCTTTTATGTTCTGTGAACTTTTATTGAAAGTAAATAAAGAAAAAAATTCAAACATTCAACACTACAATTAATTAGACAAGAACTACATTACCTGAAAAGAAAATTAAAAATTCATATCCTGAAATAAAAG
The DNA here is from genome assembly GCF_047663935.1 of Musca autumnalis. Lineage (NCBI taxonomy): Eukaryota > Metazoa > Arthropoda > Insecta > Diptera > Muscidae > Musca > Musca autumnalis. The sequence continues at coordinate 118,589,529 of NW_027411977.1, read as the reverse complement.
GAAGAAAAGAAATTGAACTATAACATTAACAAAGACTGATCGTAACAAACACAAAGTAAAGTTATGAAACAAATATACACTCAACATAAAGAAAACTCAATTGAAGTTAACAAAACTTAAAATATAACAAAAGAAGCCACAAAGAACATTAAACAAAAGTCAAATTTAAATAAAATACAGTATAAAGATTGTCAGCACATTCCTGGAGCCACACTCATCACGCATCCAATCCAACGAGGGAGGCGCAGTGTTGATGCATGACCAGACCGGCATGCTTTGGTATTTCTTCCCAGACTTGTGATACACCAATACTTGGACAGACAGACGGACGACGGCCCAAATAATTAGATTCCCGGTAGTTGATATGAAAAGAGAAGAGAAGTAAAAAGTTTATTAGTGAAGAAGGAAACCAATGGGGAATTAGTTAGTCTATACTCACCGTATTTTGGGTAAATAGTCCGGAAAACTCGTGGTTGAGCTCGATCTAGGGTTTAGGGGGCTGTTTTCATGTAAGCTATCGCCATCTAATGTAGGCGCCATCGTCTCCCTTTTGTTTTCAATTCTGAAACTGAAAAAAGAAAAGAAAATGTACAATTAGATAAAAATATATAAATCACGTAATATATTTAAACCTGGAATATAATTAAGCGCTAAAACTATAAAACTGAATACTTAACTTACGATTACTTACCTTACCAATACTTACCTCACGATACTTAATACGCCTTGGGGAAGAACCAATCCAATAGCCATCTCTGCAGGCCAGCCGCTAAATCTTCACTCGTCAAATCTACATCACCTGTTTACACCTGAAAAAGAAGAAACATGATTAGTTTGCAGATCTATATTAATTTTTGATTTTTTTTCCGTTTGCTAATTTGGAATTTGTAATTTCATAAACCTTATAATTTTCTCTCTTAAACTGTTTTCTAAGCGCAAACATTTATGAATAATAACTTTTTAGAATGAAATGAAATATTTTGTGAACGAAAATGGCTTTTAATAAAACCTTTTATAACGTGAATTGAAATTTTCTATGATTTTTATAATGGCAATCTAAACAACTAAAAGGTAAGAAAATGTAGACGCAAGCAGGTGGGCAGAATTTGGGGTATTCCATAATGTTTTGGGAGAGAAGGAATACCATGGTGGGGTGGGAATTCTCCGGCACATACAATAGCTAATAAGTGCCCAATTGACCAAGCACTCTCCAACGAGGTAAACCAATCATACTGAATGATTCATGACTGTTGTTTGTTTTGTTTGTCATCCAGCTGGCAATAATATTTTGGTTTTTTGTCCACCCTAACGAGGGCTAGTGTCACTGACAAGAACTGCGGCCCCAAAGACTGAGCTATCGCCGTGCAATATGTCAGCCAGCCAGCGCCGTCAGTGATTTAGTTCCTTCTCCAGACGTTAGGGGTCCCTAGGACAGGACACCTTCCGGTCCATTGTGATCATCCAGTAGAAAAGAGCTACAGGAAAAAAAAGGAGGTGAAAAAAGGGAGGATAGGGGAAAAAATAAAAAGAGAAAGTTGTTAGCGCAGTGAAAGAACGAGTAGATTACAAGAATGTTTAAGAGTGGAGTGAAAGTTTTAGAGTAGGAGAAAAATTTATTTTGAATGGTAGGCAGAATAGTTGAATTTATTTACGCGTTCAGGTTGCGCTGTCCCAGCCACTTCAGATTTTTGATGATGTTGTAGATCACAGCAGGCTCCACAGTTGAGTAGAAAGTTAGACACGGTGGGAAGTGAGCACCTACTAACCTATGCCGTCTACCAGCCATTGCTGGACAACGACACAAGATGTGCTCGATCGTCTCTAACTCCTCCTCGTCCTCACAGAGTCTGCAGTAGTCAGTAACATCCTCATCCCATTTGCTGGTATGGGCCCTGATGTAGCAGTGTCCAGTAATGACTCCCGTCGTTACTCTAACTTCAGCTTTACTCAGGTTCAGCAGAGAGTTCGTTCTTTTGACTGACAGAGACGACCATATGGATCTTGCCACAATGCACCTAGGTTCATTATGCCACAATTCACTGGCTCTTTCGTCAGAGAACGTTTTAAAATTTTGAAAGAAATGACAAATGGGTGGTTTGATAGAGTCCGCGATAGCTAGGTCTGTGGACTGCGATCCTCGCCTAGCTAATTCGTCTGCTCTTTCATTACCCAGATAGTCGCGGTGTTCTGGTACCCAGCATAGCCGGAAGCCGTTAGAAACAAAGATGTATAGCAATAAAGACCCGAACAAATGCATTTTCCAAAAACATATGCTAATAGTTCCACATTTTGGTTACAGATGGCTACACAACTCACTGGAATTGATAACAGCAATGCCAATCGTTTTTGATTCCCATTTCTCGCGACAGAAAACATAAACGTCGTGTTTTGTGGCTGAAATTTATTTCTTCTCTATTTTTTATTTAATAAAAAAACAAAAGTCAACGCCGTAAAATTTGAGTTTTAATGTTTTTCTTGTCAATATTCCAATGAATAACAGTTTTCGTTTAACAGAATGTTGCTATGATATCGTTGCAACAGAGGTTAACTCCCTCTACAGTTAATTTTTCACAATTGACTTTTCCTATCTTATAATATTGACATCTTTGTTAGAAAAAAGAAAAGGTTAACCTAGTTCGAAATTGGTTGTTACGCCAGAAATGAAGCAGGAAAGCAAGGCAACCAGGCAAACCAAAAATAAGGGAAATAAATGTGAATTTATCTATTCTATATCCGTGTTTAAATTTCAAGATTTTTCCTAAAAAAATCTTAAAAATAATTACATCGTTTATAAATCGACCACAAAAATATGATCGTTTTCAAAACGGAAAAAGTACATGCATCAGTGATGCAGCATCACACCTACAGTTGTTTTTGACTCCTTTTGCGATCGAAATCGATTTCCATCACATACCTGATAGGATCCGTAAGCAGCACAACAACTGCGCTGAAGGCCATCTCCATATTAGCAGAGGACTCACTCAGAGCAAGCCGTGTTCATAATCTAGAAAGAGAAGTGTAACGTTACAAGAGAGAACCTCTAGATCAACAAGCCTTTCAACCAGGTTTAAGTAGCATTCACAAGAATGCGGTCCTTGGAGAACATCCACCATCTATCGCAGTTGAGAAGCGCCAGCTGTCAGGACAAACCAGAGTAGTTTTGGGTCAATTCGCTCGGGATGGTGCAGACGTCAAAATTCCTATAGGTCAAGTACTGATGACACCGTGGAAAACATCTGCCCAGCATACAGCACAGGCCCCCACGACACACTGCTCCTTTTCAATTGCCCTACCAATCCTGCTAAGAAACTTAAGTTTGCAGCTTTGTGGTTACAAACCATATAAATAGCGAAATAGCCACATTCTTACGACTGATAGACCCAGAGTCAGATTAAGCAGAAAAATTAGAATACAAACATATTAACTACTGTTACAACAACGAGAACAAACTGCAATTATAGATGTAAACTTTATGATGATAAATAAATTTTAGTTATTTCATTAATTCCTTTGAATTAATAAAATAAAAAAAATAAAAATCATTTTTCAATACAGCATTTTCCATTTTCCGAACAAGACGTGAAAATTACATGCCAAAGGGTTGGTGCAAATGACATGCCATAGATTAGTGAAAATGCTATTCTTGGGAATTGGTTAAGATGGCATGCCAAAGGATTGGTATAGATGCCATGCCAAAGAATTGTTGAAGATGCCATTCCATCGAGTTAGTAAAGATGACATGCTAGGATCTGAAAATGAATTGCATCTTTTGGGGGTCACGCTCTTGTAAAAAGAATGAGTGAAGATGCTGAAAAAATGACATTCCATTTCACTTGCACCCATTCTTGAATAGCATCTTTGGCATCGAACATTTTGCTGGGACTCTGTTGCAAAAACAGTTGCAACTTTTGGTACTTTTTGAGTAGAGTTGGATTTTTTTGCACAAATACCGAATACAACACTGTATTTTTGGTGGATTTGTGCCGGATTTAAAATAAACCCAGTCGTAAGAGGATTTTATTTTTGTATGGCTAATCTGGTCAGATTTGACCAGATTAAGCAATAAATCCTCATAAAGTGGGTTAACCCGGCAAAAAACTGTAGTGTAACCGCACTATTATCGAACAAAACAAAAAAAGTAGTAAAAATTAGTAGATTTTTGCAGTTCTGGAACAGACCATATGTATTGAAATACGAGAAAAAGAGTCATGGTTGATTCCAAGGTAAATTTATAGAAGGTATGTGCATGAATTACAACAACTAACAAATTTACAAAAACAACATTGTTGGTATTGAAAATTAATTGTCAAAGAAAATATTGAATAATAGGGTCGTTCCAAAAATTTCCTCAGGAAAAACATAAATACATTGTGAAAATCCGCCAAAATAGAACAAATTTGAATGACAATGTAAATATAAAGCATTCAGAACTGTGGTAGGTCATTTTTACTACAAGTTTAGGAAGAAAAACAGTATTTTATGGAGGCAAATTTCGAAGTTTCAAATTTCATGAGTAAACCCTATTACATTTTGAAAACTAAATTTACAAAAAAAGTAAGAATACAGCTGATTGTCACTTCTACCTTCTATAAATGTACCTTGGTTGATTCTATTAACGCAGCACAGCAAGTAAAAACAAAGCCTTATGCCAGACTATGAAAATTTTCATTGAAAACGTTTTGCCATTTTCTTCCAAATTTTCATTGACGTCTACACACATATATGAAATCATATGAAAATTTTGATATTTTCATTGCTTTGCATTGGTTTGAGAGTTACGAATTTAAACACAAAGAATAATTTTAGATTACAGAACCTTGTGTACAGAGTTTCACCCCCTTCACACCTCATTTTCACGTACATGAAAATTTTCATAGACTGGCATAAGACAAATCAATTTCAAAAGAATTTTTGGCAATAATTATTAAAATATTGCTCTGTTCCAGAACCTGCAAGAAGCTACTATTTTTTACTACGATAACATTTTTTCCTTTATGTTATCGGAAAAAATAGTAAAAATTAGTAGATTCTTGCAGTTCTGGAACAAACCATATATTGGAAAATAACCATAATTGGTCTGTTCCAGTATAAGTACTAATGTACTAATTTTCACTATTTTTTTTTTTCGATAACATAAAGGAAAAAGTGTTATCGTAGTAAAAACTAGTAGCTTCTTGCATGTTCTGGACAGGGCAAATTTCGTAATATAACCTTCGGGTTTTTTAAATCAGACGTTCTAATGAAAACGTGTTAGTCTCCTCAACGACACGACAACGATCACACAAACGTACATACATATATGCCAAATTATTGCAATGCTATTCCATTTTCCGAAATGCCTTTTCTTGAATAGGATCGTTTTTTTTTTTTTGAACGTAGAAGCTTGACATTTTGCAAGGGCATGTGTTTTAGTTTTATATGCCATTTAGATATGACACCATTAGCCGGATTTAGCCCATTATCAGGTTTTATTTGCTAAATCCAGACAAAATCTACCAGATTTCCCATACAAACATAAATCCTCCTATTGAGTGGATTTGTTTTAAATCTGGCATAAATCCTCGTATACAACTCTGTTTTTTGCAACATGTTGCTAGAAAATACAAAAAGTTGCAAGCTGGCACAAGAAACAAGGTAGATGCATCGGTGAATTGCTACACTAAAAATAATTTAAAATGTAAAAATTTGTAAACAAGGCGGAAAAATTAAATTTATTTTGATGTACAAGTTAATTTTAATCAACCAAGACTAATATTTATGATGTCTAAACGATAAAATAATTCGTATATATACTTTAGATGGGCAAACTGCGATAAAATAATTCTTTATTTGGTCTTTAGTTAGCATTAGTAGCACAATGTGCTAACATTTTCAGTATTAAACAATAAATTTGTAATTTGACGTATGTTTTTTGAGACGAATACTATTTACAAAAAATTCTTTTGACTTTTCAAATTCTTTCAGATGGGCTAATGCATCTACCTTGGTAATTGTGCAATGAAGAAAAATCAGCTGACTGCCATTTAAATCCTCCAAAATGTATATCTAAATGCAATGAGATTTGTACTGGATTTATTAAATCCAGTCGAGGATTTATGGCTAGTCTAAATGAGCTATGGCCATGTTTATATTATAGCCTTTTGCAGGGTTAACCTTCTTTATGAGGATTTGTTTGACGTATATGTAATGGAATTGACATTTAAAACCCAGTGGGTTTGTTAAATCCGGTTATATATAAACGTACTATATTAGATTCAATCAAAAACGTATTTTATTATTATTATTATTTTTTTTTTTTTTTGAGATACATCTTCGGAAATTTATGATGATGATATGTAATAACACGCAAAAATATGTAATAATCGAGAAAAATATCCGAATTTATCTTTTGGAATTTTTTTAAAAATATGCAAAATACGAGTTCTAGCGATCATTAGGAATAAGTAAAACTAGCGATATACTCGTTAAACCCATAACTAAAATTACTCCGTATCAACATACAATTTTTATGTTCGTTATAAACATAAAAAGTTCCTATTACTTTATACACAAAAATTATGTTTGCCTACTAATTAAAAAAATGCTTACACCAATTCGCACATTCTGAAGAAAATGTGCTTATTAGAACATCACACATCGTTGACTCCATTCACTTAAAAAATCCATAAATCAATGCACGGTTGTTGAATTAAGTTAGTTGTGCTTTTGCTAATCTAATTCAAAAACCGCGAATTCAATGCAAATAGGCGTTTTGTATAACAAAATAAAATTACAGCCCCCAAAAGTATGCTATAATAATTTGGTGTAACTAATTTCAAATTTCGAAATGTCAGCTCCCATGTTTTGCTGTTCCCACGTCGTTGAGAATATGGAAAACGTGGGAATGGGAAATTTCGCTCCCATGGGAAACAGTTCCCAATGTTCAGAATAAGGCTGATTACTTCATAGGCAGCTTATGCACCTAGGCATTTAAGGCCTGGGTACATAAGCTGCTTCGCCTGCTTGCCTTGCTTCTGATACATGGTAGAATAAGAAAAGGTAGCAGCAATACACAGGTGACTGAACTGGGTTTCAACGTTAGTGTCAAATTTCATATGACATTTTATACATTTATTTCTATTTCGATGTACATTAGGGACATATATTTTTTGAGAAAAAAAATATCATTCGGAAAAAACCATTTCACAGAAAGACTTCTTCATATCAATGATATGTAACCTCCTCCAAGTTCGAACGATAAGCCGCGCAGTAAATCCCCGCTTGTAGAGGCGATACAACGTTTGTTAATATGTGAGGTATTTTGTTAAAATTTAAAAAAATAAAGCCCTAATAAACATGTGCTTCTTTGATTTCTAAAACAAAACATTGAAACAGCTTCTCCTTTTTCTATGAATTTCCAGCGACCCCAAACTTTTCTGCAAGAATTCTACTTTCTGCTTCATAAAAATTGAAAATGTAACGAATTTTCATTAATGTTTTCCAAAATATTCAACCAAATGTGAAAAATTTCGAGTTCGAAAATAAACAGTACACTAACATAGTGTACCGCTCCGAGTACAGTATCACTAAAATATTTTTAGCGTTAGTGTTCCGGAACACAAACACTAAAAAATATTTTAGTGATACTGTTCCGGAGCACAACGATAAACGTAGTGTACCACATTTTGGTACACTAAAAACGTTGGGTACCGCAGTCGGAACACTAAAATTCGTAGTGTTCCGCAGTCGGAGCACTAAAACTCGTAGTGTTCCGCAGTCGGAGCACTAAAAAATCGTTGTGTACCACATGTCGGAACACTAAATAATAATGTAATGATAATGTACCACACACGAGTTTATTATGATTTGCGAGGAAAATTAAATATTTATAATTTTTGAGATAAGTACAAATTAAGACATAAAAACTCAGATACACCTCTTAAATCCATGTATGTATGTATACATATTATTTAATAACGTTGGGAACTTAAGTAGAAAATATGAAAAACATTGATTCGGTTGTTGTACAATGGCGCACTACAAATTGTAGTGTTCTGACTGTGGATACATGAGTTTATTATGATTTGTGAGGAAAATTAAATATTTTATAATTTTTTTTAATAAATACAAATTAGGAATAAAATTTAATAGAACACGTGAAAACGCCTGATTTGATTTTTGGACAATGGATCAATAAAAATCGTAGTTTTCGGCTACGGAGCACTAAAAATTGTAGTGTTCCTACTGCCGGATATCTAAAAATCGAAACAATGGAACAATAAAAATCGTAGTGTTCGGCTGCGGAGTACTAAAAATCGTAGTGTTCCGACTACCGGGTCACTAAAAATCGTAGTGTTCCTACTGCCGGATCTCTAAAAATCGAAACAATGGAACAATAAAAATCGTAGTGTTCGGCTGTGGAGTACTAAAAATCGTAGCGTTTAGTGTTCCGGCAGTAGGAACACTACGATTTTTAGTGCTCCATTGTCTAAAAATCAAATCAGATGTTTTACACATTATCTTCTAATTTTTATTTTTTAAACAATAATTTAATAAATAATTTATTAAATAATAAATAAGTACATATTTATTTATCCTAAAAACACAAAATATTTAATTTTTCTCACATAATAAACAGACGATTATCTTAACATTATTTTTAGCGTTTCGGCTCGTGGTACGCTACGATTTTTAGTGTTCCGACATTCGGAACACTACGATTTTTAGTGCTCCATTGTCCAAAAACCAAATCAGATGTTTTTCACATTTTTTTTAATTTTTGTTTATTAAAAAATATATAAATAATATTTAATTTCCTCAGAAATCATAATAAATTAATGTATGGTTCATTACCTTATACTTTCAAAACGTGCTCCGGCACGGCGATCTTTCTGCTTCATTCCACAAAAACTAAATATTGTTTTTCATAATTTTGACCAAATTGTAACAGTTTATCTTAATTTTTATTTGATCAAATTTAACCAAATATTTAATTTTCCTAAGAAAACATAATACCTTTATTATTTTTTAGTGTTCCAACACGTGGTGCACTATGATTTTTAGTGATCCGGCAGTCGGAACACTAAAATTTTTAGTGCTCCGCAGTCGGAGCACTACGATTTTTAGTGCTCCGGCAGTCGGAACACTACAATTTTTAGTGCTCCACAGTCGGAACACTACGATTTTTTGTCCTCCGCAGTCGGAGCACTACGATTTTTAGTGCTCCGGCATGCGGTACACTACGATTATCGTTGTGTTCCGGTACAGTCTCACTAAAATATTTTTTAGTGTTTGTGTTCCGGAGCGGTACACTATCGTAGTGTACCTATCCACCTTGGTACGGTACAGAACGGTACGATACCATAGTGTTTATTTTCGAACACTGGAAAAATTATTAGTTTTTTAAATTCCAATAACTTATAGACATTTCCTTGTTTTGTTTACAAATACAACTGGCAGTTACAAACAAAAACAAATTCCTTTGTGGTTGTTGTTCGAGTTGTATTTGTTGTAGTATTTACTTTACCTTATATTTGTTCTACCATGCTTCTGTAGTGGGATTCTGTAACTCTCTACCGATGGAATTAACGACAAATGTCGATAGTTAGCGATATTTGTCGGTAAGTGCTATTCTGTATACAAATTCTATCGATTTTTATGTCGGTAATTATCGAAAATCATCGGTCAGTTACCGACGAAAAAAAGGAGTCGTTAAGTCTACCGACATAAAAGAATTTTCATATTTTAAACAAAAAATCAATGAAAATCAAATTTTTAGAAATGATTTTGGAATATTTTTCATGGCAAATAAAAAGGTAAGCTGAGATACATTCCTTTACGCATAAAATAGAAAATTCTGCGACATATGGTGGATCCTTTCAATCTAAGTAATAAGAAGCTTATGACACTTAACAAATTGGAAATGGATACATTTTATAAAATAATGGATGAAATTGGGGGTCATTTGGTAACCTCCATAATTGTGCGAAAAATCTCTGAAAAAAAAAGAAAAATTTCAGTACGGACAAAATATTTTTAGGATATATTCTGTAACAGTTTCTACCAATATAAAATTGTATTGGTGGCTTCGATTAGCATCAACAATTGGCCTGTTCCCGTACTTTATAAAGTGGTAAAAGTTGTAAAAGTCGTAAACGATTTTCATATAAATTTTGTGTACGGGAACGCAAAATGTGTAAAAGTGGTAAAAATTGTAAAAACTTTTTAGTTCTGGAACAGAGCTAATAAAAGAAAGAATATCACCATGGTAGTCATATTCCCTGATAATACGTAATTCTGAAATAACAGATCAATAAAAAATTTAAAAAATCCTGTTCAAAATACACAAATTAAATGTTAGAATTATACATCTTCTTTTTCACTCTATATTCGATCTTATTAAAAATACCCCTCCACATCATAAAAATTCTGAAAACAAAAAACAATCCAACCAATTTGTCGAATATTATACCACGTTTACATTAGAACTTGTCGGGTTATGAGAATTTATATGTATGTATACCCAATGGATTTGACAATAAAAATCCACTGGAATAAATAAAAAAATAAAATAAATATAGTTATATGTAAACGTACATTTATAGTTTTAACTACGATTTTTAATTTTTAGTTTGAATTTTTCTACATGTAATTTGAAAAATAATCATTTTATATACAATTGTGATTTAAATAATTTCATTAGAAATTTGAATTATGTTAATTTTGAATAAGCATTATGTCGTTAAAAGTGTGATTTTTTTCATTCCATTTTGAAATGACCTGCATCATCTTTAAAGTTCCGTCATTCTACCGATATTCGTCGGTAAAATTTTTGTATCGATAACATTGAAATACAGAATAGCACTTTCGGTAATTCAACCGAAAATTTTCGTTAATTATCAATATCGGTTCGGTAGAAAAAAAGTTACAGAATCCCACTACTGATAAGAGAATAAACAAAAACGTAGAGAAGTAAAGACTAGAAGAAATGCATTTTCCAAAAACATATGCTAATAGTTCCACATTTTGGTTACAGATGGCTACACAACTCACTGGAATTGATAACAGCAATGCCAATCGTTTTTGATTCCCATTTCTCGCGGCAGAAAACATTAACGTCGTGTTTTGTGGCTGAAATTTATTTCTTCACTATTTCTTATTTTTTATTTAATAAAAAATCAAAAGTGAATGCCGTCAAACTTGAGTTTTAATGTTTTTCTTGTCAATATTCCAATGAATAACAGTTTTACAGCCAGTTTCTGTATGCCGAAAGAAGAATGTGTGCGAATGAAACACGCCCGAACTTTAGTTTTCGAAATAATTTTACTTTTGCTTTTGATTCAAAACAAAAAACAAATTTGAAAAACACACAAGAGTTTGGACATGTTTCTTTCGCACACATTATTCTTTCGACATACAGAAACATGCTGTTAGTTTAACAGAATGTTGCTATGATATCGTAGCAACAGAGGTTAACTCCCTCTACAGTTATTTTTTCACAATTGACTTTTCCTATCTTATAATATTGACATCTTTGGAATAAAAAAGAAAAGGTTAGGTTAGGGGATGTGCAGTCACTAATTGTGATTGCGTCACTCGGAGACCTTCCGGTCCATTGTGATCATCCAGTAGAAAAGAGCTACAGGAAAAAAAAGGAGGTGAAAAAAGGGAGGATAGGGGAAAAAATAAAAAGAGAAAGTTGTTAGCGCAGTGAAAGAACGAGTAGATTACAAGAATGTTTAAGAGTGGAGTGAAAGTTTTAGAGTAGGAGAAAAATTTATTTTGAATGGTAGGCAGAATAGTTGAATTTATTTACGCGTTCAGGTTGCGCTGTCCCAGCCACTTCAGATTTTTGATGATGTTGTAGATCACAGCAGGCTCCACAGTTGAGTAGAAAGTTAGACACGGTGGGAAGTGAGCACCTACTAACCTATGCCGTCTACCAGCCATTGCTGGACAACGACACAAGATGTGCTCGATCGTCTCTAACTCCTCCTCGTCCTCACAGAGTCTGCAGTAGTCAGTAACATCCTCATCCCATTTGCTGGTATGGGCCCTGATGTAGCAGTGTCCAGTAATGACTCCCGTCGTTACTCTAACTTCAGCTTTACTCAGGTTCAGCAGAGAGTTCGTTCTTTTGACTGACAGAGACGACCATATGGATCTTGCCACAATGCACCTAGGTTCATTATGCCACAATTCACTGGCTCTTTCGTCAGAGAACGTTTTAAAATTTTGAAAGAAATGACAAATGGGTGGTTTGATAGAGTCCGCGATAGCTAGGTCTGTGGACTGCGATCCTCGCCTAGCTAATTCGTCTGCTCTTTCATTACCCAGATAGTCGCGGTGTTCTGGTACCCAGCATAGCCGGAAGCCGTTAGAAACAAAGATGTATAGCAATAAAGACCCGAACAAATGCATTTTCCAAAAACATATGCTAATAGTTCCACATTTTGGTTACAGATGGCTACACAACTCACTGGAATTGATAACAGCAATGCCAATCGTTTTTGATTCCCATTTCTCGCGACAGAAAACATAAACGTCGTGTTTTGTGGCTGAAATTTATTTCTTCTCTATTTTTTATTTAATAAAAAAACAAAAGTCAACGCCGTAAAATTTGAGTTTTAATGTTTTTCTTGTCAATATTCCAATGAATAACAGTTTTCGTTTAACAGAATGTTGCTATGATATCGTTGCAACAGAGGTTAACTCCCTCTACAGTTAATTTTTCACAATTGACTTTTCCTATCTTATAATATTGACATCTTTGTTAGAAAAAAGAAAAGGTTAACCTAGTTCGAAATTGGTTGTTACGCCAGAAATGAAGCAGGAAAGCAAGGCAACCAGGCAAACCAAAAATAAGGGAAATAAATGTGAATTTATCTATTCTATATCCGTGTTTAAATTTCAAGATTTTTCCTAAAAAAATCTTAAAAATAATTACATCGTTTATAAATCGACCACAAAAATATGATCGTTTTCAAAACGGAAAAAGTACATGCATCAGTGATGCAGCATCACACCTACAGTTGTTTTTGACTCCTTTTGCGATCGAAATCGATTTCCATCACATACCTGATAGGTTCGAATTTGAATAGCCCCCATATATTTTCGGCTCAAATTGGATGTAATTTGTCATTAAGGATTCAAACTGGCCAAAAAACTTCTCCACCAAAAATTATGGACGCGTGTGTGTATTCACACACACTATAGGCTCATACATATAACGCCACCGCCCGATTTGAAATACTCAGTTTGCTCATCATTCATGATACCGTGATAAAGTGACATGCTTTTCCCTCGTGTGCTTTTCACAAAGTTATAATCGGGCTGATAATCTTCTCCAACTTCATCCGTTGATTTTCCACTGTTGAACGTTATGTTGTTGTTATAGAAGTTCAAACAAAAAGTCCAGTTGAAATTCCTACCATTCGTTTTTACATATAATGCACGCGGTCTTGGAGTTTTCTGTATTTTTATTAGTTCATTAATTCGGATGTGGCCGTAGTGATTTCTTATAAACTTTCGGATCACGAAAGTATTTTCTTCGTGCACGGGTTCTGTGAAAAAAGTCGTTATCCCAAAGAAAAACACTGCTATAATTGGGTATCTAAATATTGAATTTTTGCTTTATTAGATTTCCTTATAAAATAACTCGGATGTTTTTTATTTCGTCCAACTTTTATCTGGACACAAACTACATTATAAAATTAATTCTTAGAATAATAAATATGTATGTTTTATTGGTGTATGTAAGTATGCATTTAACTTGTATGTGAAATTTATTATAGCATAAATATATTTTTTGGTGCTAGAATACTAATTGTTTATTATCATCTTGTTATTGTGTGTGTGTGTGTGCAATTAAGTTTAGTAAACTAGAATAAGAAAAATGAACAAGAATATATCCTGGTACGGAATTTTGTTAGGCATTTTCAAATGGTTTTTGTAATTCATTCTAATTATGAATATTTTTTTAATAGAATACTTACACAATAATAATTATACACTTATAAATAGTATACAAATTTCTATTTTAAGGAAGAAAACAAAGGAAGAGGATTTTCACGAATTCGTGTCATCAATTTCATGGCATGTTTGTTGTATGAGTTGTCAGATAGATAGATGATAAATGTTAGTTAACCAAAACATTTTAAGACATTTTAAATGCTTTCCAAATTGTTGCAACAACAAAAATTTAATTTATAACAAAAAAATTGTTCTTACATTAATATAACATAATACATAAGTGTTTTTCATATTACAACTTTAAATGTGATGCAACGGGGGAGGGGACATTTAAAATAAAACTAAAGTATTTAGTTAAGGTGTAAAGAGCTTTTTAGATGCGTATACAATATTTTGTAATATTTTATTTATATATAAATTTAAGATTTGTTTGTTGTATTTCTATTTATTTTAATTGTAAGTTGTATATAAAAAATATATGTATATATAGGTATATTATTAATATTTATTTTCACATATGTATGTATGTAAATGATTCTGTGTTTTAATTTTTGTACACATTTCTTTGCTACACGTGTATTTATTTATATGTTTGTATATAATATTCATGTTTAAGATTATTGTGTGATTTTTTTCAATAAAGAGGCACGTGCATTATTTCCAGAAAATTTAAAAAAATATTGGTCTATTCACCGCCGATATCGTCATCCTCATCTTCATGTGCTAATAAAGCACTATTTCGAGACATCTTCATATAGGCTGCACAAATGCATTCACATACAAATCGATATTGGCTCTAGAATAGAAAAGAAAAGCAAATATTCATTAAGTGACCTGACTTCAACTAAGTGACCTGACATATTGTCTGTTCCAGTACTGCAAGAATCTACTAATTTTTACTATTTTTTCCGATAACATAAAGGAAAAAATGTTATCGTACTAAAAAAAATTGTAGCTTCTTGCAGGTTCTGGACAGAGCATTAATTTACGTTTTGATATGCGATGGAAATCGATTAGAGTCGAATTGTCAAATCGAAATTTTATATATTTAACCATGGCACAATTACCCAGGTAGAGGTATCACACCAGCTGTTCGAATATAAAAAGTCAAATCCCTTTATAAAAAAAAATTATTTTTGTTGTGATTTCCCCAACAACATAAAGAAAATTATGACATAACATATTCCAAATTTTACGATGCCACTACCTTGGTAATTGTGCCATGATATTTAACTTGCCTTTGATGATGAATGCATAGTCCTTTTGCAAAATGTCGTTTTTTAAAGAGTTATATCTATGAAGATATCCCCTGAAGCCTCTTCACTAGATTGTGGCAGGATGCTCACGGCGATAACACCTAAGCAGGTATTGCATTGACAACGTATTATTGTGCTGATACCCCGGTTAAATCTTCGTCTCCTCATGAAGATGGTCCGCTGGTGTCATTGTTGCAGTCCTCGGGGCTAGTATTCTGGGAGGTTTGAATATTCGTTCCCTACGTAGCGCAAATATTTGCATACCATACTGGCGCCGCATAGTTTACCAAAGACTGACCTATTGCTTTGCAAGACGTCAACCCTAGTGCTGCCGGCCAGCAACTTGAGGACCTTGATTCTACTTCTGATCTTGTCGTAAATAGCTGTGGACGACTTAAACATGCTGTCGAACATGACACCCAATATTTTGAGGTATATTGTGGTCGGAATCAGAACACCATCGACTAATATGTTCAAGGGGAGTCTCATTTCAGCGACCCATGTGGTGAACAATGTGGCAGATATTTTCATATTCCTCAGATGGTAGACATTTAACTTATCACATATGTCATCGGCGATAGGAACCTACGCCAGGATCGCACGATCATCCGCATGCATTACGATATTTATGCTGTCTTGAGAGTGTGGAATTTCAGAAAGGTAGAAATTAAAAAGATACTACCCAATGGGGTGAACTCCCTGTTTCACTTCAACTTATTATTTATGAATTCCACAAACGATTGGCGTCCACACATATAGTTGATTACGCAAAGGTTTCAAACGCTGCTGGAGGGAAGTCTTGTCTACGTCCTCGAACAGCTTGGCATGGTTGATGGTATCGAAGGTCAAGAGCCACGATCACTTATATGTGTGGATATAGCCTGTAATGCTGTTGTACTGCTGTGCATTTTCCATAATCCATGCTGATGTTGGGCAATTGGAAAACTGTTTGTAATCATAGGGAGGACAGGAGGGAGATCGGCCTGTACAACTTGCCTCTGGAGGCATCCTTGCCTGGCTTCAGCAGCGGGACCACCCTGCCCTGCCAACTTTCAACGCTTCTGGTACAACATCGGTGGCTATCAAATACTCAACTTCGGGTTCATTCAGTTGCTTAAGCATTACCTTTTGAGATTCCGTGTGGATCCAACGCTTTGGATGATTTCGCGATTCGGATGCCATCTGTAACATTGCGGTGTTACCTCATCGGCTGAGAGGGCTCTTACATGGCGTATCACGCTCCTCTTCGCCCTATCACTCTGGGGGTGGTCTATAAATTGTTTAAATATAAATAACACGCGCACGCCATATTCGGATCTGTTACTGTCACGTTCTATCATCCTTTTTCCCAGATTCAGATTTACTTAATCCTGTACCAATGTTGCATTGCTTCATGTTGTTGGTCTAGAAACTTTTTCCGCTTATGTTCGCCTACTAGCCTGTTGACTTCAAGAGTAAATTTTTTATCTCTTGCGTTTTCAGGGTTCGTACGACGAAGCTCATCGGGCTAATTACTTTGGTCTTATTCCCGCTATTCGACCAGCAAGTATGTAACGAGCTACTTCAACTGTGATAATGTCCCGGAAAATTATCTCAGCTACCAATGATTTGATGTATTGGGTAGTTCTCTGAAGTGGTAAAGTATCTGCCAATCAGTTGTTATAAAGTCGGGTAATCTGTTGATTAAGATGATGAAGATGGTCTGAATCAGGATACGTCATTTATTAGGCGTCTATCAAACTGAGGCAATCTCTTCTTATTCCCGTAGGAGCGACTTCGTTCGCCGTGCAAAGTAGAGAGGTATCAATATCGGCCAGCGCTATACCCCTCTGATCATTGTAGTCGTCATGAAGCACTACTCTCTACTCAAGGATACAGTGGAAGAATATTTAAACCTTACAGAATGCCAACCTTAGGATTGCAACAGGTTTTATGGTACGTATGTATGTATGTAAGTTTTTTGTTACGGATTCTCAATTATTAAACATAAATTTGACTCAAAGCCTTAGAGATGGCCAAAACTTCATAGGGAATAAATGTTTTCAATTGAAAACAAGAATTCAGACATTTTGAATCTATTAAACGTTCCGATTTTCCCTTTCGAAAAGTTTCTTCGATTTCAATTTAACACTGCTTTATATTCTTCTTCTTAACTTACCACATTTTGCACCATACATGCTCTTTGATCACGCATCGTACGCACAATATCCAACGGATAAACTGGTTCTCGGGCCTCCATCAAAGCCAATGCTGTATCCATTAGTATTAAAACACCAGTACGTCCAATGCCAGCCGAACAATGTACTATCACAGGAGGATTTGCAGCACTTATACATCTGCAATTTACAAAGCACATTCGGATGTTGTTGAATGAGTTATATTATTAAAATATTGCAAAAATACTTACTGATGAACACTTGTTGAAACTGGCGTCTCATCTTCGGGAGTAACACCATTACTAGCAGCACATTTTCGTTCACCCATAATGCCACCGTTTTCATCTGCATCAGCATCCAAAAGACGCACCTGCTTAAGACTTTCTTCGATTTCCTGGAGCAGAGTACGATTGCGTGCATTTCGAACTCGTTCCACAAATTCCAAGAAAAGATTCGGATCGGAGGGTACACAGTGATCGGGCCAGGCAAGATATTGCATATGTTGAATGTGACGTTGTTCGCCAGTACGTCTGTCACATAACAAAAACTCGCGAAAGACGAAGCTTCCCGTTTCATCTGGTTTCTCACTGAGACATTTAACACACAAACCTTCACCCAATTGCAGTTCATCACCAGTCACGGGCCAATATTGATGACATTTTTGTCGGCCAGCTTCCATTACTGTTGTAAGCATTACAACCAAATGACTGCTTTCCTGTTGCACCATTCGCCAAAAATCGGTGGTTGTAGAAGCCAAAGGTCCCTGGGTGGCAATATAGCGATTAATGCCGCCAGGAATTTCCATATTTACATAATTTGCATTTATGTAATCACCGCTCGAGCAGTTGACTAACGTGACACGGGTACAGTCATATGGAGATATATCACGATAACGATTTTTCGCCACATTTTCGGGCTTCCTGGCCTCCGTTATGGCCAAATCGGGATTTTTACGGTACATTAATTCGTATTGAGCCAGAAGTGCACCTGAAGCCAAACCATCGCTGAGTAACAAGAGACTCTGGGTAAATAGAGCATCGCCATCGAGCAAATTCGAATGTGAACCAATCTCATCAGTTTCCGGTACATATTGGTATAAAGGTTCTTCTTCTTCTGTTAGTGAAGGGCCTATTGAACAAGGGCGCATGGTGAGTAACAATTCACCGGTACGTGTGTTCCGACAATCTTTAATCATGTTAACAACTTGTTCGTGCTTGAGTCCAGCAACTTCTCTGCCATTAATGAGAACAACCTCGTCTCCTTCGCAAACCCTTGGTGTACAACGATCGGCAGGGGTATTGGGCACAACCTTCGACACTTGGACCGGTAAACCCAAATCGATGCCTCCCTTCACATTGAAACCGAAACGCCCATGTTCGTCGGCCAATAAACGAATAGTTATTAAATCACTACCACTTTCTGGTGCCGTTGAACAACCATTCATATAAGAATTCATGGCTGCACCTAATTGGGTGCCATTTGGACTATGAGATCCCGTACTATATGCTGGTACTGGAGATTCAAAACGACGACCACATTGGTCAATATAGCCAGTGTCTCTGTAAAAAGTTGTGAAAGTATTTAAACTCAAAAATATTACCAAAGGAAAGGCAAGGAAAAACTTACAGCTGGATATCATATTCATCACTTTGTTGTTCCCAAGCTTTACGAGGCATTGAATCCAGTTGTTTTGACGTAACCTTATTGTCATGATGTGGACGGCTTGTTTTTGTTATGGTTAAAATGGACGTATGTGTGGCAGCTAATGCGGACGGAGCTTTACCATTGTGAGAAACACTGCCATTACTATCAGAGCCGCTGGCTCCGTTTGCCAAGGGCGACATTGTAGAGCCACCAGGTCCAATAGCAATTAGTCGTTTACTCGGCGAACGAACAAATGCCTTGTGTATTTTGGCGCGTTGTTTTGATTCCTGAACAGCTTGTAATTCAGTGCGCCCAGAGTAATAGAACCTAATGCATTGAGGAAAACTTTTATTAAAATATTATTTTAGGAACTTTTATCTAGAACTTACTTTGATCCCAAACTTAAATTAAGAAATCTTGATAAACGATGAGGTCGTTTCAGTCGGAAGAATGAATGATGTTCAACACACGATTTCCACAATGATTTTGCATGTTTATGTGATGACATACTAAAGCCCAACAGGGTATCATAACTTTCAGACTATTGGGTGGATAGAAAATATTTATCAATTTGCTTTAGTGGATTTTGAAAATCGGAGAAAAATAACTTACCGGTTCTCGTCGCAATTGAATAAAGAAATCTTTGCGTTTAAAGGAGACTTTAACCATTTTGGACCACGAAAAGGTGTTTATGCGCAAACCATTTTGAAACACTAATAAACCTATGGCAGATACACCCAGTTGTAATTCTTTTCCATTTGAATCCTATAAATAGTTTACAAAGAGTTAGTTTTAGAGCAATTCAAATTGTATTAAAAATATTAACTTACCATGGCTTTGTGTAAATCAATTCCGTACAAATCAAGTCTTTTCGAATGTTCCAAATAATTATATTCAGCATCTGCGGGCAATTGTCCGCGATGCAATTTATGTAATTCAGATATTTTCCGTTCTGCATCTGGCGTTTGATCAGCTAAAAGTTGCATATTACTCAAGTAACCGGCCTGATGTTCTGAAGGGTTAAAATCGCCAAGTTCAGCTGTGAAAATTATTAATTATTTATATGTATTTTCAAATTTTACTATTACTCTTATAACAATAAAAATACTTACATTGCACTGTATAACTTGCCAATAGACATTGTGTATTAAGTGAACATGGCAATTTGCCCAATAATATGTTTCGTTTTATTTGCAAATAAAATTGATAACGTGTATATTCTTCTTGTAAACGACTGGGATCACTTACATAAAACTAAATACAAAAAAA
Source organism: Musca autumnalis (assembly GCF_047663935.1). Taxonomy (NCBI): domain Eukaryota; kingdom Metazoa; phylum Arthropoda; class Insecta; order Diptera; family Muscidae; genus Musca; species Musca autumnalis. The sequence continues at coordinate 118,569,254 of NW_027411977.1, read as the reverse complement.
TATTTGGGAAAAGATTTGTTATATAAATTCAAGTGTGAAAATAAATAAAAATAGAATTACCTTAACCCTAAATTCTAGCAGTGGTACGGCGTCATTGTCCAATGCAATACTATTGCATTGTTTCTTAAATGGCTTTTGGGCATCGACCCACCGCTGAAATATAGAAAAATAGAAACAAGATTGAATCATTCTGAAATACATGCAATTATTTTATTGTGAAAACTTACCACAACATCTCCAGGTTTTGAAGGAAATAATAAGCCAAAATAGTCCCTTTCGGATAGTTCGAGAAACTGAAATACTTGTTCGAGTAAATCACCGCCTTTGGCGCGTTTCTAAAAAAAAATAAATAATTTTTATTAATAAAATATGTACACATTTTTCGGTCTTTTGAGCTGTAAAGAATCATGTACTATTCAAACTACTATGTACATATATAGAAACAAGCGAAACGACTAAGTTATGTCGGGCCGGACTTTTTATAACCCTCCACCATAAATTTTACTGGAACCAGATTTTAACTATACAATTCTTTGCAGAAGTATGTTATAGCTCCAACGGAGACTAAATAATGTGTGTGAAAATAAAAAACCTTCAAAATATCGAAAAACGGGAGGAACAGTTCTGAGTGGGTATATCAATATATTCCCACACTCTGCGGGAATATTTTAATCTCTCAACGAAGACTTTATACCAGATTTTGACTATTTCGGTTGGATATTATGGCTAAGACCTTACAAATTCCAGAAATCGGGAGGTACCATTCTATGGGGCTATATCAAAACGTTGATCTGCACCGACAAATCTGGAGAAAAGTTTTGTAGACCAAAGAAGACTGAATACCAAATTTCAGCCATTTCGGAGAGTTTATAAAGCTAAACCCTTACAAATATAGAAAATCGGGAGGTATGTTCAAAACGTGGATAAAAACGTGAAAATATCGGAAATCGAGAGGTAGCGTTATATGGTGGACCTATATCTAAAATTTTAGTGGAGAAATTGTTTGACTACTAGGAACAATAATAACAACAATATAACAACAAAATAACAATAACAAAAACCGAAAAAGCAGATAAAATTTCAAAATACCTGAAATCTGGGGGTATATCCAAACGTGGACCTACATAGACTGTTTTTTGTGAAAATGTTTTCTTACCTCTGGAGACACAAAATTCCATATAACAACCAATTTGGTGAACAAATGGTACTAATACCTTCAAAATTCCTTAAAGTGATGCGTCGCGTGGAAAAATATGTTAAGATCAATCAAAAATGAGTTCATCCAAAAGTCATCAGGGAAGGTACCAGACTCCAAGATCGTACAATCATCCGCATTCGTTACGATCTCAATGCCGTCTGGAGGGGTTGGAATTCAGGAGACGTACAGGTTAAACAGTCCGGAGACATCACCCCACCTTGTACAACTTCCTGTTTCAATCTACGGGTGTTGGACTCCTTGTTCCTGAATTCGACGCACGATTGGCATCCACACACATAATTGGAGTGCTTGACAGTACCAAAGGTGGATGCTTGTACTGATGATGTGGTTGTGCTGATAAGTGGCAAATTCCTGCCAACCCTTTCTGAGCTCATGCAAAGAGCCTTAGTACAGCTTGCAAACTGGGCCCAGAACAACGGTCTGGGAGTAAACCCGGAAAAAACAGAGCTTGTACTATTCACTAAGAAACGCAAAATTCACAATTTCGAGCCTCCAGCCCTGGACGGGTTGGCCCTGGAACTTTATACGGAAGCTAAATACCTTGGCACTATTCTGGGCCATCGCTTGTCATGGAAAAGAAATGTAGAGGAGCGAACGAAGAAAGGACTCATGGCACTCTATTCCTGTAAGAACTCCATTGGGAAAAGCTGGGGATTGAGACCACAGATCATACACTGGCTGTATGTAACCGTGGTCCTGCCCATACTTACCTATGGTGGACTGGTCTGGTGGCAAGCTCTTGGGAACAAAGCGTTACTTTCCAAATTATCGAGTGTACAAAGAACCGCGTCACTGCTGATTACCGGATCGATTAAAAGCACTCCTCAAGCTGCTCTAAACGTCATCCTGGATCTCCAACCTCTGGACATCCTAATCCAGTTTCAGGCGGAGAGAACTGCTTTTAGACTCCGGGAGTCAGGGTGTTAGCGTGGTTCACACTTTCGACACTCGAATGTCCTAAAACTAGTTGATAGTCGACTTGAGTTAAGTGACAATGGTTGCGTGAGCGATTATATGCCTACCTCATTCAAGTTTGACTCCCAGGCAGAGACGGAGTGCATATATCCTCTGGACGTTCTGGCAATTTACACAGACGGGTCCAAGATGGAAGAAGGTACTGGCGCTGGCGTCTACTGCGAGACGCCATATAAGCTTGACGATAATTGTAGTGTTTTTCAGGCGGAGATTCTTGCTATCAAGAAAGCAGCTGAATTGGTGAAATGGCTTGAAGGCAGTCTTACAGGACCGGTGACTATATATGTTGATAGTCAAGCGGCCCACAAGGCTCTCAAGCCACGGACCATAAATTCAAGAGCTATCATTGATTGTAGGAGAGCTCTGCAGGATATACACGATATCGTAAAGCTATGTTGGGTTCCGGGTCATAGCAACATCATGGGAAAGGAGGTAGCAGATGAACTGGCTCGAGGTGGCTGTAGGTCTATCCACTTATCAGTTGATGAAACCGTCCGGCCACCGATGTGCCACTACATCGGCAAACTTCGGGAGATCTTCAATGAGAATGCACATCAAAGATGGCTATTGGAACCTGGTTGTAGGGTATCCAAGGCAATCTGGCCTTTGGTTTCTCGTCCTCTCACTTGATAAGTTAGGGATGAAAATCACGGTGGGACTTATAACAGGTCACTGCAGAGTGAGGTCCCTAACTTCAAAATGGGACGACAGTGGCATTGACTGCCAACTGCTTTGTAGGTGTCCCATGTTGCAAACAAGGAGATACCGTACACTAGGCAGATATGAGATAGACACTCTAACCTTCCTGTCTAACATAGATCCATCGTCCTACTCAACTTTGCCAAACATCTAGCATGGCTTAGCAAAGGTTCTTAACAACTCTTAATAATCAGACTCTTTTCACTTTTCCAGAAAATTCCTTGGCGTCAATCTCTACATCTCCTACACTCACCATCATCTCATCATCTCTATCCTATCATCCTCATCTCATCAAGCTGCATCAACACTCTATAATGTCCTTCATCTTAAATCATCATCTCCATCATCTTTAAATAGCCTACACAGGATGAACACAATGGACCAACGGTCCACCTATTCTAATAGAGGGCTGCGCATCCTTAAACCTAACCTAACCGAACCTATCAAAGTCTTTTGACTTGCTCTGATTGAGTCCTCGACTAATACGTGTGGAGATGGCGTGCAGCGTTGCTGTTGTGCTGTGCCACTTACGCAACCCATACTAATGATCGGCAACTGGATAGCTATTACTGACGCTGGTGAGGACTAAAGCCTCTAGGGTCTTTGCTACGGGCGACAAAACCGAAATTGGTCTGTACGATTCAGCATTGCTGGCATTCTTTTCTGGCTTATGTAGCGGGACTACCCTACACATTTTGCAGACTTCGAAACCGAAGTGAGTGGCTAGCGACTTATTAAGAACTTAAGTGAGATACTCGACTCCCGGTACATCCAATTATTTCAGCAGCTGTTGCAGTTTAATCACCGCATCTGCATCGCTACACAGTTTACTTACTCCGCATGTGATTTTGTTTCATCTTACAAAAGGTTTTTTATAGTATCCTAACATCGCCAGTTTAGATTTCGACATGGACTCCAACTGCACTCCAAAAATATCTATTTCGTGAATTACTTTTAGTGTGTAATTTTGTTTTGTTTTGGGAAGAAATTATGTCACCACTTATAGGGATCTTGGTTTTAGGGATCGCTAGAGTAAATATTTGTATTTGCATCTAACACCCTAGAACAGACAAGGACATTTTTATAATATCGAAGAGTGCAGTCCGATTCTATTTTTATCTCGATGATTGAGCGACTTCCTAGCCTATTATAAATAATAAACCAAGGCAAATGGATAAGGTAGTGGCATCGACATATTTGAATATCAAAAAATGGATTTATAATGTTGGTAAAATTGCAACAATAAAATTTTACTACAAAGAGGTTTGACTTGTAATATTCTTCAGTTGGTTTTAATATCACTACCTTAAAAACTTGCCTTGTAATAAACATTATATAGCCTTAATCAAAAATAAGAGAAAATATACATGTGTGTACATAAAAACACAAACTTCATCTTTATTGGATCGATGGAATGGGTTTAAATGCTGATGAAAAGATCGGATCTTTCATGACTTCCTTCGAATGGGTTCAAATCTTTCAGATCGGATCTTTCACGACTTCCTTGAATGGGTTCAACTGCTGATGAAAATATCGAATCCTTCATTTGAACCAATGTAAAAGATCCAGTAAAATCATGGCATCTCATGGAACCATTTCCATAAAATTTTGCTGGGAAGTTATGGCAATGGAAATCTCAAATCCCACATATATGAAGAGACATAACCGCACATAGTCTGAAAACTCTCCTGAATCTCTTGAAATCCTTTTTACGACACACGAACAGAACCATTGAAAACAAAACCATTACTACTATAAATAAAGACCACATTGAAGTCGACAAGATAATAAGTCCGAATAAAGTCACATGGACCATTAACAGCTTCTCTACAAATCTACAGGGTCAGATGATATTATACCAAAAATGCCAAAGCGCGAAGGTTAATTACCTTTGGCTTTGTAGATGTCTATCCCTTAATTACACAGCAGCGAGTTGAAAACAGTTACATCTTGTCTTTGCAGGAGTATACCTTAGGTACTTTACTTGTTGCATATAAGAATAACAGAGTGTGCATTGATTATGTCTACATTGAAAAAAAAAAACAAGTGCGACTTTTCTCATATCAATGAGTGGACCTCGATTCATATTAAGCTCAATGATATCGGACCTACACTTTATCGCCGAGTCCGAAGGGCTGTACTAAGACACCACTTACAGAGAAGTTTTCATGGCTGGAAATCTCAGGAAATGTCGCCAACGTTACTGAGGGGTCTTTAATCTTTTCTGTTTAAAACGCACGAACGTCGTGCATTCTTAAGATGGAGAACTCATCTAACATATCTTCTAGTCAACACCCCTAACATTACAGGGCGCTTGACACATTTCTGTCTGAAAATTGTCAAACATTTCATAATTTTTCTGCAAATTGTGCCAATATAATGAGGGGAAAAAGTCGTGAAAATACATGCTACTAATCCGTCCCTCCCCATGGTGAACTTGGGTGTAATTAATTTTATATGAATACCATAAAACTCATTGATTACAAATGATTTCTTCACGCAATTTTTGCAAAGATGAATAAAATTGAATATTGTAATGATCCGAATTGAAAGCAGTATGAAAATACCTCACATAAACAATGTATGTATATAAAAAATGCATTGAAAAGGAGAGTGCGTGTTAAAGCAAACGATCAATGCATATTGAGGAAAACATGAACATATTGAAACATTAGTTTAAATGAGAATGAGAAGTGATGGAAAAGTAAGCGGGGATAAACCACGGACAATAACAGATGCTCAAGTTGTGTATGGGCATTTCCAAGTTTTTTTGTATCCCTCCTCCTTAATTATCATTTTATTAGTTTTTAACAAGATTGCTTAAAGAAAGCTACGTATACATACCTCTATCCGAAAGGTCTGCGTTGTGTCATCGAGAAATAGCACTGTAACACATTGTTGCCTCTGTTTCTTATCTCGAGCCAGTTCTGTAGATCGCAAACGGTAGTGACGGCTTAAATTACTAAGGCGAAAACGTTCAAGCATTGCAATAAGCCATCATGATGGACGACCAATTTTTGTTAGTCTCAACTTTTTTTGCTGCTTACTTTTCGAATGATGGAGGAGAATATTATGGACCAAAACAAGGTTAACCAACCATACAGTCCAGCTTCGGTCGTATCTGGTATAAAATAATTTTCTTACACTTTGTGGACGTTACAGAAAAATTCGATTGAAACCTTTTATTAATCGTTAAATATATTCCTTAAAGCGTTTATGTATATGTTTTGAATTTTGCTTCGTAAATTTCTTCTTTGTAAGAATTTATTGGTTTCAATCTTCATTGACGTTTATCATGGATGGAATACGATGTAATTTAATTTTTTTTTATTTTTTGTTTGTATAAAAAATAATAAATATCGGTATATATTTATTAAAGATTTGGTAGATATCGCGTATTGCTGGGGTTGAACCAGTTTGAAGTCTTGACAGTCAGTAGTGGTATCTGAAAGAAAAGTAAATGAAAATGGAAAATATTAAAAAATATATGTATTGATCAGTTTTATCAACTAAAATATGTTGTATTTGCTGTGTGAGTTATTCTGCTATACTTAAATACTAAAGTCTTTTTGTAAGCAAATAAAGTACAAAAGATATTTTCAAAAATGGCAAATATGCGTGTGTGTGACATATTATCTGAAGTGTTGTCTGTTGTTACGAAAATGGTAATGCTATTGAATGAAATCCCATTATGATGAGTTGCATAGGAATGTATATTTTTGTGAATATGATATTAATCACTCTTTAAAAGTGAATACAATTCTTAAAGTTAAGCAAGACACAAAGGCATTTAAATTACTAACTGGTTATACTCTCTGCCTTTAGACTCAAAAGGCACTAGGACGACCCAAAAAAGTTTCTTTTTTTTTAAAGCAGTAAGTAGTAAGAGTTCCAAAAAAAGAATTTTTTGTGTCGCCCAAATATACACTTTCATAGACCAAAATGTGCTTCATCACTTCTGGACTTTGAGTGGGAGTAGGGCAGGCCACTTCCCGATAGCCTATCCATTTTCACCAATGTACTATAGGTAATTTGCCCTATTTTTGAAGCAAAAATTAATAACGACGGAATTAAAGGATTTTTTAACTTTTTAAATTGTTTATGTGTAAAAGTGAGATAAAACAAATATTTTTACAGATAAATTCGGATGTAAGGAACAATACCATTTTCATTAGTTTTCTTATAAACAACAAACTGTTGAAAACGATCACGGTAGTAAGTAACAAAAATTTTGACCCGCGGGTAGATTTTCAAACGAATTGCTATTACAATTTTAGATATTTTTAATATACGTTAATAAAAACGAGTTTAGTACTCCTTTAAACCGTATCAATAATTAATATGTAAAAGAGAGATAAAATAAAGCTTAATACTACCGCACCGTTTAAAGCAAACCACGGATATAACGAACAATTTGGCGCCATTACTTATTTTACTTGCAATGAAAATGTTAACAATAATATTTTTATAATTGTTTTTTATTTCCTCAAACCAAACTTCCACAATTTTAATAGTTTTTATTGAGAAGTAACGTAACAAAATCAGATAAATATCAAAAACGGGCAAAATCGAGTTTTGAAATGCGGTAATACCAATGCAGAAGACTCTCAGTTATTTTGTTCAAAATGGCGGCCGAACACGGCCAACTTAGTAAAAGTCTATATGAAGTGAGTTTAAGAAAAATAAAATATTTATTTCCGAATTTTTATGTTTTTTGGTCGCTACACAAAATGTTCAAGCTATACTATATATTAAAGCTTCGTTCCAGTACTTTTTGAATGGCAAAAATAGTTAAACTCTCAGAACACATATTTTTTCAAATAGTACAGGAACGGAAAATATAGTAAAGTTAAAAAATATGTCAATAATAAAAACAGACGGACGTTACAAAAAAAATATTCGTAATTACAAATAGTGATATGAAATTTATCTCTTTTCTTTTGTGATGGAAGTCTTTTGCTGATCATTTAGATTAAAAAATTCAAATTTGGAACAACAACAAGCATAAGAGATCATATTTTAGTAAAATCATCCATTTCCCTCCAGCCAATTTGGCGTTGCCCCACGTACATACATATGTATATTATGGGGAATTAGACAAAAATCCCAAACATGTATGCGGTTATAATGAATGGATATAAGTTTTGTATTCTCAATATGAAAACAACAATAAAAATGAAGTTAATGATCCCTTTAGAGATTTTTTAAAAGCGCATTTTAATAAAAATTTAAGTTCGGGTAACTCATTCGATAATTTCATCTTTATCTTTTTCAATTAGTCAGTTTAAAACCATAGTTTGCAATATAAACAGCTAATCTTCATTTTGCTACGGGGCCACATTCATACATGTCATGACGTTGGAATTCAGTTCCTTTAGCATCTCAACCGTATTAACATTGAAACAGTGCAACATATGACGGGACCACGTAGTGTAGTGCTTAAAACGGACAAGTAATCACACTGAAAATACAAAATGTCCTTGGTTAGGTTGAATTCAGTTCTCCGTTCGGACGTCTCGATTGACTTCTGTATATGCCCTGTAGGAAGTGTGGGGTCATGTGTTGACATGTCGCCACTTTGTCTACTAATATGGTGACGAAGTCAACACTTTGTCACCAGGTTGTCAACTATTGATACCTTTACCTTAATAAGAAGAAGCATTGTGTATATTGAACAATCCTTTTTTTAATTTTCTTGTTAATTTTTTAGCGTAAAATAATTTTTGCGGTTGGTGAAAAAAGTGTTTTTGTAAAAATTAATAAAATATCGTGAAAATTTAGGGCATATACATAATTTCAATAACAAGTATGAGCAAAAGAAAATATAAAAGACATATGAAAAATAAACAATTCTATAGCAAAGTACGAATTCTGAGGCGACTAACATTTGTGGTGAAATTTCGACAATTATGCTTTGTTTACATTTACGAAATCCACTCGATTTCAACTATCAATTCCATTGGTTAAACGTCAAATGAAAGATAAGAATCGAGTGGATTTCGTAAATGTAAACCTAGCATTAGACATTATGTGGAACCTTTAGAGAAGATTGTGGAGCCTGATGTATATATTGTCCCGTCTCGCTGGAAATGCTGAATGCAACTAAACATAATAATGAATTACAATGTTGAAGAATTATTTGGCAAAAATCGATTGTGAGATTTTTCCATTGTTATAAAGCTGTAATGGCAAGCAAATTTAAGGACATACTTTTTATTTATGTTTATTTATACCTACATGTTTATTCTTTTCAATTTCTAGATGTTATATCAACATTCAGCGAATCGCCTGATAAAACGTTAAGTGCAACAGAAGAAGAACTATTTTAAGCATATAAGTCATTGGTGCGACTTGGCCAAGAAAATAAAACGAAAACGTTTTTTATTATTTATATGTTAAAACGTTTTAGCAGCCTTGAAAACATTGTCTTTATTTCCTAATTTTTACTTATGTGGAATCTTTGGCTTAGCCATTTAAAAAGATAAAAATACTGTAATACGCAATTTGTACGTTTTTAGCATTTTCAATATTATTTGTTTTATTCTTTAATGAAATATAGTATTTAAACAAATGTGTAGCTTCATCTTCTTATTAAACATAGTACGTTTAATAAGAAGATGAAGCTACACTAGCTAGCTGTTTTATCTATGAAAAGTTCCAAATAAGCTAAAAAATTTAGTATTGAAAATCTGGTACTATTGACTCACTACCTCCAATGTCTATACTGACTTACTACCTCCAATGTCTATACTGACTTACTACCTCCAATGTCTATACTGACTCACTACCTCGAATGTCAACACATGGTTCCACAGGAACTACTGACTTACTATTGACATACTAGTTCCGTTGTCAGTACTGACTTTCGAATGACACGTTCATACAAAATGTCTATAGGAAATTACATTAGTTGTCTACAGTTTGTCAGTAGTACTGTTGACAATGTCAGTAGTAAGTCAGTATAGATTCACTATTGACATTTCCTACAGGGTGATACATTTTAAAAAGAATCGGCTGAGATAGTCCTTTCCATTACGCGATGTAATTGGGAAATGAAACTTTTGGCTTTTAGGAAGCATTGGGCTTGTTTATGCCAATCATTATCCTTGTAGTGGAAGCTAAACACGTTGCGATGCCGTTACTGATGGGTTCTTGCATGAAAATATATATATCTAAAGTCTTGCTCACAATTGCCGCAGTTTAACTCTAAGATTGAAATTAAATTGTTAAATTATAATGCGATTTGCTGAAATTTTTTAGTTCAATACCTCTTTTTTTATTAAACAGTTATTAGCGAAATATGTTTATTTATTGTTAACTGCTTCATTTCAAATTAATTTATTTTATTTATTTATTTTCTATTGATGATTTGTTTCCATGTTCTTTTATTTGTCGTTCTTTCAATAAATGTCAAATATTCTTTCTGACAAATTTCCAACTTTTTACACAGCCAAATTTGTGTAGTAGAAAATAGTAGAAGAGAAAGCCATTCAGTGCCATTTTTGTTTAAAGAGAAAAGCAAGTTTTGCTACTTTTTGTAGTACAGGAACGCATTCTAGGAAATAATTGTAATAATAGTACTAAATAGTACTATTTTGCAGGTTCTGGAACACAGCTTAAATAAATTGCACTCGCAGTGACCAATCTATTCCATTCTACATATATTTATATTTGAATTATTTTTCCACGATTTTAAACACATTGGAATAGGTCTTACAATTTATATTTTTTAGTTTTTCTTCGAAATTCTCACTTTGACTGCAATTTAAACCGCGATAATGGCGCTATTTTGAAAAATGTCATTCATATTAATAAATTTTGACATGTTCTTTTTTCAATGCCCACTAAAAAATTATTATTAAAAGTTGCAAAGTTGCCTCAAAAACTGGGCAAATTACCTATACACCTTTTTCAGATGTAATTCGAAACATTTTAGTTGTAATTCGTAAAATTTCATTTGTAATTGGAGAATTCTATTTGTAATTCGTAACATTCCATTTGTAATTCGAATTACATATGGAATAATTCAAATTTCAAATGGAATAATTCGAATTACAAATAGAATATTTCGAATTACAAATAGAATATTTCGAATTACAAATAGAATAATTCGAATTACAAGTGGAATTCTCGAATTACAAATGAAATGTTACGAATTACAAATAGAATTCTCGAATTACATCTGAAAAGGGTGTAGTGCCATGGGTCGAAGATGGCAGAAGGTATGTGATCTGGTGTGTATTGTAAAGAACTGAATTTCAGACGTTCGTACAAACTTAGCGACACAACTGCAGTGTTTTTCAGGCAGAAGTCTTTGCAGTGCGAAAAGCCTTATAACTACTAGTAGGAATGACAGACATTGCAGATAGGATAGTCACGGTCTACGTGGATATCCAGGATGCTTTAAATGCGTTAGGATCATACAATATTAAAACTAATGAATGTTCAAAGTTTTAGGTCTATCTTAAAAACTTGTAATATAGACTTTAAGCTTTGTTTGGTACCAGGAAACTGCAATTCTGAGGGAAATGAGTCAGTTGATGAAGTGGCAAGACGAGGCTCCCAGTCCTCGGACCTTCGGGGGGACAGTGTCAAGCCTCCGCTTTGCTTCTTCCTCAACAAACTCAGTAAACTCTACTCAGACAAAATTGGCAAGGCGTACCTGGTTGTAATGTATCGATGTCAATCTGGCCGGCAATTTCAGGGCGTAAAACTGCCTCCCTTCTCTCACTACGTAAATCAGAATCGCTGTGTCCTTACTGATCGCTGCGCCATCAGATGTATGACAAGCAAGGGCAAGGACAACAACATCGAGTATTACAGACTATGTGAGGATGTGGAAGAGACTAAAACAATATCTGTCAGTGTCCTGTCAATCAAAAGACATAGGCTGTTTGGTCTGCATGAGACGATATCTCTCTCTCTCTCTCTTATTTTTACTTCATTGACCCTGCAGTCCTGTTAATCTTGCAGAAGCCTTAAAGTGGCTGTGGGGCGGGTAATCTTCATAGACTTTGAAAGTTTAACTACCTTCTACCTCTCTCCCTTTTTACTCCCTTCCTTTCCCCTCCTACCCCCCTTTCTTATCTAATTTCAGAATGAACACAATGGACCGCTGGTCTCCGATTGAATTGGCTATCAACAATTAACTGCAGCTGCGTATCTTATAACCTCACCTAACAACACAGGATCGTCGTCCGCATCCAAGTACAACATTTGCTAGTCTTGAAATTGTATCAAATCAGGCTGTGCAGGCTGCTGTTATTATTTAATAGTCACGAAATTGTGCATTGATTCCGTAAAAAAAAACATTCCGAAAATAACTTGATTTTGAAATTTTAGAACACTCATAGATATTCTAAATGGAAAAAGTAAGCAAATTATTTATTGTATATTTCGTTTTGTATTGCAACACGCTTTTGTTTGTTATCGATTCGTTAAATTGCTTCAGTTTGTATATGTATTAAAAGGTTTTGAAATATGTGATAAATTTATATATAATTATATCTGTTTTTATATAGGTTTTATACATTATTATAGATAAGAAATTGTGGTTAATTTATATCAATTATTACAGTGGTCTCTATATAAAAATGTAAACACTAAAAATATATATTTACAGTTTGAACTCGATACGGAGTTCTTGTTAATTTTGCATAAATGAAACTTGAAAACTTTTAACCTTTAAACACACAATCTATGACAGATTTCCAAGGGAAGTTAATTTTTTTTTTCCCAAAGGACGAACCCTATTTATTTTGGTAAGAATCGGTTAAGATTTGGATATAGCTCCCATAAATATTTTCGGCCGATTTATGGTATTTGATGCATCAAACACGCTATCTGTCCAATTTTGATGAAATTTGGAATGCGTGATGAAATTTGGTCTAGAAATAAGTGTGCCAAATTGTATTGAAATCGGTATAGATCCGGAAATAGCTCCCATCAATATTTTACATATTAACAGTGGTGTGGGGTATCATATAGTCGGCCACCACCGTCTTTGATCCTTTCCTTATTGGCTTTCATCAGAAATGGTCTGTCTGTATGATGGTTTTTTAGGTTTTCGACGGTCAGAAAATTGTAAACGTCAAAAACGTAATGTTCCGGTAGAAAACGTATAAAAAGTACTGAAAATCTTTAACCCCCAAAATAAATGATTTAAAATTCAATTTCGATGCAATGAGCTGGTTATTTGGAAAAGAATTAAAATAGTTTAATGCCCTAGTAATCGGGTAATTTAATGCATAATTTCTCTGATGTAGTCCCACATAAAATAAATTTCTGTGTCTAAGAGATAATCTTCCCGGAACACAGAATGTCATAAAAGAACATCATAGATTGAAGTTTTCGCCTCAATTCTAAAGATATTACACTTCACTTGAGTTTTTTAAATTGGAGATATCCAACATATAATTATAGAATAGTGGATTCCTCATACGAGGATGTCACTTGGGAACATTTAGTCAAATTAACTTTCAATTTATTATTACAGCGCGAAATCTCTTTGTACAGCAAGTTGATCTGCAATAGAGGATATTTTTGAAAAAAATGTTGAGATCGTCTGCATAAAGTAAGAAATTTCAAATTTAAAACAGCCATATATATCGTATAGATATTAAAAAGTAGGGGACCAAGGATACTTTCTTGTGGAATCCCAGATGTTTGAGTGTAAGGAGACCAACAGTAGTCACCAACACGAACAACACGTACTCACACGTCATCTACAATACATTCTAAACACTACTACTTTACGTACCACTACTTTACGTACCACTACTTTACGTATGATTTAAAGAATTTGCAGGCGAAATAATTAACATATAATGCCCATGTAATATAAAAAAATGTATATAAAATGTAGATTTTTAGAATGAAACAACATAAAATTGGCCAAAAACAACAACACGAAATCTTCTTATGTTTGGTTTCTTTTATAATAAAATAATGGGTCGATTCCGTATTGCGACACGAGTCGTGTCGCGTTGCCAGATGCAATTTTTACATTACGTATGGCAACATTCGCCTGACGCCGTCAAATTTTGTCGCCATAACGTTTATTTTCCGGCAACAACAAATTAGCTGTCGCCGTGAATTTTTACAAATAAATAAAAACGAGAATTTAAAACGTAAGTAAGATTTTCATTTATTTTAAGTTACTTTGTTTAATATTGTATACAGTTTGTCAACTAAATTATTGCAAACGATGAATTTTTAACAATTTAGATTTTCAACTAGCAATTACAAGAAGAAATTCGTTTAATAATGTTGGGGTTTTTGTACATATGAGTTGATTTCCCTATTTATCAAGACAATAAATGCAGAAATCAGTCGGAAATAACAAAAACAACAGGCAAAACGGAGAGGAACTTGTTTTTTGGGTCAACTAAATAATTGCAAAATGAATTAAGTGCAATAAAATCTCGGGATTTCCCGCCATTTTTTGCAATTAAGGATTTTTATGAATTTTAGGGTATATGGAGATGTCGGGTCATAACTTGTTGTTATTAGGAAAAAAGGCAATGGACCTCAAACACGCATCGGGAAGATATGATACATTTGGTCTATTCCAATTATAACCAGTAAGGAAAGGATCAAAGTCGGGCGGAGCCGACTATATAATACCCTACACCACTGTGAATATGTAAAATATATATGGGAGCTGAATCTAAATCAGAACAAATTTTGATATAATTTTTCACATTTATTTGTAGACCAAATTGCGTCACATAGTCCAAATTTCATCAAAATTGGACATATATAGCGTGTTTTGTGCATCAAATACCTAAACACGGCCGATAATACATATATAGGAGCTATAGCCGATTTTGAACCGATTTCTATATAATTTGGCACACTTATTTCTAGACTAAATTCCGTCGTATATTCCAAATTGCATTGAAATCGGACATATATAGCGTGTTTCGTACACCAAATGCCTTAAATCGGGCGAAGATATTTATAGGAGCTATATCCAAATCTGAACCGATTTTTACCAAAATAAATAGCGTTCGTCCTTTGGCCAAAAAAAACTATCTTCCCCAATTTTCATGCGAATCGGACAATAAATGCGACCTGTACTTTGTTTACAAAAATACATGGACAGACGGACATGCGTAAATCGACTCAGAAAGTGCTTCTATGTATATCTTTAAAAGGAACTATGGGTCTATCTCGTTTCATTTTGCATGTTACAAACTACTGCACAAAGACATAATACCCCTTACCACAAGGTGGTGTAGGGTATAAAAATGGTAAACACGCCCGAGAAATTGCTGAAATCACCTCTCTTAAGCTGAGCACGATGTACAACATCATATACTGCACCGAGAAGGAAGGTTTATGCGGAAGGCGACACCTGGCAGACCAAAAACAGTAAGCCCACGAATCGGAAGAAAAATAACCAAAGCAGCCTCAGAAAATTGACTCTTCTAATTGAAAACGATTTTAGAGTAAGTGTGTCACTAGAAAAATTCTGAAAAGTGCTACGTAACAGAAAGTATTCATGATGAGTGGCCAGGAAAAAGACCATAGCTATCCCAGCAAAATATAGAAAACGGATTCAGATTTGCTAAAGAGAACATTTTACGTCCTCTGTTGTACTGGGATGATGTTATATGTCCTGATGAGAGTAAAATTATGTTATACTGTCACGATGTGGCCCAAAAAGTATTGCGACAACCTTTCACAGTCCGGGAAAACAAAAAATTTATACATACCGTAAAGTTCAGAAAACTGTCCGTTATGGTATGGGGATGTATATCAAGCAGAAATTTGGGTTGGTTGACCCTGAAAATTCAAACAAATTGCAATATAAATACTACCAAGACAGTGACCATAAATATAAGCCTTATTTATTTAGAACTTGGTTGTTATATAACTGCGCCAAAGTTATCGACATCCCAGCACAAAGTCCAGATATTAATCCCATCGCTCACTAATGGGAACGACTTAATAAAATACATTAAAGAAGAATGGGAAAAAGTACCATTGGAATATGACATTCCGAAATTAATTTATTCAATTGACAGACAATTGCAGGCTGTAATTGATGGTCGATGTGGGCATACGAAATATTAGTACCAACTTTTCCGTGTAAGACTGAAAGGTTGTGAATTTTGGAAAAAATTAGTTGACAGTACAAGAAATGAGTTGTTTTCCTTTTTGTTAATTTTAGGAACATTTTTAGTGAAATTTTGCTAATTTTTTGTTTTTTAATTAATAAACATGTGTAAAAATTAAACTGTTAACAAATATATCAATAATTTTTATACCCTTAGCCTTTAGGCTAAGGAGGGTATATACACTTTGATACGATGAAAATGTGCCTCATCGAAATAATGGTTTTAGACCCCAAGTATGTTTGGACTAAGTGTGTTTCAGACAATTTGGAGTCGATCTGGCCATGTCCGTCCGTCTGTCTGTTCTGCTGGCTGGAGCGCACGATAACTCTCGAACGGATGAACCGATTCGGTTCAAATTTTGGCTTTCGTAATATTTTGCTCAAACTTAGTTTAAGTTCGAATATGAGCTACATCAGTCCACTCCTTCCGGTACCTCTCCACAAAAGTTCGAAAATGTTCGGAAAGTTTGTGCGCACGATAACTCTTGAAGGGAGTAAACGGTTTGGTCCATACTTTGCACGTCGTGAAATTTCTACCAGACTTAGATGAGGTGCCAATATGGACTCAATCGGCCCACCCCTTTGGGTACCTCCCACACAAAATTTCGGACAAGTCCAGTTTAGGACCTGCTCTCGAATCGCTTTGATTTTTGTTACAACAACTTTTATTCACTTCCCCCCATACGACGGTACAAGTTTCATCAGGGGCAAGTCCATACTGCAAAAAGCTCCTACGACACCTTGTGTAGTGGTTGGAGCGCAAGATAACTCTCCAACGCATCTGTCGATTCGGTCCAAAATTTGGCCTTCGTAATATATTATCAAAACATAGTTTAAATTCGAAGATGGGCTATATCGGTCCACTCCTTCAGGTATCTCCCCCACAAAACTTCAAAAATGTTCGGATAAGTTCACTTTAAGACCTGCTCTCGAATCACTTTGATTTTTGTTGAAGCGGTTTGCATTCGCTACCTCCATTACGACGGTAAAAGTTCTTTCAGGGGCAAACAGCCCGAAGGGTGTAAAAAACCCCTATGTCACCATGTGGCGGTCTGAGAGCACGATAACTCTCGAACTGTTCAACCGATTTGGCCAACATTTGGTCTTCGTCATATTATATCCAAACTTAGTTTCATGGGCCATACCGGTCCACAACTTTCGGTACTTCTCCCCAATATTTAAAAAATGTCACTAAAATGCTAGGACGATATCACTTGAATGGGGCAACCAATTTGGTCCAAACTTTGGATTTCATAATATTTTATCAAAATTTAGTTAAACTTCTAAAATGGCCCATAACTGTCCTCCCTAAGTGTACCTGCCCTACAAAAGTTCAACATTTGTGTCTTAGTGTCGGCAAGTTCAAATGTCCAAAAAGGGCCACAAAATTCTGAAGAGTCCTTAAATACATTCGATCTGTCTGGAGGTGAAACTTTCTCTTCACATTGGCTGAGGGTATATATCTGTCAGCAAAGCCGACTGACACTTTTTTACTTGTATTTATTAATAACAATAAAACGTTGTTTTATTTAAAATTTTGTAGTAATTTTGGTTTTGCAATAATATAGTTGACTAACTGTATGTTTTTTTTGTGTTTTAGTACTTATAATGGTAAAAATTACTACATACAAAACAGCAATTTGAAGTGATGGATGAAAAAATGGAAGCCCATCCAAACGAAACTAAAGGCCACCTTTAAAGAGGTATGGAAGGATGTTGCGGAGCAATTAAATAGTTGTGGTCCATCAACCCGTACACCAGATGAATGGCGCAGAGTGTGGATTCATTTTAAAGCTAAAATAAAGAGAAAATTTGCTAATAATAAGAACACCGTTACTTCACCAACTTTTACACAATTTTTCCTCTAGTAACTGCAATACTTCACTTAATACCACTGACAATGTGGGTTGAGCCATACCGAGGTGAAAGTCATTGCCATGGGATCTTTGAAAACTTCCTTCTACAATAAATAAAGCAGTACACACTTTAAGGAGTGGCTGCATGGCTGTTGGCCTACGTCTTTTTTAACGTAATTTTTAATGCCTCTACTATATAAAGAACAACGTCTTTTGGAAGCCGAAAATAGCATTTAAACATAAATTATAAACAATTATTTTGATGATTGTTGGAAACAAAACATCTACTCACAGTACTGATGCAGTTCTAAAGGATTCGATTTTCCTCTTAAATGTCTTCTTATAGATAAGTATAAGTATATCTCCTCTATAGTCAACAAATAGTTCCACTGAGCTTATAATTTAAAAAAAAAATATTACTTTTGTTTCAAAATTTGTTCTGCTATTTTTATCATTTATTCAAATCAAAAAAAAAAAAAAAACGCTCCGCTACATCTGTCAAAACCCTTGTTCTTTTTTTGCTAAGTTTTCGATGTTTCTGACGTATGTAATATATACGTCTAAAATGTATGTCAGATACGTCACAATTTCCGAAAGACCATCTATAATTTTTATTAATGTTTTTTTCAAAATAGTCTGGCTTAATCCCATTGTTGTTGTTTTAATATTTTAAAACAACTAGTTTATTAGTGGAAAAGGTTTGAATTGTTTTCGCAGACACTTTCGTCGGAGTTGTGTGAGGTTGCCAAGGAAAAACTTCTCATTGAACTTTTTTCTTTGCTTACCTTTATACTTCGAGCTGACGATTGATGTTTGGGTATAACAAGTTTTTTGTTGAAGAAGTTATTGAAAAATAACTTCGGTGGAGAATATCGACAAACAAAAAACAAGGGAACTGATGAGATTCTGTGGCGAGAATCGAAACTATAGTATTCCCTGCCTTACCCCTTGGCGAACAAAGCCAAATCTTTTCCACTAATAAACTAGTTGTTTTAAAATATGAAAACAACAACAATGGGATTAAGCCAGACTATTTTAAAAACAAAATTGCAAACGCTATCCCAAAAAAAACGCCACAATGTTTCTAATTTGTATTAATTTCAGAGAAACACCTCTATGGTTCACTGCTTACCAGTGGAGGAGTTCATTTATTAAAACCTGGAAAAAATCAATTATCTGTAATCTCTCTGATTCTGCCATCACCAGCTGAAACGTTATCAACTCTTGTATTAAAGTTTTTTAGTATGTATTGACAATTCTGACCGAAATGTTCGTAAGTAATATGTACCTATATTTCACTTGCTATTTCGTTGCCCACATTTTTTATACATACCTACTAATAACAGCCTAATGTTTTTTATCACATTTTCAAACTGGCATATTTGAATATATCATCTGCATTGTAAACCATCCATGAGTGCGATGACACTAAATAAAGTGTTACCGAAAAAAAATACGAATGAGCGTTAATGTTGGGCTCTCTTTTATTATTTGTGTGCAAACTATTGTAACCGACAGAATGGATGAGCATTGTTTTTTTCTAGCTTTGCGTAGCGGAAGTTGTGGAATTTGTCGTCGGAGCTAATGCAGCAGTAGCTGCTACTGCGACTTTATCATATTGAAGCACTATTCAATACAAAAGCGTCACATACATATACTTACAATTTGACAAAGACTTATGTGCTAATGGATAACATTTATTTATTTTTTTTTTTGTCGTAAACGCAACATTTTCATATCATATAACCCAGCAAAGAGTGTAAGTATACGTTAAAAACTATGATATCGAAAAAAAGCAGCAGCTTCACGACGAAACTAAGAGATGTTAGCACCACTGTTGTTATTGGTAAGCTTTAGCGAGAGATTTGTTTTGGTCTCCAATTTATCGAAAATAAAATAAATTCGTAAAAAATGTATATGTGAACGATTGTTTGTAATTTTGTCCTCAAATAGCTACAGAATCGGAGAGCATACAGTTAGATGAACCACAATATCAGCCCAATCACCGCGGATATCTAAGGTAGCAGCAACCTTATGAGACTGCAATAAAAAGCAAGGATAGTGTCTACAATTGATGAGATTAAGGTATCCTCAAAGGTCAGTTGTTCACAAAATACTTTGCAAGTCTATAACGAGGCGTGATGACAAAGTTGTGCGACGGATGATCCCAGACATCCCACGGCAGCGGGTTCTTACGTACCGGATTGACCCGAAACCAAAAGTGTTTCGGCCACCGGCTGCCAACCCAGCATTATATGCTGCTACAACAACAACAACAACATTACAATGAGTGCGTCATTGACGAACGTTTTGCCCATCAAGTATTCAAGATAATTAACCCACTTATGACTAAGGTAGTCAGTCCTTCTATGCAGAATACTGAAATTAGCCGAAAAGCAAAACGTCAGCCTTCTGATGGGTAACTGGAGGATTCTAAGACACTTTCTGAAGACTCATTTTTCTACCAATGCAATAGAAGGACAAATATTGATACAACTATTGAGTATACCTTGCCAAATTGGCTTCATTCTAGAGAAGCGGAAAAATGTATACAAAATGAAAAAATATTTTGTTAAGTTCGGTCGGGCTAAACTTTTATACCCTCCACCACAAATTATATTGAAACCCGATTTCAGCTATTTCGGTGGGGTAATGTGGCGGCGGCACCGTTCTATAGGGGCTATATCAAAGCTTAGACCTATGCCGACAATTCTGGGCAGAAAAATTTTAATGCTCCAACGATTTTTGCAGCCATTTCGATTGAATAATTTGGCTAAATCTTCACAATACCGAAAATCGGGAGGTACTATGGGGAGAATATCAAAAAGTTGACCGGTGCCGATCATTCTCTGCCAGGTGTTTTAATCCCCCAATGAAGACTTAAACCAAATTTGAGCTATTTTGGTTGCATAATGTGGGCCATATAAAAACTTGGACTGGCACCGAACATTCTCTGCGGGAATGTTTCAATCCCCCAATAAAGACTAAACACCAATTTTGGGGGCTATATCAAAACGTCAACCTGCACCCACTAATTTCCGGAAGAAAGTTTTGTAGCCCCCAACGACGGCAAAATTCAAATTTCAAATTTTCAGCCATTTCGACCTGAAAATGAGGCTAAAACGTTTAAAATACGGAAAATAGGGTTATATAAAAACGTGGACCTGCACCGACAAATTTTTGGGGGATACTTTTGTAGCTCCAACAAAGACTACATACATATCGCTCATTTACTCAAATAGTGACACATTTCAAAAAACCATGTTTCGAGAAAAACACGTTTTAAGTTGTCGATTGAAATTTGACTTCCCAACTTAAAAAGATTATTACACAAAAACTAAAATAACTAGTTGGACCATATTTTGCAGAGAACTAGCCAGATATCAGTGCTAAATTTCTGTGCAAGTTCAAGCATGACTTGAAGTGTTTCAGTGCTTCATAAATACAAAAAACTTTTTTGGTGATTTATGCCAAACTCCTAGAAAATAAGCTGTAACTCGTTGAGTTTTAGAGATATCAACTTGAAAATTTGACACAAGATAAAGTAGAAGTCGTAGAAAAAATAGAAATTGCTAACTCAAAAAAACCATTTTTTGAGTTATGCCACTCTTTGAGTAAATGAGCGATATGTTCCCACAACATCGCCGAAGAGAGGAGGGAAACTTCTCTCATATCAATGAGACCACGCCGATTCATATTTTAACGCCGAGTCCGAATGGTGTGTCTTACAACACCAC
Organism: Musca autumnalis; assembly: GCF_047663935.1. Lineage (NCBI taxonomy): Eukaryota > Metazoa > Arthropoda > Insecta > Diptera > Muscidae > Musca > Musca autumnalis. The sequence goes on along the minus strand of NW_027411977.1, from coordinate 118,547,645 downwards.
TTTTAAAAAGTTTCTCATAGCTGTAATACTCAGAAAATGTACGTAAACTGAGGGGATTTTCCACCGCCTAAAATTTTGATGCTCCGGTCAGAGTACCACGGTGGCCCGCTACGAAGACTAAATACCAAAATTTCAGACGTATCCGCACCAAATTTCCGCCACTTTGATTATATAATAATGTGTCCAAAACCTTCAAAATACCGAAAATCGGGAAATACTCTTCCTAGGGTCTATATCAACGCGTGGACCTATGCTAACAAATATCTTGGAGAAAGTTTTGTAGCCACCAAAGGAAGCTAAATACAAAATTTCCGCCAGTTTGGTAAAATAATGTGGCTGAAACCTTTGAAATACCGAAATTCGGAAGTTACCGTTCTGTGAGGACTATATGGAAACGTGAAACGATAGCAACAAATTTCTGGGAGAGAGTTTAATAGCCCCAAAGAAGACTAAATACTAAATTTCAGTCATTTTGGTAAGATAATGTTCCCAAGACCTTCAAAATACCGAAATCGGTAGACGTATATAGGAAAATTTCTGAGGGGAAGTTAAATAGCCCCAAAGAAGACTAAATACCAAATGTCAGACACTTTGTTAAAATAATGTAGCTGAAACCTTAAAAATACCGAAAATCAGCAGACAGACGGATATCACATATTGTCACCATAAATGCCCGAAGACGTATCTAAAAAAAAACATCAAAATTCGTTTTTTGATTGAATCTAATACATAAAACTAAAATACATGCTTCTGTAAAATTTCAAGCTTCTACATTTAAAAATATTCAAGAAATGACATTTCGAAAATGGGATAACTTTGCAGATGTTGTTCTAATGATGGATCCCAAAACCAAGCGTTTTGGCGGTTTTGGTTTTATTACTTACTCCGTTCCGTGCATGATTGATAATACCCCAAATACTCGCGCTCATAACATAACATAATAAACAAAATAAAACAGTTTTTCATTTTATAACATTTTTTGCTTCTTCTGTAATCTTATGGCTTTGTTAGTTGCGTGTCTTTAGGCATTTATGGTGACGATATATACTTTATATGGTCTCCGAAGAGTATTTCCATGACTTTCTTTCTTTATATGGTCTACGAAGAGTATTTCCATGACTTTCTTTCTTTTTATCACCGTATCCGAAAGGCACGTCTAACGACACCGCCTCTAGAGAAATTTTACATATCTGAAATTTTCAGACTGAAAATACACAGGAAATGTCAGAAGACATTATGCCATCGTTGACAATTCTTGATGTTGTTTAGCCTATGAATCGAAACCAGGTATTCAGTGTGCAAGAATTGCACATGAATTCCCACTGCTCTTGGGTAATATATTGATGGGATCCCAGCAAAACGTTCGATGCCTAAGATGCTATTCAAACAGAGGTGCATGTGATTTGGCATATCATCTTTTTAGCATCTTCACTTATTCTTTTTACAAAAGCGTTACGCCCAAAAAATCCAAACCATTTTCGGATCCTGAGCAATTGCAACGTCTCTCAAACAGATATTCTAATTTCCGCAAAAACTCTACTTTAAGTAGGAGAGTCGCAGATTGTAGCAATTTTAATCTAAATACATGAAAAACCTCTCTCTCTCATCTCTAACTTTTGCTCATCTACTGCCAGACTATGCAGGTGCGTTCTGTTTTGTAGATACGAGACAGATAATCTATATAAACTTTCCTAACTCAACTATTTACCTATGCCCTATCCAGTATGAACACTATCTATTGTTGCAGTGCACATAATTGAATGCATTAATATTGCATTAATCCTTACATTTTTTTTTCATTTTTTAGAAGAAAAACATTCCGTAGTGGGTTTAGAACGAATTTTAAACATTATCCCTAAAAGCAAACATAAAACCTATCTACTAAAGTAGCAATATAATGTAGCACATGTCTAACATGTGTGTAACAATCGGTTTTTTTTCTGTAAATTTCACATATGGCAAATTAATAAAAGTAACACGAACTAGCTAGCACCTAATATCATTCGTTGGATTTATGTGTTCTTAGTTTGTTGCAATACACTTAAATGTTGCTATTGGGTGAAACTTTTACCATGACTCAAACAAAACAAAAACAAACAAACAAGCGGAAGCAATTCTATATCGTAGAACATGACAGAATTCAATTACGATAATAATAGATAATATTCGAGCAAACATTTGCTTGCTGTTTGTCTTGTTTCTGTGGAGAAAAAGTAAGTACATATTAATAATAATTTTATAGAACTGTGAACTTAAAAGTGTTTGTAATTTTAACTAAGCTACAGGAATTCATTTTGGCAGGGTATCAATGATATTTTGTTGTTGTTGTTTTTTTTTTTTTTTTTTGCATGTAACCTTCTAATACTTGTTGTATTTTAACGAACATGTTTAAATTAGGTTTTCAGATTAAAAATTAACTTAGTTGGAGACTTCCCTCATATGTTAATTACTTTTTATAACCAAATTATTATTAAAGAAATTTTCTATTCACAACAAATTTGATATTTCTAAATTCAATTTTTAATTTTTTTTAATTCTTCTGCACTCGAAAAAACGTTTTTACTTTACAATCTGTGTTTATGAAATTTTCCTAAAATGTTCCTAATTGCATGCATACAAAAAATGGGTCATAATTCTTTTTTCAGTTTGTACAGCACATTTCAAAAGAATAAACAGTTTAATTTTCTTGGCCAATGTTTGTTTTTTATAGTGAGATTGTAAAATGGTGTCTTTGAGTTTCGTTATGTTTCTTATTTTTTAAACAACACAACACACCAAACATAAACAAACAATTCTTGGTATCATAATCTAAAAAAATGAGACCATACTATGAAAATCCCTACTTTCACACATCAAGCAAAGAAAACAGTCAATATTCCTTACCTCTTGCCCTTAATTTATTATTTAATCCACAACAAACTGAACCACCACCAACAACGTTAAATGATTAGTTCTTGTCACACATAGATATTATTGAAACAGTGGGGCGAATTCACAGGTTTTGGGAGCTCGACAAATTTCTGGAGAAAAATGTTGAAGCCCTAACGAAGACTTAGTACTATATTTCAGCCATTCCGATGGGATAATGAGGATAAAACTTTAAAAATAGACATAACCGGGAGGTACCGGTCTATGGAAGCTACATGGACCGATATAAGCTATTTTCAATACCTAAACATCCTCGGAGTAATAGGAATTTCTGTTCCAAATGATGAATCTATATATTATATACACTGATGTGAAAAATAATAAGGACAGTGACATTCTCTGCCTTTGGCCGTTCCTAAGATGTGTAAAATGGAAGAATTAGCGATGGAAATTTGTTTTTGAAAATGTACATGTATTGCAATAAGAAATCCCTTTACGATTTCGATTTCTTTCCGTTTCGTTTTTATAAGAAACAAATATTTTTCGTAAAATGCGCGGTTTCTGCTGTGAAAAATAATAAGGACAGTTTTTCGTTTTAGTGAAAATAAATTCATATTATTTTTAGTGATTCCTTTTTGTAAGTTAAAGCTTAAAATGAATTAATTTCTATTCATTAAATGTTAAATCTACAGATATCACGGTGCTCTTGAATCAAATTTAAATGGAAGGTGCTTACACCTTGGAAGTTTTTGCGGATTCTGAAACTCCAATGTTCATAGATGAGAAAAAGCAAAAAAATCGCCAGAGCGCTTTTTAAATAAATTGCGATTCAAGTTGACATTTTTATGATTTGTTTAGGTTTTCACGATTTTGCTTAAAAACCGCAAGTCCTATCAAAATGAAACTGAAGAAAATGTTGTAGCTATGAAAATTCTCTACAAGATTGGCCTTCACGGTATTTTCGAAGGTTTTACCATTTTTGAGATATTGAAGTTCAAATTGGGACAATGGACTGACTGTATTGCCCCCTTATAAAGCAATGTCATGAAGGGTGCGCCTTAACTGATTTTAAAATGAAAACCTCTTACACAGGGGAAGTTTTTATGAATTTTGAAACAGCAATGTTCATAGATGAGAAAAATCCAAAAACAAGAAAAAATCGCTGTAGGGATTTTTAAATAAATCGCGGTCAAAATTCACATTTTTAGGTGTTTTTTAGGTTTTCACGATTTTGCTTGGAAACCGCAAGTCCAATCGAAATGGAGCTAAAGAAAATGTTGTAGCTGTGAAAATTCTCTACAGGATTGACGTTTATGATTTGTCTCAGGCTGTACCATTTTTGAGATAAAGAAGCTCAGTTTACATTTTTAGGTTTTTTTGTTAAGGTTTCGCGATTTTGCTTGAATACGGCAAGTCTTATCGGCATGGGACCTGAGAAAATCTTATAGCTGTGAAAATTCTCTACAAAAATTGCTTATGTAATTTTTCCTAGGTTGTACCATTTTTTTTTTTTTTTTTTTTTTGGATCCTATATATATAAGTTTAAGTTGGGAAATTGCAGTCATTACATTGTCTTATAAGGAGACGATACAGAATTAAATTGAATTTGAACTGTCCCATTTTCAACTTCTATATCTCAAAAGTTGTAAAAACTACTAAAATATCATTAAGGCCAATCTTGCAGAGAATTTTGATAGCTACAACATTTTCTTTATTCCCAATTTGATAGGACTTGCGGTTTCCAAGCAAAATTTAAGGCGTTTAAATAGGAAAACATTCCAATCTTACGTTCATCATACGATGGAAAATCTAATCACTCTAAGTGATGCATAAGATGTCTTGAGAAAGTTGCTGGTGATATATAAAATACCTTTAAATTGTTGGGTAAAACATTATAAAGACGCGCTACTCTTAGTCAGTTTTCAATGTAATCTTGGTTATGGATTGAAGTGTCCTTAATATTTTTCACACAACTGTATATACAGTCAGACGAACATCGTTTTATCCACTTAGAATATTTTGCTAATCATTATTTCGATATCCACCTTATGGTGGAGGTATAAAACAGGAAAAGTCGTCATAATCATGCGAATACGTAATGCAAATGTTCCGTACATATCACCCTTCATTGGGGATCTCTTTTGAAAACACGCACATCATGATATTGTGGAGATGGCATCGTGTGTTGAGGGTTTGTTGTTGTTGTAGCAGCGTTGAAGCCTAAGTAGAATGAACCGATTGCTGGTGGAGATTGAGTCGTTATGGAAACCATACTGATGATCGGCAACTTGAAAGTTACTTCTTCTGATTGTTGGGAGTAGAAACAAAAGATTCAAAGATCTTTGAAACTGACGAAAAAGTGGTCTGTCCGATTTAACTTTTCTGACCTGGCTCTCTTCAAAAGGGAGGTATCCCTCTATATTTTCAAACGGTTGAGAATGATGAGAGTGGTTATCGACAGGTTGTGGACATTGGGAAGGCAATCATATTTTGTTGTTTCTGGTTCCTATCTTTCCAGATTGCCTGCGTCCATAAAGAAAGACAGGTGAGTTGATTTAGCTAGGCTATTAAACAAATGTAGAATGTCTCGCGGTCACAATCCACATGCAGGGCCTTTGTTGGGTAACGTGCCATAAATTCGTGCCAAATATGAATTGAGGCGGCAGCATTGTTCGGATCTTAACTGGAATAAAACACCTTGTGTTTGCTTTCACAGTTGGCGTTCATTTTCTGCAATGGATGGAGGTGGTCTCTAAGTACGAAATTCACACTGCATTGCCTGCGAATGCTTTTCAAGACTGCCTGATAGGTTCGTTGGTTGATCTAGAGATTATCGTTTGTACATATGTACTTTTCCAGTTCATGAAGATCTCTCCTGACGTGCCTGTTTGGGGGATAACATTCAAGCAGGTACTGCATCTTTGTCTCCTTATGTAGATGGTACGCTGGAGTCATGAGAAGGGTCCCTTATCCAGTCCTCAGGCTGACATTCTGGCAATTTTGAATATTCTTCCACATGCATACTCCACTGGCGCCGCATTGATTACCCCAGACCGCCCTCTTGCTTTATAAGATGTCAACAAGGTTTCTTATTCAGGGCTTCAAGTACAGCCGAACAGCGACTTGAGAACCTATTTTTTATCTTGTTTCTTGCACGGACGACTTAAACGTGCTGTCGAACGTTACACCCAATATTTTGGTGTAGTTATTTGTCGGAGTCAGGACGCAATCCACCAATATGGTCTGGGGGATCATCATTTCAGTCGTCCAGGTGCTGAACAGTGTGGCAGTGGATATTTTCATATTCCTCAGATGAAATAAAAGCACTACGTCAGTTATATAGATATTTAACCTATCACATATGTCATCGACGATAGGACCAGACGCCAAGATCGTACAATCCTCCCCATACGTTACGATCTCTATGCCGTCTGGTGTGGAACTTCCGATAGGTACAGGCTAAACAGCTCCGCAGATATCAATCCGCTTTGGGGAACACCTTGCTGGCATTCTTGCCTGGTTTCAGTAGCGGGACAACCCTGTCAACTTTTCAGGCTTCTGGTACAATTGATTGGCTAATGATAGATCGAGGACTCTTCTTAAATACTCAACCCCAGGATCATACAGTTGCTTAAGCATTAGCATTGAGATTCCGTGTGTGTCTGCTGCTGAGATGGGATGACGGTTTGCAAAAAACGTAAATTTCAAACACAATAGTTAATATTTCAATATTTTTCCCAATGCTATGTATTAAGAACTGATGAATTTATTACCACTGCATCTGGATTGTTCATTGCGATGGTAAAATTGACATAAAATTGATTATACAAAAGTTTGAGTGAGTAATCATAGACCTAATATAAAAATCAAGATCAAATTTCTAAGCCCTTGAAATCGAACTTTCATTCTTGGCATCACGTTTTTCGTCCAAGTACCCAGCAAAATTTTATGGAAGTGGTTCCATGAGATGCCATGATTTCACTGGATCTTTTGCATTGGTTCAAATGAAGTCGTGATAGATCCGATCTTTTCTTCAGCATTTGAACGAATTCCACGAATGATAAATCAACTCGTGAAAGATCCGATCTTTTCTTCAACATTTATACCCATTCAAAGGAAGTCGTGAAAGATCCGATATTTTCATCGGTATTTGAACCCATTCCATGGATCCAATTGAGATGAAGTTTATTTTTAGGTATATTTTCTTTTATTTATTACACTGTGCAACAAAATGGATGTGAAAATCTGGGGCACGGAAAATTCCTCTTGGGAAGAATGGCCTTGATGAGTATATTAAGAACCCCGAAGGACAGATCCGCCGTGATCGAACTTCCGCGTTGTGGCGTGATGAATTTTTTGCTAGAGGCCCTGTAAGGCATCAGGAATTAGCGTTGTATGTTTGTTCACTAATGTTTTAGCTCTTAAAATAAAGGACATTGAAGGAAGCGAGTTAGAAGGTCGAAGTGCTCTACGAAAATAATCCTCATTCGATTTGACTAAAGACATATTATCTCAAAAATAAGCTAAAACAACAGTGAACAAAGATATTACGCTAGTTCCTGATGTCTTACAGCGTCTCTAGCAAAAACTTCCTCACGCCATAATGCGGAAGTTCGACTCATGGCGGATCTGTCCTTCGGGGTTCTTAATATACTTACCAAGGGCTTTCATCCCCAAAGAGAATCATCCATGCCCCAAAATTTCTGTTCACAGTGTTATTTATAGGAAGTCCCCAATATACCCAGCAAAATGTTCGATGCCATAGATGCTATTCAAGAATGGGTGCAAGTGAAATGGAATGTCATTTTTTCAGCATCTTCACTCATTCTTTTTACAAGAGCGTGACCCCCAAAAGATGCAATTCATTTTCAGATCCTAAGCATGTCATCTTTACTAACTCGATGGAATGGCATCTTCAACAATTCTTTGGAATGGCATCTATACCAATCCTTTGGCTTGCCATCTTAACCAATTCCCAAGAATAACATTTTCACTATTCTTTGGCATGTCATTTTCACCAACCCTTTGGCATGTAATTTTCACGTCTTGTTCGGAAAATGCTGTATTGAAAAATGATTTTATTTTTTTTATTTTATTAATTCAAAGGAGTTAATGAAATAACTATAATTTATTTATCATCATAAAGTTTACATCTATATTTGCAGTTTGTTCTCGTTGTTGTAACAGTAGTTAATATGTTTGTATTCTCATTTTTCTGCTTAATCTGACTCTTGGTCTATCAGTCGTAAGAATGTGGCTATTTCGCTATTTATATGGTTTGTAACCACAAAGCTGCAAACTTAAGTTTCTTAGCAGGATTGGTAGGGCAATTGAAAAGGAGCAGTGTGTCGTGGGGGCATGTTTTCCACGGTGTCATCAGTACTTGCCCTATAGGAATTTTGACGGCTGCACCATCCCGAGCGTATTGACCCAAAACTACACTGGTTTGTCCTGACAGCTGGCGCTTCTCAGCTGCGATAGATGGTGGATGTTCTCCAAGGACCGCATTCACACAATAACTGCGTTTGGAATTCAGAAGAGGTTTTCTTCACTCTACGGGTCTTGGACTTCTTGATCCTAAATTCTACGTACTACTGTCATCCACACTTAAAATTTATTATCCAACGTTTCAAACTTGGACAGTGCGTAGTCTGCTCGATGACATCAAACAACGAGGGTGCTTGACAATATCAAAGGGCTTTGCTAAATCAAGTGTCACTATCACTGTTCTATCGCACACCTTGCTCTGAGTGAGTCTTCGGCTAATATGGAGATGGCCTTCAGCGCAGTTGTTGTGCTGCTTATGGATCCTATGCTATTGATCGGCAACTGGAAAGTTATTTCTGATGGTGGAAGAACTAAAGCCACAAGGGTCCTTGCTACGGGCGACAAAATCGGCCTGTAAGATTCAACTTTGCTGGCATCCTTTTCGGGCTTCAGTAGCTGGCCTATTTTCCAGACTTCGGGAACGATGTGTTTGGCAAGCGGCAGGTTGTAAATTTAAGTGAGAAACTTGACTTCCGGCTGTCCCAGCTATGTTTACTTCGTCCACTCTCAGCCACTGATTTTGTTTCATCTTACAAAAGCTTTTCTATTATCTTCTCATCACCAGTTCAGATTTCGACATGGACTCCAACAGCATTCCTTTAAGAATTTCTGTTCGTGAACCTACATTTAACTTGTAATTTTATAACAAAATTTTTGGAAATGTATACTCTTTTGTTTTGATGTCGCTACATGTAGGGATGTACAAATCGACTATTTTTTTTTTTGTAGTGATCTGTAAAAATGATTCAAATGCTGATGAAAAGATCGGATCTTTCACGACTTCCTTTGCATGGGTTTAAATGCTAATGAAAAGATCGGATCTTTCACGACTTCATTTGAACCAATGCAAAAGATCCAGTGAAATCATGGCATCTCATGGAACCACTTCCATAAAATTTTGCTGGGATGGAGCCAAAAAATAGAATCGAACTGCACTCTTTGATACTAAAAGAGTTTCCTTGTCTGTGCTAGGATCTTATTTGTAAATACATAAGTATATTTTATAAATGTTTTAATTAGTAGTATGTCCTTATGCATTTCTTGCAAATGTTTGCTTGAATCCTATTTCAAGTACATAAATATATGCAAAATCTGTCGAATTGGTTAAGATGTCATGCCAAAGGGTTGGTAAAGATGACATGCCAAAGTGTTTGTGAAAATGCTATTCAAGGAATTGGTTAAGATGTCATGCCAAAGAATTGGTTAAACTGCCATTCCACTGGGTTAGTGAAGATGACATGCTTAGGATCTAAAAAGGAATTGCATCTTTTGGGGGTCACGCTCTTGTAAAAAGAATGAATGAAGATGCTAAAAAAATGACATTCCATATCACTTGTACCCATTCTTGAATAGCTTCTTTGGCATCGAACATTTTGCTGGGGTATGATTAGCCACTCTATCCCACTTATCCCACTGTAGAACGATAATTTCATGATATTTATATGAACAAAAAAAAAAAAAAAACAAATGTGAATAAAGAAATGACATGGAAGTCATGGCTACATAATCTTATTTACCCCCAAGAATTACCACCAACCACCCCATGTGTGTTTTTTGTGTGTGTGCTATTTTCTTTTGTTTTTCTTTTTGCATGTTACATGCAATATGTTCGAATGCATGAATAAGTATGTACGTATGTAATATGTACTGCTTGAATTTACTACTCAATGTTGTTGTTAATTTATTACCTCAAATGTGAATCATGAGAGTCCAAACGAATGCTATTAAATATTGATTTTTTCAATTTCAATGGTGTAATACCAATTTGGGAATAGCTCATCGTACAAAGTGATACTAATTTGGGAATTACTTGAACAAAGTTAATACAAATTTGGACATTATTTATATAAGAATAGCACGCAAATTGTTTAAATGTTTCAGTGTTTTGAATTACGGAAGTTAAAAAAAATACAACACACTAACTTAAAAAAACAGCAAAATGTATTTTACTGAAAGTTAATGAGTTCATACAAATATTAGATTAATATTTAAATAATAGATTTTTAAATAAGTTATCTTAAAAAGCAAAAACATTTTTATAAATAGCGTTTTATGCCTACAAAAAAGAGACATCAGAATATCTTAGTTACTATTGGACGTAGCAGCGGTGCCAAGTTGGTGGTTTTCCCGCTACATGTGGTGATTTTTGACGTACAAAAACCACTGTTTAAACAGGAATGTCAACTGTTTTAAGGTAAAAATCGCTACAGACCTATGGTGCGTATGTGGCGGTAGCGAATTTTACCTCGGAACAGTTGACATCCCTGGGATGTAGTGCCACTGTTTGCCAGACATAACCATCGTGTCACCTGGTCTGACAAATGACGTCACCTGGCATGACAACCCTTTGTTTCTCTTGGATCAGACCATTTTTCTATAATTGTCTCCATCAACAGCCCGCCCGATTTGATCGCCTCAGAACGCCAAACTTTCATCAATAATGGGTAGCTAATTGGCATAGTTTCACCACTTTAGACATCTGCCCAACCCTTCTGATGTTCGGGTAGCAGAAAGGACATTCAGAGTCAGAGATCTGATTCTGGTAGTTAACAAGATAGTTGGTGAGCGGAACAAGTGGTATATATGAATATATGAATTGTGCGCAACGGTTAAGTAAAGAACCTGCTGAGGATGAACCACCACAATTTATAATGGATGATGTTGTGAATGTCATCAGGAACGCTAAATCTTCCAAAGCGTTTGGCCCTGATGGAATCTAGACGGTAATGCTGAAACAGCTGGATGTGCCTAGAGGCGATTATCTCACTAATGTTTTCAACCGTTCGATAGCCACCCATACCGTTCACAAAGTTTGAAAAATGGACAGGATGCCCCGCAACTGAAGCAAAGACCCTTGAGACTTTAGTCCTCCCCAGTGTCAGAAATAGATATCCATTTGACGATCAACAGCGGGGGGTTCATATTTCACCGATCTTTCCAACTTCTTCCACGCGAGGAATATGCAAATATTCGCCACTAAATCTACGGCCACTCTGTTCATCATATGGACGACAGAGGTGAGAACAGAGTTAGTTGAATGTCATGGTCGATGGTAGCAAAAGTCCAACCACAAACTACCCCAAAATTCGAGGGGTCACATTTGACAGCATTTTCATGTCTTCCGCGGATGTCACAGCTATTTGCGACAAGCTGTCCGCTCTATTGCAGCTGAAGTCAGCTACCACGACAAACGAAAGTAGTTTTGGCTCCGTCTAAACTCCTATATATATTCATATACATATGTAACGTACTCTATTCGTCTTGCCTTCCTATGGACAGGTTCAAAAGTCGGCTACGCGAACAAAAGTATACTTTATAACTTAAAAACGATACCCATATTGCCCAAGTAAGAATAGTAAAATGTCAAGACCCATATCTCGGAAATTATGGACTGCCCCGGGAAAAATAAATATCGTAGTGATCAGGGTCCCAAGGATTACTTATGATAAAATTTTTAACCCGATTCGAGAGCTGTTCATAAACAGAGGAATGGTGTTACTGTAAGACATTTCCGAAATTCCAATACCCATATCTCGGGATATGAGGGTCCCAAGGACTACCTATAGTAAAAGTTTCAGCCCGATCCGAGATGTGTCCCTTAACGAAATATTTACTCTTTACAGAATCCAGGTAACAAATCTGGTTTTGGGCCCGACTGCGAATATTTTTGACAACTTTACACAGCTATAATGGCATGCATTTCGCGAGATATTGGCCTTCGAAATTTCGTAATCGAGAAGTATGGACTTCCCCGGGAATACTATAGCTTCGTTCCAGAACTCAAAAGTTTTTACACATTTAACACATTTTTCCCCAAAATGCGTTCCCGTACAACAAAAAGTTGCAAAATGTTCACTTCTCTTTAAACAAAAATGGCGCTGAATATCTTTCTCTTTAGAAACTTTTTACACGACAAATTTTGGGCGAGCAAAAATGTGCAACATGTATGCCGGCTTCTGATTGGCTGATACGCCGACTTTGACATTTGATCCAGTTTTTTGATGTTTCTGCCATTTTTCCGTTCCCGTACATTTTGGCAAAATGTGTATGTGGAACTCATTTTCCACAGTTTGCTCTTTTGACACTTTTATCATTTAAAAAGTACTGGAACGAAGCTTATATGTATATCGTTGTGATCAGGGTCTAAAGGACTACCTATGGTGAAAATTTCAGCCCGATCCGAGAGGTGCCTCTTAATGACGCATAATCGCATTTAGTCTTTACAAAATCCATGGAATAAAGCTTGTTTTGGGCCCAACTACGAATATTTTTGACAACTTTACTATAGCTACAACGGCATGCATTTTGCGAGATATGGGCTTTCGAAGTTTCGTAATTGTTTGTGGATCGTACTTTTCTTGATAATCCTCTCTTTAACCCGGCCTTAAAATAAGACCTAAGTCTCCGAGTTTCACAATAGTCCTTAGTAGAACGTCTCTTCCAAAGTGGTTATTATCAATAAACTTATAATTCAAAAGCTTCTGATAAAAGTGGGCGATGTACCTAAACTCATGTTTATGTATTTTGGAAATTCAGTCAGTTCCATTTTTCCTATTGGACTTTGTTTTACTTAACCACACCTTGGCCAACTAAACGAAATTAATGATTACATTTACGAATATTCCTTCTTTCAATAACAATTAACATCTTACCTTATTGATATGTTTTTCGATTAGACGAGGGCTTCTGTTCCTATCCTCATGAAAACTGTATCCAAAAATGCAATCTGACATACATAAATAAGATGCTGTCAATAAGATTTTATTTTTTCCATTATTTCATTGGAGGGCTATAATTTTGGGCAGTACGGCAGTGAGCGAGGGTGCAACATACAACAACTTCGTTGTATTCAATTAATCTTGATGTCCATTAATTTGTTTTCTATTCATTCTTTACAGCCAACTTTCAAATTGATATGAGCAGAGTAACAAAACTCTGACTGGTCTATCTTCTCCTTCTTCTTTCTCCGCACTTTCCTATGAATATGTCTTCGTTAATTTCTTGAGAGCCGTGTAAGTAGCAGTATGGCAGTATGTACTTGAAAACAAAAGACTCGAAAACACAGCCAGAACAATTTAAAGCCAGCCGAATGGTGACGAACGTATTCAGAACAAGAAGACAGCCGGAAGATTTAGATGCGGGTTAAAGAAGATGAAACTGGCATTGATGGTTTAAGCGGATGATATGTCATTGGTTTCCAAGCCATAAAAAACACTACAGTTTTGTTGTTATTTGCTACTGTCGCCGTCTTTCTTGAATGAATAAAGATCTTCACTTTCACACGCGGTACTCTCGTCACAAAATGTTTTGCCTATGTATGACGCGACGGAAGGCGGCGCGGCGATGTGTGTTTTGTTAGTAGTTTTTGTATTCACCCCGCCACACAAAGGGTATCAAGGATATTTATTTATAAATTACACTGAACTGTGCGAGAGTACTAAAAATAAATCCAGCCACAAGAAAGGGGGAAGGAAGTTGACAGGCAAGGCTATGCAAGCAATTGCTAAGATGAGTAATCACAGCCTTCTTGACATGTACAGACAGAAAGTGCAAGGCTTTCTTAATGTTTTCTTTTTGTAATATTACAATTGCCCGTTCATTTGTTTTACGTTTAACTTTTCGCCACTGTTGTGATGGGAGGGCCCACTTTATTCATTACACTTCTTATTACTTCTTATTAATGACGAGGAAAAATTATACAGAATACAATAATCCACACACTCCTCTATGAAATGAACACGAAATCAATTGTGAAAACCAAGAGAGACAATTTTCGTTTTAATCACGTTTCTGTTACGTAAATCGATCTGTTAAAATAATTAAACACAATTAATAACTAAAACATTAGCACGTTCAACAGAAAATTCGGGTAAGAGAAAAAAACAGAATTTATAAAATCGGAAAAATGGTAAATCTGCTCGTCGTATCCGTATCGCGAGATGTTGGTTTTACGCCAAAGAACCGAGTTACACTGATTTCAACAGCGACGGCGTTGCTGAAATGTTCTTAACGGCGTTAGTAGTGGTCTTTTCACATAGAGACTTATAAATCGAATTCGACGATAATATATCGTCGGTGTCATGCTTAAGTGTTCCATGCGCAATTTGCCTGACTCGAGAAAAACTCAAGTTAATGTTTTATAGTACGTTTACATATAACCGGATTTAACAAACCCACTGGGTTTTAAATGTCAATTCCATTGCTTATATGTCAAACAAATCCTCATAAAGAAGGTTAACCCGGCAAAAAGCTCTAGTGTGTACGGAGTTTTAGTCCGTACAGGCTAGATGTGGTGCCAAAATCCAATACTTTAAGAGTTCAGTTCTACTAAACTAAACTCAAAGAATATATTAGGGGGTTGTTTTAGTCAGATATCTGTTATAGTCTAGAAGTTATGGCCAATTTGTATAAATGCAAAAGGCGATTGATTTGTTCCATAGGATCTTTTTTTCATGTTTTTGGCAATTTGTGTCACATGGACCACTTTATGTCACATTTTAACAAACAAACTTTTGATCAATTGTGTTCCACCTCCGTTATGTGAGGTGCTGCTGTAGAGCTGAAAATTCGGGGGCTTCAATAAAACAGTTGCAGTAGAAAATAAATGCTTTAGGGACCATTGTTATATGTTTCCTTTTGCATTTATTAAAGATGTGGACTCCTCCACTTTCGAAAAACAGAATTTTTATTAGCTTATTTTTATTGTCTTATTTCATCGTTTAATTCATTCGAAAAAATTAATAATCGTTCTTTGAACTATTGGTGGTTGAAATAGAATTCTATTTTAATTCATTTTCTGACATTTTAATTATCATACATGTCTTTTATTAAGCGGGAGGCGTTAAATTAAAGGAAAATAAATTTTATACCCCGGTTACACTATTGAAGGTTAACCCACTGGGTTTAATAGATCCAGTGGGTTAATCTTTGCTGGTTACACTTAGCTTTTCGAGGATATAAACTGTCAGCTGACGTTTGTTTACGTATACATACAAAATAACTAATAAAGTCGTGTTTTACACTTTTGCAATTTCTCGTATGAGATATCGTCCCCTCTTTGCTCATATTGGTATATTTTACACACAGGGATACATTTTTGTATCATGGTATCAAGCGTACTTTTCGTTAAAAAAGTGTCTAATGTAAAAAAATAAATAATTTTATGATTTTCAAATAACTTTAGATTTATTAACTCCATAAAATCTCATGCGACCAATCGTAAACGTGTAAAACACGACAAACTCTGTTGCAAAAACAGTTGCAACTTTTGGTACTTTTTGAGTAGAGTTGGATTTTTTTGCACAAATACCGAATACAACACTGTATTTTTGGTGGATTTGTGTCGGATTTAAAATAAACCCAGTCGTGAGAGGATTTAATTTTTGTATGGCAAATCTGGTCAGATTTGACCAGATTAAGCAATAAATCCTAATAAAGTGGGTTAACCCGGCAAAAAACTGTAGTGTAACCGCACTATTAGTTTCATACATGGTAGAACAAATACAGTCGAAATCGCTTATAACGTCGGTCAAGGGACCGGCCAAAATCGGACGCTTTAAGCGATAGTCGTTATAAACGATATTTATAAAAGAGGTAAAATTATAGTATGTATAGTGACTTTTGGGTATAAATACGTTGTTTTATTAAGTAAATAAATAAAATCATTTAAATTTTGACTGTTTTTTCTATATACCTAGATATAAATGACTAAAAACAAAATAATAAAAAATAACTATATTAAATTAATTTTTCAGCAGATATATCACCTTAAAGTATGATATGGTTCCATTTTTAATTGTCAGTTATTTTAGTTTGTGCTTTTGAATTCCGGCATAAGTTTTAAATTTAACTCAGATTTTGAAAGGGTTTCCAAAACACATTTTTGTTTGTAACATCTTCTGAGTAAATACTTTTTGAAGAGTTTCTACTAATTTCGTACTTTGTTCCTTTTCTATTCTTCGCAGGCAATGCGATTTTAATGATTTTATTCCAACTTGGTTCATGGGTTGTAAAACAGATTGACATTGGGGTGCAAAAGTTCAAGCTTAATTGACTTGAGACCGGCATCTTCGAACATGTTGTGCATAAGTTTGATATTTTGTTGTTGTTTGAGTTTGGAAAAATATACATACAACAAACTATTGAGGGAAAATGTCCTTCTTCATATGATTCGACGTTATAACCGATAGCAAAATTCAAATATTTCACAAAAAATCGACGTTACAACCGATATGACGTTATAAGCGATGACGTTATAAAGGGCTGTTTACACCATCTATCAATGTCATACGAGCTGCCATTTCTTTCACCCATTCGACATTCTCTATGTTTGTCAAAATTGACGTCATCCATACAATTTTCAATTTGTGCGTTCATACCTGCAAGTGTTATTTTCGTATGACATAACCTAAAAATATAAAAACAGCTGTTTTTGTCATTATTTACATTTATTGTTGAGTTGCAATTTTGCGCAAATTTTAATTTTGGTTGAAGGAAACTGAATTGGTAGAATTGGTGTTTGGAGTTATAGAGGCATTCATGTTTTTGCCACCAAACAATCATTTCAAAGACTGCTTCTTTCGACCAATCGATCTGAAAATAACATTATAAACGCCATTTATTTACTTTACTGAATATTTAAATATACATACATACCTTTCCATTTTCTTTTTTAAAAGATTTTGTTTTTCATTTTTTGTTTGAGAATGTCAGAAAACAGCTGATAAATTTATGTTTACATACGAGAATGCCGTATCAAATAGAACGCTCCCTAAATGAAAAAATTACATATGAGTTGCCAAATCATTTTGATAGACGAAAATTTTCATAGTGGTTACACTATGTGTACAACATTCGCAGGTAGAAAATTTGGCATCTCATACGACATTGATAGATAGTGTAAACAACCCTTAAGCGATATTTATTTGTGTGGAGTATAAAGGGCAGAAATTCGGGACTTGGATTTCGTCGCTATAGGCGATATGACGTTATAAACGACGACGTTATAAGCGATTTCGACTGTATAAGGTAAAGTTAATACTACAACAAATACAACTCGAACAACAACCACAAAGGAATTTGTTTTTGTTTGTAACATGGCCCAATTATAGGTCCTCCGGCAAAATCAGATGATTTCGATTTGAGCTGTCAAAATTCATATTTGTCATTTGAATTCGCTGTGATGTATTGAAATGTCGAACTGTATAGAAACAGGTAGATGTATCTCGAAAAAAGAAAACAAATAAACTTAATGTTGTACACGTAAAATGTCAACATTTGTTGTGTTTGTATGAGAATTTAATTTACAATAACTTATTTTAGCAGTTTAAGTTCGATCAGCTGGAATTTTCTGTTTCGTCAAACAAAAATAACTACGGTAACAACTTTTTCTCGGAAAATGTTTTGTATGTATCTACCTGAATTGACAGAAAAGAAATTCGCCTCAAAAATTTTTTCGCCTCTGTTTATGAATTTTGACATTTAAAATCTTCGTTTTTCTTTGAATTCGCTTGATGGAGGACCTATTATTGGGCCATGGTTTGTAACGTTACTGCCAGTTGTATTTGTAAACAAAACAAGGAAATGTCTATAAATTATTGGAATTTAAAAAACTAATAATTTTTCACATTTGGTTGAATATTTTGGAAAACATGAATGAAAATTCGTTACATTTTCAATTTTTATGTTTCCACATCATTCCACTAAATGCATAAATTCTCGCAGAAAGTAGAATTCTTGCAGAAAAGTTTGGGGTCGCTGGAAATTCATAGAAAAAGGAGAAGCTGTTTCAATGTTTTGTTTTAGAAATCAAAGAAGCACATGTTTATTAGGGCTTTATTTTTTTACATTTTAACAAAATACATCACATATTAAAAAACGTTGTATCGGCTCTACAAGCGGGTATTTACTGCGCGGCTTATCGTTCGAACTTGGAGGAGGTTACATATCATTGATATGAAGAAGTCTTCCAAATGATATATTTTTTTTTCTCAAAAAATATATGTCCCTAATGTACATCGAAATAGAAATAAATGTATAAAATGTCATATGAAATTTGACAACATTTTAAAATATCTTGATTTAAAAACTATTATTCGCTAGCGTGAATTTCATGAAGTGAGGCGTTCTTAAATCGAATTCCCCACTACAGCAATTTTATGATTTTACTCTACTATGGAAGTCGATCTAGAGACGCATAATTTCATGCAATTTATCCAATGAAATCACTCTAGTGTGGACCGGAACTTATTGATCCCTAGCAAGCAAGCCAATTTGTAGATACCTACAATTTTTTCAAAGATAGAAAAAGTGTGCATCAATTTCTAAAATTTTTATATAAAATAGAAAATACAACCAAAAGTTGGGAACATTTTTACGATAACTCACGAGAAGAAAATTTCCTAAGTCCCGGTCCACACTAGGGTGAATTTCATTAAAAAATTTCATGAAATTAGGTGTTCTTAAATCGAATTCCCCACTACAGCAATTTTATGATTTTACTCTACTATGGACGTCGATCTAGAGACGCATAATTTCATATCAAAATTTCAATGAAATTACTGTAGTGTGGCCCGGGACTAATGAAATGCTGTTGGAGGACTTGTCGAAATCTCAACTAGTGGTGGGAAGACAATAGCTGTGTTCCTTTACTTACCTGAGGTTACCATTTGTTATCATTTTTAACCTGCAAAGCGTTCCTTAACCCCGAAAAGTGGCAAAACTAAAAGCAATTTTTAAAAGAGTGAGAGAGGAGAGAGAGCAAAAATGGCTTTCTCTTTTACCACAGGCTACCAGACAAATTTCTGCAGTAAAAATGGCAGAATTGATATTTCAACTTTTGTTTGACGATTATTTCACAATAGGTCTGTACGATTACCCAAAAGTTTGTGCAAATTTGCACAAACTTCGAGAGAGTAAAATTGATGGAGAGAGGTTACTGAGAACTTGCAAGTACTTTTCACTTGCGAAGTTATCGTACACACCTAATGAAGAAGAAAATGGACGAAAAAACAGAAGAAAAAGTCGAACGCTGACAAAACTAAATTAAAAACTGTGAAATAAAAGACGAAAATTCATTTTTTATGTTTCTTTTTGACATTGCTGCCAGATCTACCATTTTTCCGTTCCTTTACTTTTCTGGTAAAAATGTTCATGAGAGAGCAATTTTGACACATTTCTCTTTTACCACTCTTACCATTAAAAAAGTAAAGGAACAAAGCTAATACAAGAACCCCTTTAGCAGATGAAGCAAAAGCATTTCAGCTTGGATCAAATGGAGAGCGGACGAAACAAACTCTGTTGCGATTGAATTTAATGGAGAAATTTCATAATCTGTGTTAATGTAATAAAGTTCTTATTATTCTTGTTTTACACAAGCAATAAATTCTTTTTATTATTTTGGGATAGTTTGCAATGGCTTCCATTTGTATTGCATCTTTGAACTGCATAAAAACACATTTCGAAAAGTGCCTTTAAATTCGATCCAAAGCACTGCATCAGAACCTGCAAGAAGCTACTATTTTTTACTACGATAACATTTTTTCCTTTATGTTATCGGAAAAAATAGTAAAAATTAGTAGATTCTTGCAGTTCTGGAACAAATAAAGTACCTTCTTGCAGGTTCTGGAACAGAGCATATATATGTATATGCTCTGTTCCAGAACCTGCTAGAATCAAATATTTTTAATTTTTTAACAAATTTATAAAGGAAAAACTTGTCAAAATTTCAAAAATTGTGGAATTTTTGCCATTTCTGGAACAGAGCGATAACCCTTTCCTTCCTACCAACAAAAGCTATTTGAATAATATATCAATTTGTAGTCTTATTTTCTATTCCGTAAATATTTCAGATCTTTCATCTAATAGTATGGTTACACTAGAGTTTTTTGCCGGGTTAACCCAGTTATTTGACGTTTGCGCAATGTCCCGATCCACACTAACGTGAATTTCATTAAAAAGTTTCATGAAATTAGGTGTTCTTAAATCGAATTCCCCACTACAGCAATTTTATGATTTTACTTTACTATGGAGGTCGATGTAGAGCAGACGTGACCAAAAAGAGAACAGCCCAAAATGTGAATGTATTCAAACTATTGGCAACTTATGACTGTGTGTTAGTGTGTTTTTATGCACGCACGCTACAAAACAAAAACAAATCAAAACATTATCTCTTTTTCGTACGCTCTTTCTATGCATTCGGGTCGTATGTGTTTAAATTGCCGAAAAACTTCGGCACCGCTGTGTCAAAGAAGAACACATTTGATGTAGAGACACATAATTTCATGCAATTTTTTCAATGAAATCACTCTAGTGTGGACCGGGACTACGGAATTGACATTTGAAATCCAAACCCACTAGGTTAATCCGGTATAGTGTAACCGGGGTATAAAATAACGAATCCTAATGATTTAAATGATGTATTACGGCTCCTGATATGGCGGCGCTAGATTGGACCATCCGGACTAGCTTGCGTTCCCAAGGTCAGGTTCTCAACCATCCACTCTAGCCCATCAGGGCGAACATAAATTTGTTAAGCTAACAAACACAAACACTTTATACATTTACGAGACCTGCTATTGATAAAGGAGGATGGTTGTTGCCCTGACCTTGGGAACGCAAGCTAGTCCGGATGGTCCAATCTAGCGCCGCCATATCAGGAGCCGTAACAGATGGCGCCCAACGTGCCTACCCTAAGAGAGCTCACTTAAGATGGTTTTCAGGCTAATTTGGCCTAAATTTCGCTTCTCTAGCGTTCTACTGAAACCCCAAAATTTATCTGGTTTTAACTGGCGTTAAAAGACCCTTACAAATGCAAATTACTTATATGCTAGGACAGACACAAGGACAACACAACATTAATATACATAAATTTATCTTTTGATTAATATCATTAGTTAAATTAAATAGTATCTCAAAAAATATCATTTAAACAAGTTCTTCGATAAATTTTAGTTGCCTTTATCTTAAAGATTTTGCATCTGAATAATGTAAATTTTCTCTTCTCTTTATTTTGCAGATAACCGCCACTGGACCTTTTGGTTGATTCTAAACACATAAAATGTATGATACTGGTTACCTCTCTTTCCGGACAATAAAGGCCTGCGTACATAAGCTGCCTTGCCTGCTTACCTTGCTTACTTCTGATAAAAGAATAAAAAAGAAAAGGGCAACGCAGTTCGAAATTTCCTCGGCCTTCTTTATTCTTTTATTTTTATTATGTCAAAAATGAAGCAGGAAAGCAAGGCAATCAGGCAGAGCAGCTTATGTACGCAGGCCTTAAGGTAATTTTCTGGCACTTCAGCGTACCACCAATAACTCACAGAGAAACGTTTGTTATACCAATGGTTGCAATTAGAATAATGCATGAGGCAACAGACCAGATTCAACGCAAAACGACATCTGCAGCCCACCAGTTTTTTGAATATTCGGCAGCTGCACAATAAGGACAAAAGCTGCATCCCACAACAAAATGATGATAGCTGCACCAATTATCGAAAAGATACACTGGCCCCAATTATGGATTACCTGAGGCCAGTGAAATTGCGGATTCGTATCTATGTTTGGGAAAATCTACAAAAAAAAACCGTCGTCAGCATCAACGACCATAACCAGCTAGCTAAACACAATCGTCACTCACTTTTGATTTTTGTTTCCACCAACAGAATAAATAAAAGTTACACACAACTGTTTTTTCTTTTACTTCAGTCGGCAGATAAATGATTTTTTCTATGCTTTGTCAGGCAATCTAAATGGCGGTTATAGAGCAACTGATCTCTTAAATTTTCCGCGATTTCCCTTTTATAGCGCCGTCTTTTTCCACCATTTTCTTCAATTTTCCAATATATATGTATTTTTGTTTACTCATACATTAAAGATACTACCCTCCTAAATGGCTGACCTCCAGGGTTGACATATTCGGTAGTATTTATTTCTCATTGAACATACCCTCTCTGTGATTAGGGCTGGCAATGCCTCTTGTGTCCTCTTTTCAGTTTTCTCAGCTTTCACATGATGTGCAGACGCGTACAATTTAATTGAATTCCAATTAAATTATTTCATTGGTTCAGAATCACAATCTACATTGTGTTCTTTATTATGGTAAGCATTTTGGCCCCCAGCCACCATAATAAGTTTTAATATCATCTGGAATAATGGTGTTCCTGATTTAGCAGCAATAGCGCCGCCATCAACAACCAATTGGCCCACCCCAAATTTTCGCCCTTCAGTCCAAAAACACGCAACAGATGAACAGTTTTGGATAACAGATTCACAACAATCGCTACGAAATAAACTTTATCTGACGGAAAATAAATGTTATTGTCTTCATTGGCGATGGAATATCAGTGCCAACAGTTACCGCTAGCTGCATTTATGATGGCCAAATAAAGGGGCTTGTTGGAAAACGGTATTCTTTATTCCTTGAACAATTTCCTTATGTTGGATTGTCCAAGGTAATACTATTTTAGGTCTGTTCCAGAACTGCAAAAATCTACTAATTTTTACCATTTTTTCCGATAACATAAAGGAAAAACTGTTATCACAGTAGAAAATAGGAGATTCTTGCAGGTTTTGGAACAGAGAATATGCGTATTGTTTTGAAGTTTTAGGAACACTCGAAAATTCTTCAAGATGTCAAAATATTTGTTTACGTTTTCATACCCCGCAAAAAAATTGGAAGTTGTGCAATTGGAGCTATGATTTCACAACATCTTTCGATGTAGTCCAACAGAGTTATGAAAAATGCACTCCGTTCGATACATTTTATAAGCAGTTGCTTTAGAGATCCCTACAAAACAAAAACAGTTGGTTGTCGAAGCCGACATAATTTCTTCAAAAGAGAAACAAGCGTGAATATATTTTGAAGAATTTGTTATAAAATAAAAAAATACAAACTAAAGTTGAAAATTTTTGTGGTAATTTACAAGACGGAAATTTGGTGTGGAGTGCATGTCGAAAACTGAACTGCTGCTGCTGAACTGCAATCCCAAGGCAGCGGGTTCTTACGTACCGGATTGACCCGAAACCAAAAGTGTTTCGGCCAGCGGCTGCCAGCCCAGCATTATATGCTGCTACAACAACAACAACAACAAAGCTGAACTGGTGATGGGAAGGCAACATATGTAAAAACCCTTGACTAAGCAAAATCAGTTGCGCTTGGATTAAAAGGAGAACGGAGGAAGTACACTCAATTGTGATTGAATTTAATGGAAACTTTTTTTAATTTATGTTTATATAATAAAGTTCTTCTTGTTTTACACAAATAATAAATGTATTTTATTTAATCTGGGATATTTCGCAATAGCTTGAATTTTTACTGCATCTTTGGATTGATTAAAAACACAATCCGAAGAGTGCCTTTAAATCAGAATGCGGCACCTCCTTACTCGCGAGCAAGCAAAGAGAGCTTCTCTCTCCACTCACTAATTGAAAAACAATGCACTGACAACAGTGTTTGCTCAAATTGTTGTTGTTGTGTGCCGCATTCTGCTTTAAATTCAATCCAAAAGACTACATATGAAGTTGTGATTTGGATCGAAAATGGAGTGCATCCTAGCTGTGTGCTGTGGAAGCAAAATGGAGTGCATCCTAGCAGCGCGCTCTCTTGTAAAATTCAAAAGTGAATGCATAGGAAAAGATGTACTCCAACGACAAATGTACTGTACACTTGTAGTGATTCAAGTTGTTTATGAAATAAACAAATAATACACTACTTTATCAAAGACATAAATACAACAAGATAAGACATTTTGTTTGTTATCATTCTTCAGTGAATGGCTTTTGAATTTAACATAATGTTATATCACGATATGGTGATATAACATTTTTTTCTTTTATACATTTTTACGTATTTAACCGAATTTACCGATCCAATTGACATAGAATTATTCTTGAATAGATCCTTGAATTCATAAATTTCGTTTCTGATACCATTACATGAAATGTTCCTCCTTGGTAGCGATTTTGAATTAACTGCAACCTGTTAAGGGTAATGTTTCTATACAAAGTTTCGTAAACATTTTTTTGTTGCATGCATTTTGTCTAGTCTTAGTTGTATTTATGTCTTTGACTTTATTTTAAATTAAATTAAATTTATTTTAAATTAAATAAAACGAAAAATATTTGTTATCAACTATCCACTTTAAAAATACATGGTAATTGATAAATAATTTGTTTGATATGTGGCAACATCCGTAACAGCTGTTTTTTGTTTTGTCAGATATGTGAAAATTGTTTATTTACACCCGAAGAATTTCTGCAATTTGCAAAAAAGTGAACAAATATCGCCTAAAGCATGGTGGAATAAAGGTGAAACGCCAAAAAAAAAGCTGATCTTCATACCAGTTGTCAAAATGCGTTATTGTGAATAAAATCACATACAAAATGTAAACAAGCAATTCACTCTAATGCATTATTGTGAGCAAATTTGACGTTTGGCATGATTTTGATGTAAGGTCGGAGCACCTCATCAAGCCCTCGGCACATACGGTCCGTTTAGTGACAAACAAAACAGTTAAATTATTGGTCTGTTCCTTTACTTTTAAAAATGGCAACAGTGGTAAACTGCTATCATATAAATTGTATGCTATTAAAAGGGAACACTTTACAGGTTAAAAATGGTAAGAAATGGTAGTTTAACTTTAATGCGTCAGCCGCATTGTAGTTTTTTTTAAACTTGGCATCACTTACACTTTTTTCATGTGGTTGTTGTACCGCGACGCTCAACGCATCGTATGTGCCGAGCGCTTCAGGGAGGAGGCGAGAGCAAGAAAACTCACGGTGAGATGATATTTATGATTGCGCTGAATATGTGAGGTATTTTGTTAAATTTGAAAAAATAAATATAAATAATAAACATGCGCTTCTTTGATTTCAAAAACAAAATATATAACCAACTTCTCCTTTTTCAATGAATTTTCAGCGACCCCAAACATTTTTTGCAAGAATTCTACTTTCTGCGAGAAATTATGCATTTAGTGGAATGATGTGGAAACATTCAAATTGAAAATGTAACGAATTTTCATTCATGTTTTCCAAAATATTCAATCAAATGTGAAAAATTATTAGTTTTTTAAATTCAAATAATTTATAGACATTTCCTTATTTTGTTTACATATACATTTGACATTAACATTACAAACAAAAACAAATATGAAAATGAGTTGTATTTACTTTAACTTATATTTGTTCTACCATGGTTTAAAAGCTATTTCCGGCTTCCAAAAGACGCTGTTCTTTATATAGTAGGGACATTAAAAATGACTTTTAAAAGCGCTAGGTCAACAGCCATGCAGCCACTCCGAAAAGTGTGTGTTGCTTTACGGTTTTTTTTTGCAGAATGACGTTTTCAAAGATCCCATAGCAATGACTTTTACCTCGGTATGGCTCAACCCAAACTTGCAGTGTTATCTGTGAAGTGTTGCAGTCAATAGAGGAAAAATGTGTAAAGGTGTGTAGTTGCGCAACATCCTTTCATATCTCTTTAAAAGTGGCCTTAGTTTCGCCAAAAATCCTGACTCCACGAGCTACGTTTGTGGGGGCTTCCATTTTTTCAACCAGCATTTCAAATTGCTGTTTTGTAGTAATTTTTGCCATTATAAGTATTCAAACACCAACAAATGTATATAATATTAAACAAATTCACTTCGAATAAATCATGGTGTAAATTCGCCTTGGAATAAATGTTACTTATGTTCCAATTTTCCGTTTTTATTCACTTGTAAATATGGACGGCGACAGCTAATTTGTTGTCGCCCGAAAATTAACTTTCGGGCGACTTTTGCCATACGCAATGTAGAAATTGCATCTGGCAACGCGACACGACTCGTGTCGCAATGCGGAATCGACCCATTACTAACACTGTCATAAATTGCCAATGTTTTTATTTTTAATACATTCACATTCGTGGCTTCGCTCTTCGTGGTCGGCACTGAAGTACATTCAATCAAAATAGTCTTGTTGTTGTTGTTGTTGTAACAGTTCGGTTGTATTCGGAAGCTCTTTCCTGAAAATTATTAAGGAAGAATGGAACGAGAAAAGAAAATGGAATATATTATTAATCAGTTGTGTGAATAGGATTTGATGTTGGCAATTGAAGGAATTGTGCTACTTCAATTGGATGTGACCACAAATCAACAGGGGTTAGATTTGTGGGGGCGGACGGACAGTTGAATAGATGTGAAGTATCGTGAGGGCTCTGATGGCAGGAGGGGCACCTGTTTATGGTACCGGGAACAATGCGTTCTCTGTAGGAATTGAGAATGCTACTGTAACCAGACCTAAGTTGTGCCAGTATGGAACGAGTTTGCCTTGGAAGAAGCCTCTCACTATCCGAAATTGCTGGAGGATGTTGATTTAGGACTTTATTGTTTTTGTACACACTTATGGCTTCGGAGACCGCCCGTTGGTGCACAATGTTCAGGGAGTCCGTGTAAGACAATCGGTTGACGTCCGATGGAATGACGTCTTGGATGTCATCACGGTAACACCTGAAGTCCTTACGGATGCGTCTAGGTGGTGGATCTTCCATCACTACGTGATGGTTGGGGTGACTCGGCTGATGGCTAGCCAGCAGGAACTGTCTAGTCAGCAACACATTATGTTGCCTGACTGACAGCATCCTGGTCTCCTCATGAAGATGATCTACCTGTGACATCTGGACGCAACCCGTAGCAATTCGGAGAGCATTATTTTGCGTCGTCTGCAGGATTCTCCATTGGGTGTCACTCAGGAAGGAAGTCCAAACCGGGGCAGCATAATTGAAGACAGACCGACCGATGGCCTTATAGGTCGTTATTAATGTCTCCTTATCTCTGCCCCAGGAGGTGCCAGCTAAAGCTTTAAGGACTTTGTTCCTGGATTTCACTTTCTGGTTGATGTAGGTGGCGTGCGAAGAGAAGTGGAGAAGATTGTCGAAAACTACCCCAAGGATCTTTGGACTATGAACAGTGGGGATACGCCTGCCTTCGACAAATACATCAAGCTGGTTGTTAACTTCCTTCGTCCAGGAAGTGAATAAGGACACTGAGGACTTTGTAGGGGATAGCTGAAGATTGCGCTCCCGGAAGAAATTTGTGATGGTGGCTAGGTAGTTGGAAATTCTAGCACTTACGTCGTCGATGTCAACACCAGATGAAATTATGGTGCAGTCATCGGCATACGACACCACCGAAATATCTGCTGGTGGAGGAGGGAGATTAGCAAGATAGATGTTGAATAAAATGGGGGATAGTACTCCACCTTGGGGTACTCCCATTTTAATCTTGCGGAATTTGGATTTTTGGCCTCGGAATTCAACGAAGGCTTGCCTACCATTAAGGTAATTGGCAATCCAACGCTTGGCGTCATTGGGAAGGGTGGAATTCATGACGTCAGAAATCAGCATGGAATGGTCGACCGTGTCAAACGCCTTGGACAGGTCAAGCGCTGCCACAATGGTCCGTTTGGGTGGTCGTAGCTGATTTAGGCCGTTCGCAATCTTTGTGGTTATCTCTTGCAAAGCCGTGGTTGTGCTATGAGCTTCCCTGAAACCATGTTGGTGGGAGGCAAGGTGGAAATGCTGTTTCAGGGATGGGAGCAATAGGGACTCTAAAACCTTTGCTACTGGTGAAAGCATGGAGATCGGGCGGTAGGATTCCCCATTTGTAGCGGATTTGTCTGGCTTTAGAATAGGAATTATACGAGCCACTTTCCAAACGTCTGGAATTACCAATTGGGAAATTGATAGTTCCAGGACCTTTGTCAAGTAGCTCAAACCTACTGCTCCCAACTTCTTTAACATTACCATGGATATGCCGTCTGGCCCAAGGGCTTTAGATGGTTTGGATTTGGAGATAATTCTCTCGACTTCACTGGATGTGAAGGAGATGGGCTGCAAATCACGCTTTATTGACTTGCATCTCCGGAAAACGGCTCGCCTGGACCTGCTCTGCGAAGATGGATGCTCAATGAATTGGCGGCAGAACTGTGTTGCACACTTTTTGGCATCGGAATATGTAATGTTATTGAAGGCTATAGCAGGGAGATTTCTATTCTTGTTGGAACCAGATAGACTTTTAATTGTGGACCAAAGTTGCTTGGAATTAATTGTGCAGTGGTCGAGATGTTGAATCCACTTGGAACGCCTGTGTTCGAGAACCAGGTTCTCAATTTCCGCGTTCAATTGCCCAATTCGTTCGTCAGCTGGGTCATCGACACGTATTTGATCGCGCTGTTGTGCCAAACGGGATGCCCTGGATGGATAATTTGGTCTCATGAGAGGAATTCTGCCCGCTGGAATAAAGCGTTTTGCCGCCTTGAGGATTACTTCCCTTAGTGTTCTCTCACCCTTTCTGGCACATGAGGGCGGCGGCAAGTGACGTAAGGAGTCGTCAATGAAATTCGTGAAGCCATGCCAGTTGGCTTTGTTGTAGTTCACGAATGTGCGCTTGTCGGGCTCAACGAAATCGCTAGGTTTCTCCACTGTGACCAAGATTGGAATGTGGTCAGAATTTAGCGCGACTTTTGTTTGCCAAGATGCGAAAGGAAGGAGCGAGGGACTTACGATGGAAATGTCCGGAGAACTCGCGCATCTGGCTGTAATTCTAGTGGAGGATTCCTCATTGATGGATGCGAAGTCGGATTCGTCTATCTGGTCCGCAATAAGAATACCGCGTGGATCGTTCGGCAACTGGGAGTGCCATATCTCGTGATGAGCATTGAAATCGCCAAGAACAATTCGGTTATTCCCTTGAAGCAGATGAATTATGCTAGGGTGATAACTTGCCCCAATGCTGTTGACGGGCGGAATGTATACATTGATGATCTCGATATCAGAATCATCGGAATGAACTGAGATGCTCATGACCTCAAGGAAAGGATCGAAACGGGGGGGAACAGGAGGCGGCGTCAGAGTGTATCTGACGTCTCGCTGGATGATAAATGCGAGGCCACCTCCATGATCCCTTTCCCTATCTCGTCTGATGATGTTATAATTCCCTGAGGACGAGAGGGAACAATTACTGGTCAACTTCGTCTCCTGGAGAGCAGCAATTAGGATGTTATTGTCGTGCATGAAATTGGTGATGTCAATAACCTTATTCCTTAAACCATTGCAGTTGAACTGCATGATTTGGAATGAGGCCATCGAGTCACCACCCTGCACTAATTGCTGCTGTGGGTGCCTTTGCTGAGACTGTTGGATGGAAGGATCACTGCTTTGCTGTTGTCTGGAATGGAGATTGGCGCGGTTCACTGGATCTGGATGACTAGGCGGAATGCTAGCCGCACTACTAGCGAGGGCACTAGTAGGGGTACTACTGAATGACAAACTAGTCGGAATGCTAGCTGTAGTACCACGGGAAGGAATAGCAGGAGAACTAGCAGAAATACTAGATTGGAAACTAGTATATGTACCAACAGATGGAATAGTGGTACTGGACGAACTGCTAGTAGAATAACTAGCTGGAATATGGCTACCATTAGATGGAATATTGGAGCCGGAACGAATACTAGTAGAATAACTAGTAGATGCACCACTGGATGGAAGTGTGGCACTGGAAGAATAGCTAGTTGAATAGCTAGATGCGCTACTAGTTTGGACACTAGAGCTGGCACTGCTGGATGGAATACTAGACGGAGTGCTAGTCGCAGTACTGGATGAATACCTAGCGGAAGTGCTAGTCCTTGCTGCACGGATGTTGGAGCAGCACGCGGCTATGAACCTGGGACTCCAGTCCCTGTGAGTACGCAAGGTGGTACATCTCCTCATATGGCACCAGTTTTTGCAGCCATTGCACTTAACGGATGTTATATTTTCCCAGATTACACCTCTGCATACTGAACAGATCCATTGAACAGGCTGAACAGTTTGCTGCGAGCGGTTGGAATTGCTCTGAGGTGCAGGGGACGGCGTGCTCGATGTTGTTGGCTGCTGACAGCAGCTGGCAATGTATCGTTGTGACCAGTGGCGGTGTGTGGTGAGACCTGAGCACCTCCTCAGGTGGCACCAGTTTCTGCAGACGTTACATCTAACGGACGGGGAGTTTGTCGCAATACGCCTATTGCACACTGAACAAATCCAGATCGATGGACCGGGGTTTTGCTCAATGCCGGCTCGAATTAGAAGGATGGCGAGCAAAGTTGCCGGCATATTTTGCTCACCTGTGGAAAAAACTTCCGGTTGATACAGCTGTCGCTGGGTTGACAATCTCTGGCCGGGATGTTGCCGGGTCGTTCCGGAGCGAAGATCCAATTGTCGTGGGAACGTAGTCTTGTTGTTGTAGTTTCTGGCTCACCTCAGATCTGTTCCTTTACTTCAAGTTTTTCCACTTTTTACTCAAAAAGTGTTATTTTACTTGATGTAAGCATAAAATTGATATTAGAGCAGTTCACAACTTATGCTACTTTTACCATTTTTATAGATAAAGGAACTGACTACTTATTAATTGTATCATGCGTGGTCTGTTTAAGTCCATATTTACATTAGGCAATTTTCTTTCCGACAATTGTCTGTTTGTCGGTGAGAAAGGGTGCTGAGAGGCAAAAATATGTTTTATCTATCTCTCCTTCAAACTGACAATTGCCGCAAGGAAAATTGCCTGATGTAAATATGGGAAAATTGGTTCCACCCAAGGCAAATTGAATTCCCGAGATATAGGCCAGTAAAGTTAATAAGATGAACCGGAAACTACAAAAACGATCTTATTTTGATTGAAAATACTTTAATCTGTCATAATTTTTGTTAACGTTTTCATGCGATTAATTCACAATAACAGTTAATTCGACAGAATTTGTTAGTCTGTCCCATGACACAATCTTCTTATTCCACCATGGTCTGGCCTTATCGCTTCACCTTATGTATTGCACCATGACCCGCACTAAATACTCTTTCTTTTTTAATAAGAAAATATTATTTTTTAGTTAATCTTAAAATGCTCTTATATCTGTACGCCTTTCTAAGACCTCAACGCAAGTTTTTGGCTTGAAATTTACAATTCCCAATTCTTTTAAAGATTTCATTTTGTCCTCCAACGGTGTTTCTTCGCTTTGCAAAGTTTCGTGTAACAGCATAGCAGTACCTAGGGCAGCATTCAACAACTTGTTAGCATCGTGGATTCTGAAATTCAATATATCGAATATAAATGTGAGTCTGATAGAGTATTGTTTTTAATATGTACCTTTTGAATAGTAAATCTGGCCTTCTGCAATACTGCCCAAATAACGCAAATAAATTACGTGTCATATCGTAATTGAATTGGGCTGCACCAGCTGGTGAAAATTTCGTATTCATAACCATACTGTCCAGCATAAATGCATCGATCTGTTGTGCTATTAATCTCAATGTTACATTGAAAAGATTCGATGAGAGTTCTCTTTCCAAATTGTGAAGAACTGTGACCATAACCTGAAACATTTCTCCGGCACTAGGTGATAGTATAAATGGTTCTTTGTTGTTTTGATCCGGCATGGTTGGCCAACAGTCATGTCGATACGGCATGGATTTGGCTTTTATTTCATTAACTGCTTTGGTGGCTAAATTTTTTAATAGCTTTTCAGTCCAATGCTCTAGTTCAGATACGGGATTTTCAAACACCGAGTTGATTTCTTCGGCATTGGGTCCCACCAAAGCTGCATGCAAATGCAAGTAATGGACATTTTCTCCCCATTCACTCAATACCATTTTAATGTAATTGATGGCATTTAAAATTGGTATACTATCGACCGTGCCGCTACTATGAAGTTGAACAAGGCGACGACGAAAATTGTCTATTAACTCCAGTTGTAAACTTAAGAATTGCAACTGATGTCCAGGTTGTATTAATGAGTAATAGCGATCCTTTATGGCCTCCAACAGACGTATAAATTGATCTGCACATTTGGGTATCTTTAATTCATCATCGTAAATATTGGGATCGATAAGAAGCCAGGGATTTTCTGCCTGCAGAATCATGTCCATTTTTTCGGAACAAACTAGAAATGGATGAGAATACAACGTTTTCGGATATGTACATATGTATGTGTATCTTCCTTACATCTTTCTTCCAATGATATCCATTTCAGCAAATACACTGGTTGTGTTATAACACATATGGCACTGGGAAAGCTTGCTGGATAACCAAAATTTTCTCTTAGCTCAGCTTCAAATGCCAGTGTTTCATCTAAGAGATGGGCGAAAAGATTTTCATCACGGCTTATTTCATCAATATCTGCTATTAACTTTTCAATGGTCAATTGAACTAAGCCGCGCATAAATTCCAACTAAAAAAACGTTAATTTGTGGTCATTTTTCTATGGAAATATGGAAAAAGTACTTACCCTAATATTGAAATCTAATTTTCCTGCCTTAACAGCAGATGTTTGGAATGTTTTGCCAACAAACAAGTGTGTCTCTTTACCCCAGTTTAAGATTTGTGTAAAAAACCATTCTGGTTTATCCAAGCGATTTGTCTGCTTAACCCCAGTGAAGTGATACATAAAGCTGAAAGAAGTTTATTAGATAACGTTTTATAAATGGGGGGAAGAGCAATCAGGGCAATCATGAAAATTTCCCTCGAAATTTTTAATAAATAATTTAGAAACGTGATATTCATAAAAATCAATATTTTAAAACATGAAATACTACTAGAATAACTTTTTTTGTCCTTTATTCATTTTTTTAATCAAGAAGTAAATTAAAGAATAACCTAAATATGGGAAATTCTCACCAAATCGACAAAAAATTTGAAATTGGGGAAAGGGAACAAATTTCGCGCGGAATTTTTATTCATGATTGTCCTGCATGTGATTCTTACCGCTGTCTATAGGGTGCCACTAAATATTTGGTTACTGTCGTCAAGGGTTGACATATAATGCTTGGTGTTATCATCTCTAGTTGTTCAGTTTCCTCGGCTGGGGATTTCAGCTGCAATTACAAAATAGCGAATTTTATGTACATTTCAGTTAAAATTTTTGTGCTTACCAGGAATAAGTATTCAGCTAATAATTGCCCTTTGGTAATATTATCGGCGGATGGCTTGATCAGTAAAGAATCTTGTTCTTTTTGTCCCCATTTCAAGGATTTTAAGACATTTTCAAATTCCCTGTATAAAGAAATGAGACTTGTAGTGCCTCTGGAATTTAAATTATCAGATTAAGCTTACTTGGCAAATCTTTCCTTTAACAAACCGTGCCAATGAATAGCTGTTTGATTGGCAAATGTTTTAAGGAAAGGTGCTTCAACATTGCTAAGACGCCCAACAACACTATGTTCGTAATCACCTTCTTCGTACAAATTCAAATAAAGATTTATCATTTTTGCCTCATCTTTACCGTTTATACATTGTGTCAAGGAGTGGCTGAAACAAAGGAAATTAAAAATATCGGTTTGAGAT
This sequence comes from Musca autumnalis, assembly GCF_047663935.1. Lineage (NCBI taxonomy): Eukaryota > Metazoa > Arthropoda > Insecta > Diptera > Muscidae > Musca > Musca autumnalis. The sequence continues at coordinate 118,513,884 of NW_027411977.1, read as the reverse complement.
TGATATTATAAAATTAAACCCAAACTATTGATACTTTTGTTGAGTAATTCAATTTAATTTCACCAATCACAATTACTCCGGTCCGATAAAATATTGTGAGAGATTTTGTTGTTTCTATATCAAAAACTAAGAGAACTTTAGTCTTCTTTCCTTTTCCGGAAGAAGTTATTGGCCATGTTGGCTTTTTATATTACAATTGATGAATAAATGAAATGAAATCTAAAGCCCACAACCCACAACAAAGCTGAGATTACGATGAATAACTTAACAGATACGAAAAAGTTACGGGGGGTCCGAACATTTTACCCTGCACCACAAATTTCGGAACAAATTGTCTTGACTTCTTGGTATCTCATAAGAAGCGAATTATTACGCCAATCCTTTAGGTAACAAACCCTCTACAAGAACATTTTAATCACATATTACAAAGACATGACTGGGTTAAAGCTAACGGTTTTTGCGGTCACAAGGTGGTTATCACTGCCAGATTCAAATATTTTCAAAGAGATGTCTCCATTTCCACATTGTCAATTTCAGGAATAATTTATCTTGATTTTTTTTTTAAATTACTCGCATCCTCTCCAACAATTACCTGATTTCTTGTATATCCTGGACAATACGCAAGTATTGAACCAATTTTTGTAACTTTCTGACTTGTTCTAAATCCGGCTTCACAGCATTCAGAGCTTTATTCGACTCCTTAATACGTTCTGCAAGTTTTCTTCCAAATTCTTCCAATTTGGCCATTTGGAAATCGATGCTATCACAAGAAAGTTGTTCACACTCAAAGGCAGACTTGAAACTTGAAATATTATTTGGTTCTTCATAGCTAAGCTGATGTAGAAAAAAAGAGACAACATTAACATTGGATCAGATGACATCTTGAAATCCACAAAAAAACTTCATACCTTCTCCTGTAATTTTTCCAAACGCGACTTGTAGTCCTCAACTAATATCGAAGCTCTATGAAGTTTTTTGAAATCGCTGCCAATTTCATTGTTGATCCGAGACAGAATACGTTCTTCGATTTTACTGTTCATTGAAATCTTAGACATTTTAAGAACAAAATATATAATTTAAACCTAACAAATCTAACACGACAACAAAATATTAAAATAATTATAAAGTTCAATTTAATGTTTCACTATAAGGGGTGACTGAACTAGTTCAGACCCTGGTAAAATAACCAAGGTAGATGTATCAAATAGTACGCTTGAAATCCAATAGATTTCAGATTAGCTTTCATTTGACATATACCCAAAGGAATTGACAGTTGAAATCGAGTGGATTTTGTAAATGTAAACGTAGTAAACATTTTTAAATGTCATTAGCTTTGTTCCTTTACGTTAAAGTTTCTTAAAGTTTTACCACTTTTACCATTTTTAAATCGGAAAGCGTACCTTAACCCCAAAAAGTAGTTAAACTTGAAGCAAAATTTAAGAGAGAGCATGCCAAAATGGCTTTCTCTTCTACTACTTTCTACTCGACAAATTTCGTGGTGTAAAAAGTGGAAAATCTGTTAAACTGCTGATTTGACATTAATTTGACAATTAAGGCAAAAGAAAGAAGAAAACAACGCGAATTGTCAAAGCAAAATAAAAACAAATAAAATAAGTATAAATAATTTATTTTGTTTGTTGTTATTTTTTAAGCAGCCATGTTTGCTATTTGACATCGCTGCAACATCTACTATTTTTCCGTTCCTTTACTTTTTACGTGAGAGCAATTTTGTTAGTTTTCTCTTTTGCTACTTTTACTATTAAAAAAGTAAAGGAACAAAGCTATTATGTGTGTTCGTTTACTCAAAATTGCTCTGTTCCTTTACGTGCCTGAGGTTACCATTTTTTACCATTTTTAACCTGTAAAGTGTTCCCATACTTTTAATAGCATACAATTTACATGAGAGCAGTTTACCACTTTTACCATTTTCTGCCACTGTTACCATTTTTAAAAGTAAAGGAACAGACCAAATTTGTACAAATAGTTAGTGGATAGTGTTCGTTTATAGCCCGTTTCCACGGTACGTCGTTCGTTCTCTATTCGTTGTTCGACCCTCAAATACGAATAAATTACTTGATTCCCCATACAAAATTCTGAGAACGAACGACGATTTTTCTACGTTGTTCAAGTAGAAATACTCTCCGAACAACGATAAAAAATGTCCCATCTCTAAAGTGCAGTACACATTGTCATTTTTGAATGACGATTTTTCGCAATTATCGATAACTGTCAAACCGTCCAGCAAGTACAAAATATTTTGTGGTTGCATGATGAATGACAAAAATGAACGCCCACACTAGCAAGCAACAACAAAGCTGTCATTCAAAACTGACAATGTGTACCCAGCTTTACAAATGAGAGCATTTATCGAAATAAATTAATTATGACAGACAAAATATAAAATTTAAAAATGTAGGGCTTTTTTAGAAAAACTGCAAGACATGAATGAAAGGTAAACGGTTCAACGATTAGTATATGTTCAAAGCTTATGCCAAGTTTACACTAGCGCTCCAAAATCCACTGGATTTCACGAAATCCTGAAATACATCCCGGTGTTTACACTTATTTTTTGTTGATTTCAAACATATCACAATGATCAATGTAGATGCATATGCGCAGCTTATCGAACATGAATTTTCACAACCCAGCAAAATGTTCGATGCCAAAGATGACATTCAATCATGGGTGCAAGTGATCTAGCATGTCATCTTTTTAGCATCTTCATCGATGAATTTTATATGAGCGTGGACCCCAAAAGATGACGTTCTTTTCTGGATCCTAAGCATGTCATTTTAACCAATGCGTTGACATGTCATTTCCACCAATGCTTTGGCATGTCATTTCTACCAATGATTTGACATGTCATTTTCACCAATGCTTTGACACGTCATTTTCACCCATGCTTTGACATGTCATTTTAACCAATGCTTTGGCATGTCATTTTCACCAACCCCTTGGCATGAAATTTTCATGTCTTGTTTGGAAAATGGAAATGCTGTATTGAAATATGGTTTTCATGAAAAACAAAACTCTTTATTAATTCAAACGAATTCATGAAATAGCTACAATTAATTTATCAGTTTAGTTTTTCAAAAGTTTACATCCAAAATTGCAATGTAATCACCACCGCTGCAACGCAAAAGATTACTTCATCCGTTCTCCGCAACTGATATTCTTTCATCTTACAAAAGGTTTTTTCAATTATCTCCCCATCACCAGTTCAGATTTCAACATGGACTCCAAATGCACTCCCTTAAGTATTTCTATTTCGTAAATTACTTTTATTGTTATTTTATAACAACATTTTGGTAATTTATACTCTTTTGTTTAGTGACGGAAATATGTAGGGATCTACAAGCCGGTTTGCTTTAGGGATCTCTAAGAACAAAATGTAACGAACGGGGAGGAGAGACTTTTTATGGAAAATACCATTTATGCTTCATTAATTTATTTTTAATTGTTTCTTTCCAAAAGTAGTTTCTTCTTTATTTTCAGATTCTTGTTCCTTTTCGTTTCCGACTTTTTTTTCAAATTCCAAGAAGCGAGATTTGATTGATTTCATTTTATGTCAGATTTAGAACAGACAAGGGAACTTTTAAAATAGCAATGTGTGCAGTCCGTTTCTATTTTTAGCTCGATGGTTGGGACTTCATATAATACCAATTGTTTAGAAGTTTTAGTTGTTTGATATGCAGGAAATGTAAGACAACATCACGACGACAGTTCTAACAACTTTGGTCTGTTCCAGAATCTGCAAGAATCTACTTATTTTTACTACGATAACAATTTTCCTTTATATTATCGGAAAAAATAGTAAAAAAAAGTAAAAAAGTATCAGTCGGCTTTGCCGACAGAGATATACCCTCAGCATATGTATATTGAAACAATTTTTTTCCCAAAGTACGTATGCATTTAGGGGTTTTAAAAATTTTGGGAGTTTGAACAAACAAAAATGTTGATTAGGATTAAAGATCAAAAGTTTTGCGGAGGAGATACTAAAAGCAATGGATTGACATTGACCGTTATGGAAGTGGATCTCCAGCCGCAACATATGGTGCCATAGGGGGTTTTTACACTCTTCGGTCTGTTTGCTCAAGAAGTATGGACTTGCCTCTAAAAAAAACTTTTACCATCGTAAATGAGGCAGCAAATGCAAGTTGCTTCAACAAAAATCAAAGTGATTTGATATCAGGTCTTAAAGTGAACTTATCCGAAATTTTGTTTGGAAGGTACCGGACGGAGTGGACAAATATAGTCCATATTTGAACCTGATCTATATCTGGTAGATATATTAGGATGTGTAAAGTATAGACCAATTCGGCCACTCCCTTCAAGAGTTACCGTACGAATAAATTTTCCGAACATTTTTGAACTTTTGTGGGGAGGGTACCTTAAGGAGTGGACCGATATGGCTTATCTTTAAACTTAAACTATGTTTGGACAAAATATTACTAAGACCATATTTTGGACCGAATCAGCAGATCCGTTCGAGAGTTATCTTGCACTCCAACTACCTTACACGGTGTCATAGGGGTTTTTTGCAACTTTCATGCTATTTTCTCAGGAAGTATGGACTTGCCCCTGATGAAGCTTGTACCGTCGTATGGAGGGCAGTGAATACAACTTGCTAAAACAAAAATCAAAGCGATTCGAGAGATGGCCCTAAACTGAATTTTTCCGAAATTTTGTGTGGGAGGTACCCGAAGGAGTGGACCTATTGAGACCATATTGGAACCTCATATTACTCTAGTAGAAAGTTTACACTGTACAAAGTATGGACCAAATCGGTCACTCCATTCAAGAGTTATCGTGCGCACAAACTTTCCGAACATTTTCGAACTTTTGTGGGGCAGGTACCGGAAGGAGTGGATCGATGTAGCTCATCTTCGAACTTAAACTAAGTTTGGGCAAAATATTAAGAAAGCCAAAATTTGAACCGAATCGGTTCATCCGTTCGAGAGTTATCGTGCGCTCCAGCCAGCAGGACAGACAGACAGACGGACGGACATGGCTAGATCGACTCCAAATTGTCTGAAACACATTTCGTCCAAACATACTTGGGGTCTAAAACCATTATTTCGATGAGGCACATTTTCATCGTATCAAAGTGTATATACCCTCCTTAGCCTAAAGGCTGAGGGTATAATTAGTAGATTTTTGCAGTACTGGAACATACCAAAATGAAAATAAACAGGTGTGTAAATAAAAACACAAACATAATCTCTATTGGATCGATGGAATGGGTACAAATGCTGATGAAAAGATCGGATCTTTCACGACTTCCTTTGCATTGGTTCAAATCCTAATGAAAAGATCAGATCTTTCACGACTTCCTTTGAACCAATGCAAAAGATGACATGAAATCACGTCATCGCAAAGAACCCCTTCCGTCAAATTTTGCTGGGAAGTTGTAAATTGAATTAATCATCAAAAATATAAAAATATAGAACTTTACAACTTTATTTGGAAAATTATCGTAGAATTATCTATATATTGTATTAATTGTGTATAGTACTAACAAATGAAAAAATAAAAAAATATTTTATCGTTGAGACATCATAATAAAAAATTTTGATAGATAAAAGTTGTGCTCAGAACCTGCATAATATTAGTACTTGCAGTAGTTTTCCCGTTTAGTGTGCTAAAAATGCGTCCCCGTACTCCGAAATGTAGCAAGACTTGCACTTCTCTTTAAACAAAAATAGCGCCGAATAACACCTTCTCCCGTTTTCTGCCATACAATTTTGGCCTAGTAGAAACTATCAGCAAGTATTTTCATTGGCATCTTATATGATAGCTGATACGTTGATTTTGACATTTATGCAATTTCCGTCATTTTTCCGTTCCCGTATTTTTTAAGAAATTTGTATAGGGAAGCAATTTTTGACTATTCGCTCTTTTTTCTAACACTACCATTAAAAAAGTACGGGAACACAATTAAAAATAGCATTGTAACAATGTAATTTAATATTTTTTCACATTGTTTACAAATTTTGATACTAAAATTTTTTGTTGCAGCAATTGACCATCTACCTTGTTTATTGTAATACGTGAAAAGTGTTGCAACTTTTGGTACTTTTTTATGCAGAAACAGGGTTGTATATCATGTGTACTGTGATTTCGCTGAAATCACGAAATGAGATGATTTCATTTTTGTATGCGAAATCATGATAAATTTTGCTTGATTCCGCGCGAAATCACGAAACGACGACGAATGTAAACTAAGCATTAGTCGATGGTCACACTAGCGAGTTTTTGTTACGAAAAATAAGAAGAGGCAACATCATGAACACAGAAAACCATGTACAAAGGTTTCACTACCTCATACCCCTCGCCTATAAACTCGAAGTCGCCATGTTGAAACAGCGCTAGTGTGACCTTCGACATAGCAAATTTTCTATTCTCTTTCATTGCAGTTACATTTTTTGTCCATTGTTTCAAATTCGCGTACAAATCTAGAAACAAAAGTCATATACCTGCCTGAAAGTCTGTATACACAAATATTGTTCTGACATGTCTCTCTCTCATTAATTTTGAAAATGGAAACATATAAAAAAAACAGAAAATACAAAAATTTTCAAAAAATATGAAAGAAAAGTGTGCAATTAAATATAAAATATACATTCGCAGGAAGTAGTAAAAGTTGTAATCTGCTCCCATATGAAATGTGTGGGGTCTGGAGTAAAGGAACGCTTTTCGAGTAAAAAGTGGTAAAAATTGAAGATTCTTGCACGTAAAGGAACAGAGCTATTATGACTGTTCGTTTACTCAATAACCCTGCGTTTACACATGACAGGCCAGTTGAGTATATGTATTGTTACGGAATTAGATTTAACTAATCTCCGTGTAGACGTGGTTTTATTCCCCGATACGATTTGTACCAAATAAAACAGGGTTCGTTTTAGATTACGTTTCTACAATGCTTTATTTACTTTATTACACTTATTCAGAACCGACTTTAATTACAAAGCACACAGCAAGTCTCTAGTTAGCACGCAGCTCTTATTTAACCGATCTGTTCAGTTCAACGCTTAAAACACAACTCAACTCGTCATTGCCAGTTCCCCTGTATTTATATCCCAAAGTCTCCCTGTTCGAGAGTCCTCTAGAAAATGTCTGGCAACTCCTCGAATATGTACAACGAACACACAGACGCACATTCGCACTAAGCGAACAACCAGACTCACATACATGGGGGATGATCAATGACGTAATTACAACAACAAATAAATGCAAGAAAAGAAGTAACAAACTAAACGATAATTACATGATTATGGCAAAACAAACAAAAGAACATTAACAAAAGGTAATGTAACGACTAGAATGATGAAGAGAGTTCTACATGGTAGTTGTTGTTGCTTAAATAAAATAACTGCGTAATAAAACGTTACGTTACAATTCAAATTTTTAAATTAACGGAAATTAAACTAAATTAACTTAAACCTATCAGTTACATTCGTAACATTGCCTCCCGCTTAAGCCTGTTCGTCCCGAATAGGCACAGTTCCCTCTCTGTGGTATGGGCATTGGTAACACTGCCTCCCGCTTAAGCCTGTTCCTCTTGACTAGACGCAGTTCTCGTTCCGTAGTGGTGGCAACCGATTTAGATGTACCCTCTACTGCGTCAGCTTTGGACTTCTGCTCTTCTGGACGTTGCTTTCTCTCCAGGAATCTTGACGTTATACCTTCTTTCTTTGTGGTCACCTTCCTAAGTGCCACCTGGTCTTCATCGGACTTGTCTTTCCTTGTTGTACGGCCGCTTTTCAATGGACGTTTCCTCGACGTACATCTTCGCTTTTTCCTCCTCGTTGCGAGATTTTTCCGCTTTCGTACTGGCCATTTTTCGGCGGCTTCCACCTTCAGCGTACGGACATCTACAGCGATTTCGTCAGATTCTGCGCTAGGGCGACACATGCTTTTCTTCTCTTTGTAGCCTACATTAATCGGTATTTCCACATTGGACCAAGTCATCACACGGTGCTTTATGTCCAGGTTTATATCGAAGGCAATCATGAAGTCTACACCAAGTATAACTTCGTCCATAATATCGGCCACTACAAAATCGAAATTTACAGATTTTCTACCCATGCTCAGCCTTTGGTAGGCCTTTCCATGCACCGTTTTAGTCTCGCCTGTGGCCGTCCGCAATTTGACTCCATTTAACGGCAATATCTTCCCTTTTACCAAATCCGGTCTAATAATGGACTTTGTTGCACCGGTGTCCAATGTCAAGGTACGCAATACACCATTGACGAAGCCTTTCACCGTTAAGTTGTGGTTCTTCTGCTGGACTATGGCTATAGAAATTGTGGGACCATCGTTTTCATCCTCTGCCAGCGGCGCCTCGTGATCGACGGAATTCATTTTATTTGATTCACCTGATATCTCTCTTTCCAGATTCTTGGCCACCGGTTGGTCGTCGCTTTTTGAAGGCGGTGAGGTGGATCTGGGCCTTGGTCGTTCCAATATGCATTCTCGTGCAATGTGTCCAGCTTTACGACAGTTATAATAAGTCTTCTTCATTCTAGCAGCCCCTCGTTTCACACACATCAGGGCATCTTTCAGCAGGTCGACAACGGTCTGGGAATTGTTGTCCTCAACTTGCAGCCTCCGCACGTTGTAAGCTTTAGGTTTCACCAGCATCTTCGCGGTTTCTTGGCCCAGGGCAAATGACACGGTTTCTGCAAATGTTCCTATCGGTGCCGCATACGTCGCAAATTTTATCTCTGGATCACGAATACCACTTGCAAATGTCTCAATCTTTATGCGGTCCACCAATGGATGTGTCTCTCCTGCATATGCCAACTGCGCCAACCGCTCAATATCAGCCGCAAAGTCTCATTTGGCTTCTGGACTCTTCCCCTCTGTTCCATTCGGTAGATCTCTTGCTTGTGTTCACTACCGTACCTACGTTCAAGAGCAGCCATTATATCCCCATAACTGTTTCTAGAAGCGGCGGGAATACTCTGTAATACGTCAGCAGCATCACCCTTCAATGCCATAAGGAGTGATACCGCCTTTTCGTTGTCGTTCCAAGAATCTCTAGCAGCCACTGTCTCGAACTGTAATTTGAACACATTGAAAGAGGTAGAGCCGTCGAAAACTGGAGGCTTAATTTTTAACGCGTTATGGATAGCTCTCACTGGACCGCCTTTAATTTCCAGTTCCGACATTTTCTTTTCTATGCCCAGAATCTTCTCATCTTGAGCCAGAAATTTCTCGTCAACAGACAAAATCTTTTTATCCAACTCTTTAATTTGTACCTCCATGTTTTCTACTCTCTTTTCAATCACCATCGTGATGTTCTCGAGTTTCTCGTTAATTGTTCTAGAATTTACCTCTAATTTTTCCTCTAATTTCCTGGAATATTCTTCACTCTTTCTGGAATTTTCTTCCATTTTAGCATCTAATTTCTCCATCATTTTACTGGAATTTTCTTCAACCATTCTACAATTTTCTGCTTTCATTTCCATCATAAGTCTGGAAGTTTCTTCATTCTTTCTAGACATCTCTTCTAACATCTTACAGTTGTCAGATTTCATTTCCGCCATAAGTCTGGAAGTTTCTTCATTTTTCTTATTCATTTCCATGGAGCTACCTTCTATTTTCTTAATTTCCAGCATCATCATAGCCAGCATTGATTTCAAATCGTCAGCCCTGGCAGCTACCGACGAAACTTCCTCAACGCTGGATTCTCCCTTTGCCGGTAACTCGACTTCCTCCTTACCGTCGAACTCATATTCATCGATGTTTATTCCACGGCGCTCGAACTCTTCCAACAAGCGTTTTTGTAGTTCGGCCTTGTTGCCAGTAGAACACAACTCCAACTTACTTAGCTCCTTCTTCAAGTCTTCCACTCGTAGATCCTTAAACTTCATTGTAGGATGATCGTAATCTCACTTCCTGACACCAATTGTTACGGAATTAGATTTAACTAATCTCCGTGTAGACGTTGTTTTATTCCCCGATACGATTTGTACCAAATAGAACAGGGTTCGTTTTAGATTACGTTTCTACAATGCTTTATTTACTTTATTACACTTATTCAGAACCGACTTTAATTACAAAGCACACAGCAAGTCTCTAGTTAGCACGCAGCTCTTATTTAACCGATCTGTTCAGTTCAACGCTTAAAACACAACTCAACTCGTCATTGCCAGTTCCCCTGTATTTATATCCCAAAGTCTCCCTGTTCGAGAGTCCTCTAGAAAATGTCTGGCAACTCCTCGAATATGTACAACGAACACACAGACGCACATTCGCACTAAGCGAACAACCAGACTCACATACATTGGGGATGATCAATGACGTAATTACAACAACAAATAAATGCAAGAAAAGAAGTAACAAACTAAACGATAATTACATGATTATGGCAAAACAAACAAAAGAACATTAACAAAAGGTAATGTAACGACTAGAATGATGAAGAGAGTTCTACATGGTAGTTGTTGTTGCTTAAATAAAATAACTGCGTAATAAAACGTTACGTTACAATTCAAATTTTTAAATTAACGGAAATTAAACTAAATTAACTTAAACCTATCAGTTACATTCGTAACAGTATTGATTGTCAAAATCCCAAAATTTGCCTGTGTGACGTGGGCGTCCAGACAACTGATAAAACGGTTGTCTTTTTTGTTATTTGAAATTGTTTTATTTATTCAAAAATGTCCATGTTTACTGTCTACCAAAATTACAAGACAGTGCCGAGGCGACTAGCCAAATGTTTGTATGTATTAGTATTGGTTTGTTCCTTTACTTTTGAAAATGGTAAAACCGGCAAAAGTAGCAGAAGTTATAAAATGCTCCAATATGAATAGTATTGTGTCTGAAGTAAAGGAACACTTTTCGAGTAAAAAGTGGTAAAACTTGAAGATTCTTGATTGTAAAGGAACAGAGCTTATGTGTGTTCGTTTACTTACAATTAGTAAAAATTGTTACTGGATGTTGTTCGTTTACTCTACAGTACCATGCAAAATACCATAGTCTATTACAATCATGGCACAATAAGAAGGTACAGCTCCAAAAACAGCTGATTTTCAGACTAGTTGTCAAAATGCATTATAATAAAATCTCATACAAAATGTAAACAAGCAATTCACAGCACTGCATTATTGTGATCAAATTTGACGTTTGGTATGATTTGATGTAACACCTCTTATTCCACCATGATTACAATAAATGACTGGACTTGTACAAATTATTGAGTAAACGAACAGACCTAGTAAATCACAGTTGTATTTGCAGACAGTCTGTCTTTTGTAAACGCCTAGTAATTTGGACTTACACTATGTTTACATTTACGAAATCCACTCGATTTCAGATGTCAATTCCTTTGCGTATACGTCAAATGAAAACTCATCTGAAATCGATTAGATTTCATTTGACGACTTATGCTTGGTTGACATTTACGAAATCCACTCGATTTCAACTGTCAATTCCATCGCTTAAACGTCAAATGAAATCGAATTTATTTCAGATGAGTTTTCATTTGACGTATACACAAAGGAATTGACAGTTGAAATCGAGTGGATTTCGTAAATGTAAACCAAGCATTAGCAATGGAATTGACAGTTGAAATCGAGTGGATTTCGTAAAGGTAAACATAGTATTATGCTAGGTTTACACTTACAAAATCCACTCGACGTCAAATGGAATCAAACCGATTTCAGGTGTGATTTCATTTGACATATATGCAAAGGAATTGACAGTTGAAATCCACTCGATATCGGATATGTAAATGTACTATTATACCCCGTTTGCACTTAACCGGATTTAATAAACCCACTCGGTTTCAAATGTCAATTCCAAAGCGCAAACTCTAAAGCCACACGCTGAAACTTTCATACGAAACTTTCCCATTATTTTGGCGTTCTTAGGTCGAGTTTCCCAATACAGTAATTTCATAGAATTACTTTAGTATGGAACTCGATCTATAAACGCCAAAATAATGGGAAAGTTACGTATGAAATTTTCAGCGTGTAGCTTTAGAGAAACATCAGATAAATCCTCATAAAAAAGGTTAAATGCCTCGACACATAAGCGGCTGGCTTTCTGACTGAAGTCATTTCAGAGAATAAAGAAATGTCAGAACCACATTTGAATTAGGTCGAACATGGTCTTTAAGGCCTCGACGCATAAAAAGCATGGCATTCTTGCTTAAGTCAAATCTGATAAAAGACTAAAGACCAAGTTCGACCTAATAAAAAGATTTCAGAATCACATTTGAATTTGGTCGAACTTGGACTTTAGTCATTTACCACATATGACTTAAGTCCTTGGTCTCACTAGAGTGTTTCATTGAAACAATTTCATGAAAACAAGGGTTCCTAGGTCGAGTTTCACAGTAAAGTGATATCATAAAGTTGCTTTACTAGGCGTTTACACACAGACAATATTGGCAAGACAATAGCAAAGTTACAAACCATTTTCACCAATATATTCATACTTTTCTCTATACATATTTAAAAATGTATAAAGTTTTTGTGAAAGAGGTTTGTATTTTTGCTATTGTCTTGTCAGTACTGGCATTTGTAAACGCAGGGGTAGTGGGGAACTTATCTGATCCAATGTGACTTTCGACTAATGGGTACTTTACACGATATGTTTTTTACATATGAGTTGTCACTTCTCCCATACAAAATGTATATTCAAAGTGACAACTCATATGTAAAAAACATATCGTGTAAAGTACCCATAAGCATGAATGCCATGCTTCTTATGTGTCGAGGCCTTTAGTCTTCAGCCAGAAAGCCAGCGGCTTATGTGTCGAGGCCTTAACCCGGCAAAAATCTTTGAACAAGCTGCATCGCCTGCTTCATTTCTGACCAAGGCGTATTTACCAAGGTAGATACATCAGCCAAAAACTGCAACCAAAACCAGTTCTGTAGGCCTATTCTGTAACTTTTATCGATTGAAAAGTTATTAAAATATCTTTTGTTTTTGTAACAACTACAAAACAAACAAATGTAATTGTTGTAAAACAAACAAGGAGTAAAGTTGTTAAAAAGTTACTGAATAGAGGGGCTGTTTATTTTACAACAATTTCATTTGTTTGTTTTGTAGTTGTTACAAAAACAAAAGCCATTTTAACAACTTTTCAATCGATAAACGTTACAGAATAGGCCTACAGTACTGTGAAATATCAAACATGTTTTCCAAAAAGTAAAGCAATTCACACATTTTTTAACAAAATCTCATTAGGCAAGTATTAATAAACGCATTATTACAAAAATTCATAAAAAATCCACAATTTTTAATTTTGCGTGTTTCAATTACAACTTTTTTGACAGCTAGCAGTACATCAGCTGGGCTGATGTTCCATGTTTCTGACATAATAAAGACAAAAGAATAAAGGCCTGCGTACATAAGCTGCTCTGCCTGATTGCCTTGCTTTCCTACTTAATTTTTATTCTTTTATCAGAAGTAAGCAAGGTAAGCAGGCAAGGCAGCTTATGTACGCAGGCCTTAAAGGCCGAGCAAATTTCGAACTAGGTTGCTCTTTTCTTTTTTATTCTTTTACCAGAAGCAAGCAGGCAGCTTATGTACCCAGGCCTTAAGGTAGAAACACAATGAAATACGCCGCTTTTTCACGCTCAGTTTCATGTAATAGACTAAAGGCCAAGTACTACCTAATTCAAATGCATTAGACAGCATTTGAATTAGGTAGTACTTGGCCTTTTGGAACAGAATGAAATACGTCGCTTTTTTACGCTCAGTTTCATGTAAAAGATTAAAGGCCAAGTACTACCTAATTCAACTGTTGCCTAATTTATTTGAGTTAGGTAGTACTTGGCCTTTATTCTTTTACATGAAACTGAGCGTGAAAAAGCGACGTATTTCATTGTGTACCCATGTTTGTATTAGTATCGTTTTTCTGTGCTTCGGATGTTCTCAGTTTGTCACACCCACATGCAATAGATGCTGAGAGTGGGTGCATTTCAGGGTCGTTCTGGACTCGCCCATGCGATGGACTAGGACAGAAACCAAGTTCATGCTGCCAGTAAGTGCTCGCCTCCCCCTCCAACAGTAGTCGGACACGCAACACTTAACACCAGCCGTTGTTGTTTCAATTCCTGAAAATTCAACCTTTTTGCAATTTAATTGCAATGAGCTCCGAGGTAAGATCGAGGAAATAGTGGATTTCATGAGTCGAAAGAATATCAATGTCGCGGCGGTGCAGGAAAGCAAGCTCAACAACAACTGGAGCATCAATCCAATCTTTGACCAGGGGTTTCTCCTCAACAATTATGTGTTTGTGTCCCTGTATTTTTCACCATAGGAGCGGCAATTTATCCCGGAATGCCTGCTCTAAGCTCACACATGACAACAATGTTGAGATGTAGGGAATGGGTGCACTTCCATGGGTGCTGTGGCCTTAGTCGCACCCAGGATTAATGCGATAGGTACGTTGCTGCATGCTGCGCCAGAACATCTCCCATCGCCGGAATACGAGACGCTCCCGCAGCGAAATTATGGACTTTATATGGAAAAACACCATGGTCGCCGCAATCCAGGAAATAATTCTCACCGCCTCCTGCAGCTTGCAACCTTGCTGAAGTTACAATGTTTTGCGGAAGGATCGCACAAAAAGGGGAGGAGGAGGAATTGCCTTCCTAATACACCGGTCTGTCCAGTATAGCCTATCTTGCTTGATCTTGACTCTAGTGACTAAAACATGGAATCGTCTTGCATGGAATGTATGGGGGTTGGCATTCCGTCCTAGGGGGTACAGCGCTGGCCCAGCAAATTAATAGCTCCACGTTTTGCACGGTGAATTAAAAAGCTCCTACGAGGATTAGAGGAGATTGCCACACCTCGCCAGATATCAACTTGTGACCATTGTGGCACCAGGTTAGTTATCCTGCCAGCCCGTCATTTCCCAAGATCAGAAGAACAGGGAATAAGGCTCTCAAGTCGCTTGCTGGCAGCAATAGGCTGGCCTGTGGTGAGCTATGCGGCACCAGTGTGGTGTTCAAATGTCAGCGCTACACAGAATATTCAAACCTGCCAGAAAGCCAACCTGAGGACTGCAACAAGGTGCCACATGACACCTTCATTAGGAGGCGAAAATTTTACAGGTGCATCACCACAAGATATTGACGATACGCCCTTGGAGCATCCCTGCCACATTCTAGTAGACAAGCTTTCCCCACACAGGTACGTCATGAGAGATCTTCGTGATCTAAAGGGAGAGGTCCAAAGATACACACGAGAATCTCTAGATTATCCAGCCTCTCAGGCAGGCTTGAATAACATTCAGCACAAAGGCACAGCGTGCCTTACTCGGAGGCCATCCCCCATCTCAGCAGAAGAACCCCAGCTTCGAAGACAAACACGAGTGGTTTTTGCCGAGTCAAGATCCGGACGATGCACCAGCCTCAATTCTTATTGGGCCCGATACCGAACACCCGCCAATACTATGAACTGGGAGCACACAACACTCTGTATTTGTTTAATAATAAATCCACTCACCTGTCTCCTGAATCTTTATGGACGGAACCAGTCCAGGTTGCAGCATTTTTATGTATTGCGATGCGTTTGCGTTTGGTATTTTTTTAGCGCAAGATATTTGTATTAACGCACGATTTTGACATACCCTTTTGTATTACAGATTGCGGCGGTGCCAGAAAGGAAAATGGAACAAAAATACATGCAAAAGGAGATACGAAAACGCATTGGAGATGTATTTAATTGCCTTACGCATCGCATTTTTCTTACGCATCGCAATAGAGAGTAACCCCCCAGAACCAGATAACTGTATAAAATATACGAACAAACATATTTGCATTGCTACAACAACAACCAAGGAACCCATGGTAAGACTAGGAGTGTCGTGCCGAAGAGAAGAATGCGACATATAGGCTTACTCTGTAGTCAGCAGCAAAGCGTAGCGCACGAGATATCGGGAAAAAAGGTGAAACGTCTTTTCAGCAGAAAAATAGAGAAATGGAAAAGTGGGAGTGTGAAAAAATCTAGATGTGCAGGAGCCAAAATGAGCCCGAAAATCCTAGCAAAGAGTGTTTCACTCAAACTGATGGCTTTGGTAGAGGTACATCCTCCTCTAGAGAGCAGCAAGATAATTCAATCCCAAAAGATGGTGTTGAATGTATACCGCCCGGCCAAGATGAGGTAATCGCAGCACCAGGAGCCGAAGGCTTACCATCCGAGCAGTTCCAAACCGGATGCGACACGTTGATAAGGTTTATACATCATCTAATTAGCACCATCTGGCAAGAAGAACGCGTACCCGACAATTGGGCATATGTCTGCTTCTTATTGCTTATAAGATAGTGTCAGGGATATTGAGCGAACGACTGAAGCTTATGATCAACGAAATAATTGGACCCTAACAATGCGGCCCGATGTTTGCCATGAGGCAAATCCTGGGAAAAAACAAGAGATACAGATCCACACTTACTTATAAATACGAGCTGCAGGGCGAAGAGGAGGGACTGTCGCGAGCCGATTTCAGGTAGGGACTCCCTACCTTCAATGTGTTCCCCTAACTCCGGGGAGTTAACCGACCACGTATCTGTAGATGTTCCAGAGCCTCGTTGATACCTGGGTGACTCAACGAGTATTAGGGTTAGCTGCCAAGTTCTTGACGTGATAAAGAGGCTATGCGCAGTGGACCTCAATCCCTCTATAAATCAATGACTAATGGATATACAAACTTTTAACAAAAAAAAAAAAAACTAAAAATCAACCATCGACTGATGTAAGTGTGGGGCCTTGACACCCTCAGTCTTCACTCCGATAAGTGTATCAACCTTACTAACCCTGACCATCACATATATAGACACGGACAAAATACCTTAAAATACTGTCGCCGGCAGCTCGAGGAATGGACTAAACTAAGGGCGGAGATGACGATCCGGAACTGGCTCATATAAATGATAGCCTAAATAGCCATAGTTTTCACTCCTCAACCTAATTGAGGAAAATATACCCCTAACTCTCAAGGATGATATTTGTAAGAATTTATGGCTGACGGAAGAGGATAAAGCCATGGACTCGACAGTGATCCATGTCCCAACCTCTACTTATAATACTGAGACCCAATCCCGCCCGACTTGTGTCGGACAAATCCGAAAAACCTTTGTTTCTCAGGCAAAAAGCACTGGATAGGGAAAGCGACCAAAAATCCCAAAGTCAAAGAAGCGAAGTATAAGAAAGTATGATCAAAACATCATCAGCGTAAGGGAATTTCAGCTGATACGATTTAACCTCAAGTTCATGAGGAACTATCCTCAAGTTTTACTAAAAACTCTGGAAAGACTGCTGGACCTTGGCATTAGAGCCAAGTTTTCAGCCACAGACCTAAGTTCCGCCCAACATGCCTACCTAAAAGGCAAATCGGTGGAAACAGCATTAAACGAGGTAGTTGGACACATTGAGAGGAATATGGATGGCTCAGACTATACGCTAGCGGCATTTCTCGACATAGAGGGGGCCTTCAATAACGTTAGACTTGAATCCATACACAGCTCTCTAATAAAACTAGGTGTCTCGACTATACTGGTCAATTGGATTGACGGCATGCTCAGTAGCCGAATAATCAATTCAAGCATCGGTGGAAGTTCCATTCGGAAGCAGGTCACTAGAGGTACACCTCAAGGTGGTGTAATATCACCACTACTGTGGCTTCTAGTGATAAATGAAATACTCAAGGATTTTGATAGGCAGCGCATAAAGACGATCGCGTATGCAGATGACGTTGTCATCATGTTCAGTGGGAAGTTCCCACAGACACTATCAGAACTCTTGCAAGGAGCTCTAGTCAAATTATCTAGATGGGCACTTAACAACGGACTCGGAGTGAACCCATCAAAAACAGAGCTAGTTTTGTTCACAAATAAAAGGAAGGTCAGACCATTCACCCTACCAGTGCTGGATGGAGTTAGTCTTGAACTCTCTTCGGAAGCCAAATACCTCGGCGTCATTCTTGACCACCAACTCACGTGGAAAAGGAACGTCGAGGAGCGCACCAAGAGAGGTCTAATAGCTCTATATTCCTGCAAGAACTCCATTGGTAAGAGTTGGGGCCTGAGACCAAGGGTCGTTCATTGGATCTATACGACCATTGTCCGCCCAATTCTTACTTATGGCTCTCTGGTTTGGTGGAATGCTCTGAACAAAACGACATATCTAAACAAACTGAACAGCGTCCAAAGAGCGGCATCAATTCTAATAACTGGTGCCATGAGGAGCACTCCACAAGCTGCCTTAAATGTGCTACTAGATCTACACCCACTGGACCTAGTAGTGCAGGAACAGGCAGCAATGAGTGCCCTTCGGCTGAAGGAGCTAGGTTCATGGCGCAGTTCGGAACACGGACGAGCTGCAATCCTACGTCGATTCGGACTACCAACGGCCTTGGGGAACATTAGTGACTATATGTCACCACAAATGTCGTTCGAGGCAGTGAAGGTGCATATACCCCATAGGGATGATTGGACACTTAGTAGCCCACCTCTAGACGGTATAGAGATTTAAACCGACGGCTCTAAGATGGAAACAGGCACAGGAGCAGGTGTCTACAGCAATTCCCTGGATCTACATACGTATTTCATACAAGCTGAACGAACATTGTAGTGTCTTCCAAGCTGAAATCTTTGCGATCAGGAAAGCGGCGGAACTGATTAACAACATGAGAGGGGATATATCTGGACCGGTGACTATCTTTGTTGATAGTCAAGCGGCCCTAAAATCTCTCAGGTCCCTATATATCAAGTCCACGGCAGTTCTGGATTGCAAACACGCTTTGGAGCCACTAAAATCAATCGTCACCTTGTGTTGGGTCCCAGGGCATTGCAACATCGAGGGAAACGAGGCAGCCGACGAACTGGCACGCTGCGGATCGGAGTCACAAAACATTGAAATCGACAACTCCATCAAGCCACCACTGTGCCACTTCAGGAGAGAGATAATACAAAAAGGTCGGGAAAAATTGTGCCAGCACTGGCAAAACTTGCCCAGCTGCCGCACATCAAGGGCAATCTGGCCAGTCCCGTCGAAGACAAGAACCGCCTCACTGCTCTCAATGAGGAAACCAGACCTGAAACTAGCAGTGGGGATCATCACGGGTCATTGCAGAACGAGATCCATGACAAGTAAATGGGAAGAAGACTTGGCCGACTACTGTAGGCTTTGCGAGGATGAGGAAGAAATAGAGACGATTGAGCACCTTTTATGCCGCTGTCCTATGCTCATTTCCAGAAGACTGTGTACCATGGGGGTACATACCATCCAATCGCTAACAGCATTTAGCCAAGCAGAGCCGACCGATCTACTTCACCTTGCTAAAGGCCTGAAATGGCCCCAACGTACTGGGATTGCAACAAACACCACCTCTGCACAGTAGCGTTGTCTAACTCATTCCAACTACATTTCATTTCTCATCCACAGGCAATACACCATCACACCACACCTATGGTCTCTTTTAAATCGCACCCATAACCGTCAATTCACCAACAATCACCACCACTAACTAAGATGTCAAAATGTCATACACAGACCGGATCAGAATCCACAGAACCTACATCCACAACCACATCACCTACAATCTTCATCCATACACAACCACAGTCAAACATACGTATACACATCACACCAGAATATCTTCAATATCCAGGATGAACACAATGGACCTCAAGGTCTCCGAGTGGAGTGGCTGCCCATACAGCAGCTGCGCATCCTATAACCTAACCTAACCTAACCCGAAGCATGTTGACAACACTACATCGACAAGGCTGACCCCAATGGGAGCATCAGCGACTGTCATTTTAAGGACATCCTTATCTCAGACGTGGTTGACCAAAGGAATGAATGTACGGCTTGGCCAGGCTGCTCTGCACATGGGGTCACGGCGATTCTTCTTTATTTGCAAATTCGGTATTCGAATATAAGCGACCATACAATTGTAGCATATTTCATTGCAATTACATAGATTACAAATGTGATATTTTTTTCATGAAATTTATAAATTATTGATAATTCTTTCAAAACTGCTTCTATTTCTTGATATACTGAGAAGATTAGCCGTGTTGTTGATATTTGTCCAGTCTTCTATGTTTTTTATCCAAGTCATCTCTTTTCTGCCTCTGGTACGGCGTCCTTCAATGGTCATTTTAAGTATTGCCTGCAGGAGCTTATACTTTCCATGTCGCATGATGTGTCCTAAGTATGCCGTTTTTCGTTTTTTGATGACAGATACAAGTTCTCTCCGTTGGTTCAAGGTATTTTTAATACTCTTCGATAAATCCACATTTCGAAGGCTTCTAGTCTTTTTATGTCAGCAGCTTTAATGGTCCAGACTTCTGTAGCGTATAATAAGACTGACCATACATAACATTTAATAAATCGTACTTTTGTCTCAATGTTTATATCATGGTTGGTCAAAACTTTTTTATATTTGAAGAATGCATCTCTTGCCATTTCTATACGACATCTTATTTCCTTTGAGGGATCCCATTGGTCATTAATTAGAACCCCGAGGTATTTAAAACTTTGTACTCTTTCGACGTGTGCGTTGTTTATTTTTAACATTGTTTCATTGTGCGAATTTTTCTTACTAACAATCATCAGTTTTGTTTTGTGTGTGTTAATTTTAAGACCATATGATTCGCTGCGTGAAGTGAGTGCATTTACTAGTTTTTGAAGTCCGGATATACTATCGGCTAATACTGTGGTGTCATCTGCATATCGGATGTTATTAATATAAGTACCGTTTAGTTTTATTCCTTCTTTTATATTTTTGACGGATTCTTGGAAAATTCTCTCTGAGTATATGTTAAACAGCAACGGAGATAAGATACAGCCTTGCCTGACCCCTCTTGATATCAGTATATCGTCGGTAAGATTGCCGTTGACATCAATCTGTGCAGTTTGATGCCAGTACAGACTCCGAATGCACCTGAGTTCTTTGTCATCTATCCCAATTGACGAAAGTATCTCCATTAATTTGTCATGGTTCACTGTGTCAAATGCTTTCTCATAGTCGACGAAGCATAAAAAAATGTCCTTGTTAGCCTCTCGACATTTTTGAATAAGGACCTGAACACAGTATAATGCTTCCCTCGTCCCCATGCCTTCTTTGAAGCCGAATTGATTTACACCCATAGCTTGTTCACATTTTTTATAAATTCTGTTG
The DNA here is from genome assembly GCF_047663935.1 of Musca autumnalis. NCBI lineage: Eukaryota > Metazoa > Arthropoda > Insecta > Diptera > Muscidae > Musca > Musca autumnalis. The sequence continues at coordinate 118,492,727 of NW_027411977.1, read as the reverse complement.
TGTATAATTTTAAGGAATATTTTAAGAGCGTGGCTCATTAAGCTGATGAGTCGGTGGTCACCACAGTGTTTCGCATGACTTTTCTTAGGAATTGCTTTAAAAGTTGATTTTAGCCAGTCTTGAGGGTAGTGTCCTGTATTATATACATGATTCATTAACCTTGTTAGCAGGTCAATATTATTTTCATCTATGAGTTTTAGCATTTCTGAAGGAATTTCATCCGGTCCTGTTGCTTTCCTATTTTTCAGAGATGTGATCGCAGATTCTAACTCGCTCTTAGTAATGTTTGTTCCAGTCATCGCTTGTGCTGATTGGGTATTAAAACTTGATCTGTTGACGTCTGTAAATAGGCTTTGAATGTAGTTCTTCCAAATTGCTTGTTTCTCTGCATTCTCAAAAGCTGGTTCATTATTATTGTTATACAGAACTGGCGACATAGTTCTATGATATATACCAGCTGCTTCTTTCAATTTCTTGTGTAAATTAAAATCATCGTGTAAGTTTTGTAATTTTTCGATCTCCTGGCATTGGCTATTAATATGTCTGATTTTTGCAGCTCGAATTTTCATTTGAATCTCCCTGTTTAATTCCCAATACATTTCGTAATTCGAGTTTTTGTATCGTCGTCTTTCGCTAAGGAGTTCTTGTATTTCATTTGTCACGGCGATTAGCTATAAGAAAAAGGAATCACCAGATTTTTCTTGTTCAAACAGATAATTACATTGACTCGCGTTGGGAAGGCAGCAAACTGGAATGTCGTATCTCTCAAAGAAATATCATGTGGGATGGAGAGCTCAGTATGGGTCCCTTTTCCTTCGATGGTGTTGGATCGAATACTGAAGTTAGTTGAAAAGCAGAACGTCGGTCTTCAGATGAGAAAATCAAGAATTCTTAACTCCTTCCGGGAGAACGACGGACTTGCCATCAAATTTGTCAACTACAAGTCTGGAGAGGACTACTTGTTTTTAGACTAAGAAGATTATGCTTCTAAATACCTCCAAAGCACCAATAGGTAGAAAGCTGCAAAAGCTTAGCTTTTTGCAGATAATGGGCTAAGACGATTGTGCTTCTAAATAGGTAGAAAGCTGCAAAAGCTTATCTTTGTGCAGATAAATCTAAATCAGGTAAACGGACTAAGTGACAAGACTTATACAGCGTTCGCCGCCTCGGATGGGGACAGGATAAGGACATGCATAGTAGCTAAAAACAACCTTAATTTAATCCTCCTGTCTAATCACAGTTTAGGTGGCATTACCAAAGTACCTACATGTACTACAGTACCTAACGTTAGAGTACATAATAATTTAACGATATTTAATAGGGGTAACATCCCAACTTTTCAAAACAGACTAAACGGGAAAGTGATCGATATAATCGAATCACTTCACTCGAAGACCTTAAGGTCCATTGTGGTCATCCAGAATATTTCGACTATTGCTTTGTGAGACTGCATATGATTGGTTGGTTGATAAGGGGTGTTGTGTAATTGGAGAGGATGAGTTGATGTGGATCAGGTGAGAGTATTGTTGTGGATGTCAGCTTTGGGGAAGTTCGGGCTATTGAGTTGTAGATTTTTGTTGAAGGTGATGAGTTCATGTGAATCGAGGTTTGTTTTATTCGCAATGTAAGTATTGTTGTGAAGGATACGAGCTCATCTTGAAATTAGTTAAGAAGGGGATATAGACGGACACCGACAAAGAAGGTGCTCGATTGATTCCGTCTCCTCCTCATCCCCACATAACCTGCAGTATTCGATGTTGTTGTCATTCCACTTGCTTGTCATAGATCTGATTTCCGTAGTGAGAGAAGGGACGCAGTTCTACGCCCAGAGATGACCAGCCAGATAGACTTCAATAGCTTGCAACCAGGTACATCTTGCCAAATTTTTACGGTTTTCTCTACGTAGAATTTGCTGAGTTTGCTGAGGAAAACGCAGAGGAGTGGCTTGACACAGTCCCCCACCCTTAGGACCGAGGATTGGGAGCCTCGCCAACTATCCCATTACCTTCAACATCGCAGTGTCCTGGTACCCAGCAAAAATTGACGTCTATGTTACTTGCTTTAAGGATAGACCTACAATTTTGAACAATCATAGATTTGATGGTATAGGATGCAAGCGCCTTCAAAGCAGCCTTGCTATCTACATAGATGGTCGCTGTAATACCTGCGTTGTCTGTGGTTTCTTCTAGTAGTTCTAAGGCTTTTGAAACAGCAATAACCTCTGCCTGGAAAAACCTACAGTTGTACGAGCGTCTGATATTCAGCTCTTCACAGTACACACCAGCTCCAGTACCATACTCCATTTTTTGAACCATCGGTAAAAATGGATAGACTGTCAGGAAATGGTTTTCCCTGCTCCCAAGCACTTCTGTCAGGGATAAAAACATTCGCTATGTCAAAGTCCAGGAATTGTGAAATATAATCAGTATCACCCCCTCTGTCATTTAGTCCAATCTGACAGCCTATCCGCTGTAGAATACTAGCATATCCAAGCCGTGAACAACGCCACAGGTTAATCCCCTTAAGCCTCAAGGCACTCCGGGATGCTTGTACTGTGCCAAATATCCGCAGTTTGGAAATTCAATATAGCATGATGAGAACTGATGCAGCCCATTGCACTGCAGATAACCTGGACAAGTTCATGTTAATGTTCAGGGCCTGCCACCAGCCGAGACATCCATAGGTCAGAATGGGGCAGACCACTGTTCTATACGGGCAGTGTATTACATATGGTCTTAGGCCCCAGCTCTTACCTATGAAGTTCTTACAAGAATAGAGTGCAATTAGGCTCCTCTTGGTGCGGTCCTCCGTGTTCCTTTTCCATCTTAGCCGATGGTCAAGGACCACTCCCAGGTATTTCGCCTCAGTACAGTCAATTGTACCCCATCTAACATGGGCGGTGTGAATTCATCAATTTTCCTTTTCTTGGTGAATAGTACCAACTACGACTTTGACAGGTTAACACCAAGGCCATTGTTTTGAGCCCAGCGTGAGAGTTTTACCAGTGCACCTTGCATTAGTTCAGACAGCGTAGATAGATATTTACCACTGATTAGGATTACTACGTCGTCTGCGTATGCAACTGCCCATTAACCACCACAAGCCAAATATAGGGGAAATAAAACTCCCTCTTGTGGAGTGCCTCTGGTGACAGATTTCCTAACGGAAATCTTCCCAATGCTAGAATTTATTAGCCTACTTCTCAACATGCTATCAATCCAATCGGTTAGGATAGAGGGGATACAAAGTAGGTCTAGAGCAGAATGAATGGATTCGAGTTTCACGTTGTTAAAAGCTCCTTCGATATCCAAGAAGGCAGCTAGGGTAGTACTCGAACCATCCATATACTTTTCTATATAACTCAGAACGTCACGCAACCCTGTTTCTGTCGATTTCCCTTTGTTATAAGCATGTTGTGAATTACTTATGAGGTCATGGTTAATTTACGATCTAATTTTCAAATCTAGTAACCTTTCCAAAGCTTTTAGAGGAAAGGAGGAAAGATTGATCGGCCTATAGTCCATAGGTAACGAGTGACTTGTTTTCCCAGCTTTAGGAATGTAGGTCACGGTTACCTCCTTCCATAGTGCCGGTATGTGCGACAGTAGACTACAGGCCCTAAAGATCATTTGCAGAATGGTAACCAAAACAGTCGGTGCATTCTGAAGCATCGCTGTAGATCACTTATTAGCTCGTCAACAAGAGCCGCCTCCTCTGAGGTGTAGGTCCTACTCAAATCCAATAAAATGCCAATAGGTCAAGAGTTTCCGAAACGGAGTTAGTCCAGGTGCCATCGTTCCGCTTAATGCTCCCAATGGGTTTGGGATCCTTTGAGATCACCTTACGGAATCTCGCTGCTGCACTAACCCCCTCTACGGCCTCGCTAAAGTTTATCCAAAAGTTTCTTTTGGCTTTCCTGATTTCGCTCTTATACTTGTTAGAGGTATCTCTATAAAGATCCCCATCAGTATTGAGTCTAGACTTACTAGCTTTCCTGATGTTCTTCATAAGTTTGGCCAAATCTTTGTTCCTCCAAACTCGCTGAGCTCTCCTATGTTAATGGACAAGACTTCTCATAGCAACCCCAAAGAACACCCGTGAGACCTTTAACGTGTCTATCAATTTCCTCTGTTGTGTGAAGCTCTGGAAGTTCACGCAACCTCGAGAAAACGAGAGAGTTGTAATTTTCCCAGTTGGCTTTTCTCGGATTACGATGAGGCTGCTGCCGTTTACTACTATAACAGACTAGAAAGTGTATCCCTCTATGCACTATAGGTAATTTGGACAGGTTTTTAGGCAAAAAGTCGATTTTTGCACTTTTAATAATGCAAGTTTTCTTATTTGATTCGAAGAAAGAATATGTAAAATTATATGGATGTGCAATTCGTTTTCAAAAATATTCAAAACTCGCGGTATAATTCGAAGTTAAAATCAAAATTTCGAAGACAAAATAAAAAATGTTAAAAAAGATTAAAACTTAGGGCAGAATTTAAACGCAATTTGTAAGAGTTTGGTAATAATCAAAAACATAGATATAATATTCAGTGGAATAATGGCGGTGTGTACTTTCTGTTTTAAGAAATAATTTTCTTCAAAATGTTTGTTACAGCAGCAAAAATCGTCATATAGGATACAACCTAAGATTTTTTTTACAAAATTATAGTTTTATATTATAGACTTTTACAAAATTGTCCAACTTTTTCTCAAATTCTGCCACCGGGAATATATTCAGCAAAGGGTTCTGAATCTACTACATAATCACCATGGTACGATTTTTTGAGTTATATAACTTTTTTGAAAGTGCCCTCCTTGCAGATTTTTTTTTTAATTTTTTGTTTGGTGAATGAAATATTAAACACAAAAAGCATCCGATTAGGACTAAAAAGACATTTTCTTTAAAGAAATATTCACCATGTGTTGTAAAAATTTACAGACGTGCTGTGGTCAACTTACTTACTTAGCTGGCCTTTTACAGAACATTTGTTCCATAAGCCGAACTAAGAAACAATCTCCAATCCTCTCTGTTTGCTGCTGTATTTTCCCAATCTGGGATATGTAGCCTTATGATATCTCGTTTCACTTGTTCGCTCCAACGAAGCTTTGGCCTTCCAGATCTGCGAGAACCTCCATGCGGCCCGTATTTATACGCCTTTTTAGCGGGTTCATCATCACTCATTCTTATAACATGGCCTAGCCATCGCAATCGTTGTATCTCGATTCGTTCAACTACATTGATGTCATTGTATAGTTGATACAGCTCGTTGTTCATAAGACGCCGATATTCGCCGTCAACACAGATTGGCCAGTAGATCTTTCGAAGAATTTTTCTCTCGAACACACCAAGCACTGCCTTATCTGCTTGAGCAAGAACCCATGCTTTGGAACCATACATTAGCACGGGTAGTATCAGTGTTTTGTAAAGTGTTACTTTCGTTTGACGAGAGGTGGCTTTATTCCTAAACTGCTTACTCAGCCCAAAGTAGCATCTGTTAGCCAACACTATTCTTCTTCGTATTTCACAACTGATGTTATTTGTTGTGTTTATGGCGGTGCCGAGGTAGACGAAGTCCTTTACTACCTCAAAATTGTAGGTACCAACATTCACAAATGGTGTGGGGTTTGTGGACAGATTACACGTCGATACCATCAACTTGGTTTTTTCGCCGTTTACTGCCAGACCAACTTTAGCAGATTCTCTTTTGACTTTTGCAAAGGTGTCAGTTACTTCCTTTACCGATCGACCCATGATGTCAATGTCGCACGGTGGTCGAAAGCACTGATCTAGCGGCGCGAAATTAATAACTTGCAAACGCATTGAGATACGTCACTGAAATTTGGCACAAACTCAGCTTGTACCTGTGGGTAATAATGGGCCAAATATGAACAATATCGGCTGATGTTTTGGTATAGCCCCCATATAACGGTACTTTAAGATTTTCGGTATTTTGAGGATTTAAGCCACAATTTCGTAGCAAATTACCTGTATTTTGGTACTTAGAGTTCCTAGTGGTCAAAAAATAATATCACCAAAAATTATGGACATAGGTGCACGTTTTGATATAGCCCCCATGTAACCGTACCTCCCAATTTAAGGTATTTTGAATATCATGACCACATTTTTAAACCAACTTGGCTGTAATTTTGCATTCCGTGTTCGCACAGCGTATAAAATCTTCTTACAAAACATTTTCAACACGGATTTATGTTTCGATGTAGCCCCTTTTATGGTAACCCCGATTCGTTGAATTTTTACTTGTTATCTCATACTTAATAACATATTTAGCTATAATATGGTATTATAGTGTCTCCGGGGGTAGAAATCCTCCTTGCAAACATTTCTCAAGATAGGTCCATATTTTTATTTAGCTCCCATACACATGCACAGCTAAATTTGTATGAATTTCATGCAAAATCCCTTTTTTTAAAAGTGCAGTCATCAAGAGATTTGCAAATATTTGCAGCCCAAATGTGGTTATTCCGTATCCAGAGAGTCCAATTTCTTTCCCCAAAAAATAATCGAACCTAAGTTCGGCTAAGTTTACAAGATGCACTCTATGGAACAAGCGCGTACAACCCATAAAAACACAAAAAATTTAATTTTTTGAAAATTTATTGCTATATAACTAAGTACCTCCAGACCCCAAACTAATTTTTATAATTTAAATCTCACCCTCTGCTATTAATTGAATATAAATCTTGTCCAGTTTCATTACGAATGCATTTAACATTTAAACAAATATGAAGTTAATTTTTTTGCAAAAAATTTTTAAAATCTGATGCAACAAAAACTCTTGCATTTGATAGTGAATAACTGAGTGAATATTTACAACAACAAAAATTAAAAAACAAAATCTTTGTCTGAGAAGTGCCTGTAATCGATACAATGGAAAATATTTCGCAATTTGATAGTTCGATTTTTTGACTTTTGCGCCGCTAGATCAGTGGTTTCGACCAGTGTGTGTCGTCGGCATAAGCCAGTAACATATGGCTGTTCGTGTATATCGTTCAATTTCTTTTGACCTTCGCGTCTCGTATGACCTTTTCCAGCAGGATGTTAAATAGATCACACGACAGGCCGTCTCCTTGTCTGAAACCTCTTTTGGTAATAAACTCTTCGGAGAGGTTCTTTCCTATTCTAACTGAGGATCTCGTCTCAGTTAATGTCATTCTACAAAGCCGAATGAGCTTTGCAGGAATACCAAAATCAGACATGGCTTGGAACACCTTTGAACGTATAGGGCTGTCGAATGCTGCTTTATAATCGACGAAAAGATGGAAGGTGTCGATCTGCATTTCTTGGGTCTTTTCCAGGATTTGTCTCAAGGTAAATATCTGGTCAATGGTGGATTTGCCAGGTCTAAAGCCGCACTGATAAGGTCCAATAATTTCATTTATAGGCTTTAGTCTCTCACACAATATGCCAGATACCTTATATGCAATAGGGAGCAGACTTATGCCCCTGTAAGGGGGCATACAGTCTTATCACCCTTCTTGTGGACTGGACATAGGATGCTCACGTTCCAATCGTCGGGTACGCGTTCTTCCTGCCAGATGGTGCTAACTAGCTGATGCATACACCTTATCAGCGTGTCGCCTCCGGTTTTGAACAGCTCGGCTGGTAGGCCATCTGCTTCTGCCGCCTTATTATTCTTCAGCCGGATTATTGCTGTCATTACCTCATCTTGGCTGGGCGGTATACATTCAATACCATATTCTGGGATTGGATCTGTGGTATCTTCGCCATCTTCACTGCTATCGGATACCAACAGTTTGGAAAAATGTTCTTTCCATATCCTGAGCACACTATATGTATCAGTTACCAAATTACCTTTTTGGTCTCTACAGGAGGATATGCCTGTACCAAAGCCATCAGTTTGATGCTTCACTCTTTGGTAGAATTTTCGGACTTCGTTCTGTCTCCTGTACATCTCTATTTGTTCACACTCCCTCTTTTCCATCTCTCTCTTTTTACTCGTTACTAGCCCGACGCCCAAACCCAAGTTTTTAACGTTCTTATGGGTGAACGCGCGGCACATGTTAGCTCACTACCTTTAACGGGTGTTAAAGGCAGCTCCCCAGGTGACACCACGAGGAGGTCAGTGTCCACTTGAGATGAGAGAGGGACCAAGATAAATCCTGGACTTTACCATGTTAAAGCCGGTCAGGACCGTTCCTTGGTATCTTTCATTCCCTACGTCAACATTTTTGTTAATTATAGCCGTAATACGTTCTAACTAGGGATCATGATTGCGTGATTTATTTGGTCCTTTAAAAAAATAATATTTATAAAGATCTCTTCGCGAATCAATATTTTAAACATATCAATGTTTATAAAAATCTTTTGGCGGATCAGTATTTTAGTACATTATATCCGTTTTTCTTTTGTTTTAACCGCGTTCATTGGGTTGGAACGAATAAAATAGGTAAACTGAGAATAGGGGATAGGAAAAAGAAAATTTGTTCGTTATATCTGGCGTTCGTTATAAACATGTTCATCAGTAAAATTCTTATTAAAGCTTACTTTTAAATATCATATGTTAAAATCTTTGAAACAGTGCCTAAATTCGTCGCTATCCGCATGTGCTTTAAAGCGGGATAAATTGTAAAAATTTGTGTACGTTATAATCGTGGTCGTTTTAAGAAGTTGAATGTGTGTACAAATGTGAAAAAAATTCTTTGGAAACACAAAACTTTGTTCGCTATATACGTAGTTTTTTATAACCGATGTTCGCTATATCCGAATTTCACTGTGTAATTCTTTGTTTTATCTTACTTTTGCATATAAAGCATTAAAAATGTATAAAAATCCCATAAGTCCACCGCTATTAATTTTTGCCTCAAAAACAGTCCAAATTACCTATAGTGCTATGGTCCGAAAAGAAACACTCCTCCGATACTCTCCAGTCTGCTATAGACGTATCCTCCATATTTGTAAGGGTTAGATCAATAATGGGTGACGTAGAGGATGGAAGATACCAAGGAATGGTCCTGACCGGCTTAAACATGGCAAAGCCCAGGATTTATCTTGGTCCCCCTTTCATATCAAGTGGACACTGACCTCCCCGTGGTGTCACCAGGGGAACTGCCTTTAACACCCGTTAAAGGTAGTGAGCTAACATGTGCCTCGCGTTCACCCATAAGAACGTTAAAAACTTGGGTTTGGGCGTCGGGTTAGTAACCCTCCGATAGAAAAACAGCATATTGTGAAAATAACCAAAGAAAAGAAAAACAAACCCCTCTAAAGTTGACGAACCCCGCAAAGCTCCAATCACAACAGATAGCCACAGCATATTCCACTCAACTGGCCCAACTGCTTAATCAAAGCACTTCTCGTCCCGATAACATATCAGGCCAATGGCAAAACATTGCCCACTCCATGCCAACAGCCGCATAATCAGTACTTGGATACCAGAGACCTAAACCAAGGAATCCATGGTATGGCCAGGAGTGTCGTGCTGCTACCGAAGAGAAAAATGCGGCATTTAGGGCTACTTTACAATCAGTAACAACGCGTAGCGCAGAGAGAGAGAGGAGAAACGTGTTTTCCGCAGGAAAAAGAGATAGATGGAAAAACAGGAGTGTGAACAAATCGAGATGTACAGGAGACAGAATGAAGTCCCAAAATTCTACCAAAGAGTGAAACATCAAACTGATGGCTTTGCAACTGGAACTTCCTCTTGTAGAGATCAGCAAGGTAATCTGGTAACTGATACAGATAGTGTGTTAAGGATATGCAAAGAGCATTTTTCCAAACTGTTGGTATCCAATAGTAGCGAACTCGACGAAAATACCACAGATCCAATCCCAGAAGATGATATTGAATGTATACCACCAGGCCAAGATGAGGTAAAGACAGCAATAAACCGGCTGAAGAATACTAAGGCAGCAGGAGCTGATGGCCTACCAGCCGAGTTGTTAAGAACCGGAGGTGACACGCTGATAAGGTGTATGTATCAGCTAGTTAGCTCCATCTAGCAGGGACAACGCGTACCCGACGATTTGAACCTGAGCATCCTGTGTCCCGTTCATAAGAAAGGAGATAAGACTTTATGCTTCAACTATAGGGATATAAGTCTTATCCCTATCACCTACAAGATAGTGTCAGGGATATTGTGCGAACGACTAAAGCCCATTGCCAACGAAATAATTGGACCATACCAATGCGGCTTTAGACCAGACAAGTCCATCATTGACCAGATATGTACCCTGCGGCAAATCCTGGAGAAGACCCAAGAGATGCAGATCGACACCTACCACCTTTTTGTCGATTATAAAGCAGTCTTAGACAGCCCGCTACGTTCAAAGGTATCCCAAGCCATGTCTGAATTTGGTATCCCCGCAAAGCTCATTCGGCTTCGTAAAATGACTCTAACTGACACAAGATCTATAGTTAAAATATGAAAGAACCTTTCCGAAGAGTTTTGTAGCAAAAGAGGTTTCAGGCAAGGAGACAACCTTTCGTGTGATCTTTTCAACATCTTGCTAGAAAAGGTTATACGAGAGACAAACGTCAAAAGATGTGGCACAATCTACACCAATAGCCACATATTACTTGCTTATGCTGATGATATAGACATCAAGGGACGATCAGTAGAAGAAGTAACCGATACCTTTATGAAGGTCGAAGGAGAATCTGCTAAAGTGGGTCTGGCGGTAAACGGCGAGAAGACCAAGTTGATGGTGTCGACGCGCAATTGCACCAACCGTTGAGGTTGGTTCCTATAATTTTGAGGTAGTAAAAGACTTCGTATACCTCGGCACCGCCGTAAACACAACAAACGACATCAGTTGTGATATAAAAAGAAGAATTGTATTGGCCAACAGATGCTATATTGGCTTAAGTAAGCACTTCAAAAACAAAGCCACAACTCGTCAAACAAAAATAAACCTTTACAAAACACTGATACTACCCGTGCTGACATATGGTTCCGAAGCCTGGGTACTTGCGCAACCAGATAAGGCAGTGATTGGCGTATTTGATAGAAAAATTCTTCGAAAGATCTACGGACCAATCTGCGTTGACGGTGAATATCTACGTCGTATGAACCACGAGCTGTATCTGCTATACAACGACATCATTATAGTTAAACGTATCGAGATGCAGCGATTGCGTTGGCTAGGCCATATAATAAGAATGAGTGATGATGAACCCGCTAAAAAGGCGTATAAATTCGGGCCACATGGCGGTACACGCAGAATTGGCAGGCCAAAGAATAGATGGCGCAAACAAGTGGATGAAGAGATGACAAGGCGCGGTATTCCAGAAAGCGAAGCAGTAAACAGAGAGAATTGGAAATCTTTTCTTAGTTCGGTCTATGGAACAAATGTTCTGTAATGGGTCAGCTATGTAAGTAAGTAGTAAGATCAATAACTTCCCCTCTTACGCTATTCTGGAAGGTGGCAGAATTTCCCCTATTACATACTAGCAAATTATTAGCTAAAATAAAGTCGAATACGGACTCACCTTGCATATTGGTGTTACTGCTTCCCCAGTGTATGTGATGAGCATTTGCATCACAGCCCATCACCAATTTACAACTGTCCATCGTCTTCTCCACCAGTTTGCGCACCAAGCTGTTTGGCGGGTCGGTTGCCTCATACGGCAGTAGACCGAGGCTAGCACTAACGCCCTTCCGGTATCCTCATCTAGCCTGAGTACAGTCGTATCGCCATCACTGTAATTGTAGAGTTGAATAGAATGCAAATAATAAAGAGTAACGACCATCGCTTAGTCCAGAGACCCTATTTTTGTATAAATAGGGTTCCTGGACCAAAGCGAAGCCAAACTTCGTTAATGCGACTGCCGGATCCGGAACCGAAGTCCACCAGACCCGAAGCACAGCACTCCCTCACAGTCCCTTATATATTTTGCACTCTCGTTATCCATCGTGAATTTCATCACTGGAATTGGAGGGTAGAGATGAATTCGGTTATAAAACAAAAGTTCTAAGTATGTTAGAAGTAGAGATTACTAACAGACACCTTTACAGGTCCTCAGAGTGTACAAGCTCATCTGCATTAAATTATATGTGCAGATAATAGTCTATGCGCGACATGCGGAGATGATGACGAAACTTTAGAATACTTTCTCTGTCAGTTTTCAGTTTTCGCAAGTATTTTCTATAATTGACAATAATGCATTCTCATCATCTCCTCTCCCTCTTTGTGATTAATCATCTTTTTCAAAAATCCGTTTTGAGACATTGTTTTGCTTGATGATGACTACGTACTAATTAAGCTACATATTAAAATACATTAAATTTGTTCCCAAAATATTGTACGACATTCCCAAATTCAATTCAAATTTATTGAGTCTTTTTTATCACATTCAAGTTTTATCGCACATAACATGAACAACATAAAGCTATTATGTTTTTTTTTTTTTTTAACGGCATGGTTACAGATTCAGCATCTGGCTTGCCATGGTGTGTTCCATAAATTTGAGATGAGCAAACTATGAGCCGAAAACACAAATCAACGTTTTAGTAATGTTTTGCGTCATATCTGGTAAAAGAATAAGCGACCAAGGGCAACAAAGTTCGATTCCAACTCAATTGGGTTTCACTGTTTAATAACCACAAAACCCAACTCGGAGAAATGAAGATGCAGTGTAAATCAATGAAATATTTTCCATATCTCAGTTTATATTACACATCTCAACTGCACGGTTCTCGGGTGATTAATGGATTAACAAATGAACTGAATAAGAATCTAAGAATAATATTTTTTCAATGAAATTCAGAAAATAAATAAATAAAATTTCATAATGTTATCTGAATCAAAAGAAAATAACGTGGAAGTTAAAAATAAGTAAGTTAAAAAAGTGTAGTGTACTATAACCGTTATTTTAGCACTTGCTTTCAAATCGAATTTAGTAATCAAAAAGCAGATTAAAAAAAAACATACGTTTGAGTGCATATGTGAATACAAAACAACTAAACATATATGTATGTACATATAAAAAATCATTTTTTATCACCAAAATAATACAAAAATGTGGAAAATAAAAATAAATTAAAAAAATACGTACCTTCTTACAATTGCCATACATACAAAAATTGGATATAAAAAAATTACAATTCTGAATTAGTAAATGTGGTTAGTCATCAATGGCATCTTCAAGACAAAAATATTTATGGCGAATAATGCGGTGAAATATAAAAATCTATTATGAAAATGTTTGTTGACATGCATAAATAAATATACTATTAGCACTAGTCATATAGCAAAAATTACCACAGAGCTGAATTTTGGTCATTAATAGAGATGGGAAATTGGTAAATACCCAAATGGTAAATACCCATAAAAATGGGTAAATTGGGTACAAATGGGTAATTAAAAATTACCCAAAATGTGGGTAGAAACTATATAACATGCAATGCTCAATTTAGAGGGGAAAACACAGTGGATTAGCAATTTTTAGCTTCAATATAAATAAAATTGTTTATTTCACATATGAAAACAGCTTAAATAAGACCTATTTTGGTCCATATTTGGACAAACCTCCTAAAAATAGTAACAGCATCCTTTCTGGTATTTTAGAGCATTTAGAATGCTTGGTTGAACTGCGCCTTGAAGGAAAACATCATTGATGGACCAGGTCTCATGTTATCCCCTATATCAAGTGACTATATCCTCGATTTTCGTTGATTATATTGAGATTTGGTCCTCTCTTGAAAAATATTACTTTTTGCAGCCTGCAGCCTACATCTGACGTTAACAATAGATGTGCAATATACAAAATATTGAAAACGCGAATTTAAACCGATTTTCTTGTCTTTTTTGTTAAATTTTTGTTTTTCCATATGTCATAAAAACAAAATGTTCATTTCAAAATAAATTTTTAAATACCCAAATAAACACACAAAAAAGGTATTTACTGGGTATTTACCCGAGTGTTGGGTAAATACTGTGCAACATATTCAAGGTAATTTTTTGCACACAACTTCTACAGTGGATTTTATGAAAGTGCAGAACTAATCGACAAAAACCGTATTTTGGTTTTGTGTTGTTAGATCGGGTTTAGATTTTATGGCCTCATCTAAACATTAGAGTTGGGTAATCTAGTCCTAGTTCCTTGTACTAGTTCCAAAACGTATAAGTAACATCATGAAATATAACGTGTGATAGTAAGTATACGCAGTTTGTTCAAAGAAAAAATGTGGGCCATTGGAACTGCGAAGTGAACTAGATACAGTCGAAATCGCTTATAACGTCGGTCAAGGGACCGACCAAATTCGGACGCTATAAGCGATAGTCGATATTAATAAAAGAGGTCAAATTATATTATGTATAGTGACTTTTGAGCATAAATACGTTGTTTTATTAAGTAAATATAAAAATTCAATTCAATTTGTGTACTTTTTCACATGGTACAAATACACAGGTAGCCGCATCAGCAATTGTTGGTAACATAAGGTGTCAAAATTTGACATCAATTCAATGCACTTGACACATTATATTACCATCAGCTGGCATGATAATGCTACCTGTATTATTGTACCATGCTTTTTCATTCTATATACATAAATACGTATAAAAGACTTATAGTACGTTTATATATAACTGGATTTAACAAACCCACTGGGTTTCAAATGTCAATTCCTTTGCCTCTACGTTAAATAAATCCACGTTAACCCTGCAAAAGGCTATAACACTGTGCAACATTTTTAAGGTGATCTTGTGCAAACAATTCGAACTGAAGTTTTTTTGAAAGTACATACCTCAACGACAAGAAATCCTACTTGGGGTTTGTTGTGTCAGATCCAGCTCGGATTTTATGGCCCCATCTAAACATGGTTAAATATTGAGTTTTTAAAGAAATTCGGGGCTATATCTCTGAAACCAAAGCGAATCTACTTCTAACCTCTGAAGCAAATTTGTAGATAAGGACAAGAATAAAATATTTGGAGAAATAATGAACTCGAAAAACTACATTTACTGCCTCAAATTTCAAAATATATGCAAAAATGCCACATGTTTTATACATTTTGCGTCGTATCTCCAAACCCGTTAATTTTTTCTGAATATTTCCTTTTGGAAAAATATTCCCTGGAATGTAATACACAACTCTTCAGAACATGTCATTGTTGTAAAATGCCTCTCAGCACATTTTTCAACGACGATTTAATAAAAATGTCAATAATGTAGTGAAATCTGAAATGCGAGAATAAACTGTTGGTGTGAACTGCGTTTGAAATACGTGTTGTAAAAGATATAATACAAAATACCGCTGAAACAACATGAAATAAGCATTTTAGAGTTTCATAATGTTTTAAAGAATTGTTGAGAACTTTTTTTGGAAGATTTTTGCAAAAGGTTACTTGGTTCAACTCCCAATAGTTTAGCCGATACTGACCAGAATCGCAGCAATTATGTAAAAGTTTCTATATTTTATAGATTTTGATGCCCTAGATGGAGTTTTTCTTATGTGGTCTTTTTAAAAGATAAGTTCTACTAGTTTAGGGCTATAATATTGCTAAAGACAGCAAGATAAAATTCCTATTCGTTTCTGAGATAGAGGCCTGATAAATGCAAAAAGTGTAGATTTAGACCGGTTTAGATGAGGCCATAAAATCCGAACTGGATCTGACAGGACAAAACCCTACTAGGGTTTTTATATTCTAAAAATGTACTTTCAAACAAGTGAGAAAAGGCTATAGTCGGTACGGGGCCGACTATGTGATACCCTACACCACTATCTCTGTGAATAATCTTTTCACTCGAAAACATTTATTTTATGGGGATACGAAAGTTTTCACCTATCTGGCTTTTATACCAAATGACTTAAGGCAAACTGAACCAAAATAATTAATATTTAATTTTATATTTGACTACTGTCGACATAACCAACATCAATAGGCTTCTATCTCTGTGAGAAAATTTCATGATGATCCGATCAAAATTCCGACCTGTAGTGTGATTGCAGAAAAAGTGGAAAAAAGGATGCATTAACGACTATTGCGATATCTCTATTATTTGACTACCTACGCCAACCTACTTTGCATAATTTCAAAGATGGGATTTTCTACTTTCTTAGTCTGGCTTTGCTTTTAGAAGGTCCCCAACCAAAGGTGTGATATCCGTCATTATTATTAAAATCGCAAAAATGAGAAGTTGGGTTTTATTAGCGACTATTGCGATATCTTCGTTGTTAGACCACCTACGACAACCTACGTTACATTGTTGTAAAGGCGATATTTTATATATATTGACTTTTTCTCCAAATAAAGTTGTTACTCATCAAAATCAATAGGCTTCTTCCTCTGTGAGACCCTCATTAACCCTCGAAATTTCGTGACGATCCGATCAAAATTGCGCCTAGTAGCGTGATTTCCAAAAAAATGGAAAAATGGGATGTATTATTGAATATTGCGATATCTCCGTTATTTGGTCATCTACGCCGACCTAGTTTGCATCATTGTAAAGATGGGATCTTCTGCTTTCATAGTCAGGCTTTGCTTTTGGAAAGTCCCCAGCCAAAGCTGTGATATTCGTCATTATAACTAAAATCGCAAACATGAAAATTTGGGTTTAATTTGCGACTCTTGTGATATCTTCGTTGTTTGATCACCCACGAGAACCTACTTTACATCGTTAGAAAGGTGATATTTTCTACTTTCATTGTCATGTTTTGCTTTTGGTATACCCCTTATAGAAGCTGAGATATTAGCTTTGGAAAAAACGTTGTCTTTTTATCCAAATAAGTTTTTTGCCCATTCCGACCCCTAAATATTATTCGACCCTTACCAAAATCAATAGGCTTCTTCCTCTTTGAGATCCCCATTAACTCTCAACATTTCGTGACGATCCGATCAAAACTGCGGCCTGTAGCGTGATTTCCGAAAAAATGGAAAAATGGGATGAATCACCGACTATTGTGATATCTCCGATATTTGGTCACCTACGCCGACCTAGTTTGCATCATTGTAAAGGTGGAATCTTCTACTTTCATAGTCAGGCTTTGCTTTTGGAAAGTCCCCAGCCAAAGCTGTGATATTCGTCATTATAACTAAAATCGCAAACATGAAAATTTGGGGTTTATTTGCGACTATTGTGATATCTTCGTTGTTTGATCACCTACAAGAACTTACTTTACATCATTAGAAAGGTGATATTTTCTACTTTCATTGTCATGTTTTGCTTTTGGTATACCCCATACAGAAGCTGAAAAAACGTTGTCTTTTTATCTACATAAGTTTTTTGCCCATTCCGACCCCTAAATATTATCCGACCATCACCAAAATCAATAGGCTTCTTCCCCTCCGGGACCCCCATCAACACCCAAAATTTCGTGACGATCCGATCAAAATTGCGACCTGTAGCGTGATTACAAGGTTTAGATGGACAGACGGACAGACGGAGGGACACACATAGCCAGATCGACTCAGCTCGTCGAGACATTCATTTTGATATATATAAGTATGGGTCTACGACCCTTATTTCGATGCATTACAAACTTTTTGGCCAAAACCAACTTATAATACCCTCCCCACATAGTGGTGTAGAGTATAAAAATGCATACTAGAAGTTGTTTGCATTTTCAGTGTTGCATAGTGTAATTTAAATATGGTCTTAAAAACAAAATAATAAAAAATAAGTACATTCATTTTTCAGCAGACATGTTACGTTAATATAGGATTTGTTTTTTTTTAAATAGCCTGTTGTTTTAGTTTTAGCTTTTTTGGAATTCAAAAGTTTAAATTTAACTCAGATCTTGATTTTGAAAGGTTTCCAAAACATATTCTTTGTTGTTACGTCTTCTGAGTAAATACTTTTTTAAACAGTTTCTACTGCTACAAATGCCTCTGATACTGGCTGTAATTCAAATTCTGGTTCTGTAGTATTCTCAATTTCTTCGCTAAAAGTGCCTTGATCTAAAACTTCCAATATTATGTCGTCATTATACATGGCATTGATGGCAACTAATTCATCAATATATTGTACGTGTTGGGAGAAATGAAAATGGAGACAGAATCGTTCAAAGAACGATTAATACCGCATAATGAAAATAATTTGCAATGACAGAAGACGCTAAATTTTTCCAGGGTTTATCTAATAATAATGGGTGCCACCGTGGTGCAATGATATGCACACCCGCCTTGCACACATAAGGTCCGTGGTTTCGATTCCCCGGCCAGGCAACATCAAAACACTTTTCAACGGTGGCAAAATACCCCTCAGTAATGTTGGCGACATTTTCTGAGTATTTCAGCCTTGTACAACTTCTCTACAAGTGGTGTCTTAGACACGCCGTTCGGACTCATTGAGTTAATATGAATCGGGGTGCACTCATTGATATGAGAGAAGTCTCCCTTGTTTCGTCTGGGATGTTTGTGGAACAATTATAATTATTATTACAGAGGATAATTTAACTACATCTGTATACTTATTGTCAAAAATAATGAACAATTAGGCGACTTAAGTGGTTTTCTGCATAGATTCTGTCAAGTTTTCAGTTACTGACTTCACAACAATATGTTTATTTATATTTATTGAACTTTTTGTATTTAGCGTCCAATACGTTAGCTTATGAACAACATCTAGAAAAAACTTGCGATTTATTGGTTTTGAAATTTGTGATAAGAGCAATTCAACAATGAAAGATAAAATCGTTGTTTAATCTTTGTGGTTTTCAATTTTTGTCAATTTTTCCATTTTTTATGATATAATTTGTGTTGGTTAAGATTATTTTCAACTGGTCTCTTGCTACAAATTTACTTCAGAAAATAAGCCGTATTATTCTTTGAACAAAAGCAGAAGAGACGGATTAAAACGACTGCATCTAGCATAGCCTTTGGTCACCCTAGCGAGTTTTTTTGAAACGAATAATAGGAAGAGGTTACGTCGCAAACACAGAAAACCATGTATAGCGGTTTCACTGCCTCATACCCCTCGCCTATTAACTCGAAGTCGCCATGTTGAAACAGCGCTAGTGTGACCTTCGCCATAGAAACCCACAATTCTATTTGTGTAAAATAGGGCGCATGGAACAAAATAGTTCTTCCGATGGATGCATATTTCTAAAAACTTTTCTTTTTCCATCTTCGGTAAAGGATTTTGACTCACGAAAAAACTGATGGGAAACCGATTATTGTTCCTCAAAATCTAGAGTTGTGTAGTTCCGGAACGAACTAGTTCCAAGGAACTATTCCGGACAAGGAACTATTGGAACTATATCCGACTCTTGCATTAAAATAGTTCCTTTAGTTCATATAGTTCCAGCCGTGCATATAAAGGTAGAAACAATGAAATACGCCGCATTTTCACGCTGAGTTTCATGTACTACCTGCCAAGTACTACCTGATTCAAATGCTACCTAATTCATTTGAATTAGGTACTACTTGGCCTTTAATCTTTTACATGAAACTGAGCGTGAAAAAGCGGCGTATTTCATTGTGTTTCTACCTTAATTCCTTTCATTTGTATAATTAATTTTCTTCATTTAATTCCACACTCACTTTGATCTTTCACGTTTGTTTCCTTAATCATTCAGACGCGGCCACATTGTTAAATAAAGGTAAATCACAGCTCGGTACATGGCTTAAATTTATTTATTTTTATTCCAATTCATCCACTAAAAGATGAAAAAAATGAGATTCGTTCAACAGCTTCACTCTCGGAACTATTTGGAACGAAGGAAATAAAAAGAACGACGAAAGAGAAAGATTCATTGAACTATATCGGCCTGGGAACTATTTGGAACGAAGGAAATAGAAAGAACAATAAAAGGGAAAGATTCATTGAACTTTATCGCTCTCGAAACTATGGAACTATATTAAGGAACTAGTTCCTTTTGGGAAAATGAACTAGAAAGATCGATCCGCTCCAGGAACTAGATTGCCCAACTATATCAAAATCTCAACGAGTAAATTAGTATCAGCCGGCTTTATTGGCAGGGATATATCCTTAGCCTGTGTGAATTGAATGGACATATCGAATAAATCACCAAAATATTTTTCGCCAAAAATTATGTAGTTAAAGAAATTTTCAGAAATTTGTGGCCATTTTTGGACGTGTGAACTTGCCGACAAAATATGGATTTGGATTAATGATCACAATTCCTTCCACCAGTATTTTCAGTTGGTCACCATATAATTTAGAGCTCTTGGACCATTATGTCAGGAAAGATAGACTTCCATCGCTGCAGACAGATAGACATAACATCGCTGCAGACAGGACTACGAGGAGTGTCTTCGGTAACAATTTTTAAAGGATCCTCGAACAGAGCTTAAACTGCACTTTAACAAAAATGTTGAACCTTTGTGAGGTAGTTACCCTAAAGAGCGCATCGATACGACCAATTTCGAGCTTAAACTACGTTTGGACAAAGTATTACTTAATCCAATGTTTGGAACAAATCGCTTACTCTGTTTAAAAATATCGAGACTAAAATTTTAACGAAAATGTTTGAACTTTTGTGGGAAAGGTACCGGAAGGATTGGGCCGATAAGCACAATCTTCGAAGTTTATCGAAGACTAGCAGAAATATTACGATATTCTAAGTTTGGACCAACGCACAAGCCACTGCACATGGTGGCTGTAGGCATTTTTTACAGCTGCCGGGCCATTTTGTGAAGTAGTATGGACTTGCCCCTGAAAAAAAACTTGCACTGTCGTAATAGGGGCCCTTATTTGAAATTTTCATTCGTAATTTTGCGTTTTAATTTGACAGATTTTTGTCGGTGCCAAAAATGGCCTAGAGAATTCCACTACAGGTCTTAAACTGCACTATTGGAAATTTTCTGTGGAAGGAAGTATGGACTTGCCCTTGAAAAAAACTTGTACTGTCGTAATAGGGGCCCTTATTTGAAAGTTTCATTCATAATTTTGCGTTTTAATTTGACAGATTTTTGTCGGTACCCAAAAAATGCCCTAGAGAATTTCACTACAGGTCTTAAACTGCACTATTGGAATTTTTTTGTGGAAGGTTTCCAAAGTAGTGGACCAATATAGTCCATCTTCGAACTTGATTTTAGTTGGGACAAAATATTACAAGGGCCGAATTTTGGATAGAATGGGTTGATCCGTTCGAGAGTTATCGGGCTTTCCAGCCATCCAGACAGACGGACGGACATCGCTAACTTGACTCCAAATTGTCTGAAACGGGTTTCGATGAGCCACATTCTGGTCGCAGGAAAGTGTGTAAATTCCCTCATTAGCCTAAAGGCTGAGGGTATAAAAATGTAGATTGGTCAAAATTGTGTTCTTGGATTTTTGCTATAAGAAGAATTCTTTACACAACCTAAGAGTATTTGTATACATGTTTAGACCTTGGAGTGGGCGCCAGAATTTCATTCTAAAAGAATTCAAGACTGGTTGCCAGAGTTTTGCTTGCTCCTGAACAATTTAAAGGATCCACGAGGATAAACCAGAATTTCTCTAATAAAAGACCAACGATTGAATGCTACAATAAGTGTATCACCAGACACACGATTGAACGACAGAATTTCATGACGATAGACTCACTATTGCTCAGCATTTGTTCTCTCTCAATACAACCTCTATTGGATTTCAGACATTCTTTATGATACGATTTACGATTAGGAACCAAAATTTCTTATTTCAAGGTTTGGGCTCCACCATATCTTTGAGGTAATAACGACAATTGATTTCTTTATGAAAATAACAATGATTGGACGCCCGAAATTCTGCATGAAATTCCAATCTTTGGTCGCCAGCATTTGTCATTGAAAATACCCATGATGTTTCTCTATGAAAACAACCCTTTTAGGCGCCAGAGTTTCTCTGTTAAAATAAACACGATTGGATTCCATAAGTTTTCTCTAAACAAATTAACGTCTGGTCACCAGAATATGTATATTTAAAAGATACTGTTTGGAATCCAGAATATTAATATAAACAGGACAGAAGTTGCCTATTAACACACCCACGATTGGGGTCCAGAATTAGTCTATTAACAAACCCAATTTTAACAAGATCTCTTGGAAACCATATTAACACTGACACCGCAGCGTGATAGAGGGCCAAAAAAGAAGACACGTGTGTCGGCGTTTTTTTCCATCACTTTTATAACTGAATTCTACCTTCAGCACAAAAAAAAAAAAACCAAAAAACATGCGGATGACGCCACGATGTCCCCAAATTCCCACTGCATAGATCAATTCTAAACTAATCCCATTAGACTGCGAAATTGCAGCCATAACTTTTTTTACTTGAAGTATGTAACAAAGGACAGGACCTGACCATTCCATAGACATATTAACGCAATTTTGGCCTTGGGGTTATAAGACATTACAAATAGTGGATTTCCTAAGAAATCGTATAGTTATAAAATCCAAAGCGCTACAACTGCATTGGCTATGTTCTCTATGATGAAGTAAATAACTTACTTACTTACTTAGCTGGCCCATTACGGAACGTTTGTTCTATAGGCCGAACTAAGAAGAGATCTCCATTCCTCTCTATTTGTTGCTTCGTACTCTGGAATACCGCGCCTTTTCATCTCATCATCCACTTGTTTGCGCCATCTATTCCTTGGCCAGCCAATTCTGCGTGCACCGCCAAGCGGTCCGTAATTATACGCCTTTTTAGCGGGTTCATCATTCTTATGATATGGCCTAGCCAACGCAATCGCTGCATCTCGATACGTTTAACAATATTGATGTCGTTGTATAGCAGATACAGCTCGTGGTTCATGCGACGTCGATATTCACCGTCAACGCACATTGGTCCGTAGATCTTTCGAAGAATTTTTCTCTCAAACACACCAAGCACTGCCATGTCTGCTTGCGCAAGTACCCAGGCTTTGGAGCCATACATCAGCACGGGTAGTATCAGTGTTTTGTAGAGCGTTATTTTTGTTTGACGTGATGTGGCTTTGTTCTTAAACTGCTTACTTAAACCAAAGTAGCATCTGTTGGCCAATACAATTCTTCTTTTTATTTCACAACTGATGTCGTTTGTTGTGCTTACGGAGGTGCCGAGGTAGACGAAGTCTTTTACTACCTCAATATTATAGGAACCAACTTCCACAGTCGGTCCGAGCTCAATGGACGCATTGTGCGTCGACACCATCAACTTGGTCTTCTCACCGTTTACCGCCAGACCCACCTTAGCAGATTCTCCTTCGACCTTTATAAAGGTATCAGTTACTTCTTTTACTGATCGGCCCATGATGTCTATATCATCAGCATAAGCAAGTAACATGCGACTATTGGTGTAGATTGTGCCACTTCTTTTGACGTTTGCCTCTCGTATAACCTTTTCCAGCAGGATGTTAAAGAGATCACACGAAAGGCTGTCTCCTTGTCTGAAACCTCTTTTGGTACCAAACTCTTCGGAGAGGTTCTTTCCTATTTTAACTGAGGACCTCGTGTCTGTTAAAGTCATTTTGCAAAGCCGGATGAGCTTTGCGGGGATACCAAATTCAGACATGGCTTGGAATACCTTTGAACGCAGCGGGCTGTCGAAGGCTGCTTTATAATCGACAAAAAGGTGGTAGGTGTCGATCTGCATCTCTTGGGTCTTCTCCAGGATTTGCCAGGTCCAAAGCCGCATTGGTATGGTCCAATTATCTCGTTGACCATAGGCTTTAGTCGTTCGCACAATATCCCTGACACGATCTTGTAGGCAATAGGGAGTAGACATATGCCCCTATAGTTAGAGCATACAGTCTTATCTCCCTTCTTGTGGACGGGGCACAGGATACTCAGGTTCCAATCGTCGGTACTCGTTCTTCCTGCCAGATGGTGCTAACTAGCTGATGAATACACCTTATCAGCGTGTCGCCTCCGGTTTTGAACAGCTCGGCTGGTAAGCCATCGGTCCCTGCTGCCTTATTATTCTTCAGCCGATTTATTGCTGTCTTTACCTCATCTTGGCTGGGCGGTATACATTCAATACCATCTTCTGGGATTGGGACCGTGGTATCTTCTTCGTCTTCGCTGCTATTGGATACCAACAGATTTGAAAAATGTTCTTTCCATATCCTGAGTACACTATCTGTATCAGTTACCAAATTACCTTGCTGGTCTCTACAGGAGGATGTGCCTGTACCAAAGCCATCAGTTTGATGCTTGACTATTTGGTAGAATTTCCGGACTTCATTCTGGCTCCTGTGCATCTCGATTTTTTCACACTCCCGCTTTTCCATCTCTCTCTTTTTCCTGCGGAAAATACGTTTCTCCTCTCTCCTTTTCTCCCTGTATCTCCTCGTGCGCTACGGATTGTAAAGTAGCCCTATTTAGCCGCATTTTTCTCTTCGGTGGCAGCACGACACTCTTGATCATACCATGGATTCCTTGGTGGAGGTCTCTGGTATCCAAGTATGGATTTTGCGGCTGTTTGCATGGAGTGGGCAATGCTTTGGCATTGCGCTGATATGTTATCGGGATGAGGAGTGCTTTGATTAAGCAATTGGGCTAGTTGAGTGGTCCGAATCAATGTTTGCGCCTCGGAACGATCGTACATCCAACACGCTCGATGAATGTCTTCCATCTATCACAACATGATCAATTTGGTTTCTTGTTTTCTGATCTGGAGACAGCCAGGTGCCCTTATGAATATCGAGATGATTAAATCTGGTACTGCTAACTACCATGTTTTTTGCAGCTGCAAAGTCTATCAGCCTCATACCATTGTCAGATGTTTCACTGTGGAGACTGAATTTCCCGACTGTTTGTCCAAAGATATTCTCCTTTCCAATTTTGGCATTAAAATCGCCTAGAATGATTTTAATGTCATGGGCAGGGCAACGGTCATATATTTCTTCTAAGCGCTCGTAAAATATATCTTTGGTCTGTTCGTCCTTTTCTTCAGTGGGTGCATGAGCGCAAATAAAGCTGATGTTGAAGAATTTAGCTTTTATTCGAATTGCAGCAAGTCTTTCATTCACTGGGGTGAAGCTGGATACCTGATGTTTTAGTCTTCGACTAACTACGAATCCACAACCAAACTCATGCTTTACGTCATGGCAGCTATAATACAGTGCGTCACCTTTAGGTGTTGTTGTGACGCCTTTCCCAATCCATCGTATTTCCTGTATGGCAGTAATATCGGTCTTGTACTTTTCAAGTACGTCTGCCAATGCGAAAACTGCACCTTCTCTATAAAGAGTGCGAACATTCCAGGTGCAGATTCGCAGATCATGGTCCTTAAAACGTTTGCGGGGTTCGTCAACTTTAGAGCGGTTTATTTTTCTTTTCTTTCGTTTTTTCATAGTAGGCTGTTTTTTCTAGGGGAGGGTTACTAACCCGACGCTCAAACCCAAGTTTTTAACGTTCTTATGGGTGAACGCGCGGCACATGTTAGCTCACTGCCTGTAACGGGAGTTAAATGCAGTTCCCCAGGTGACACCACGGGGAGGTCAGTGTCCACTTGGGATGAAAGAGGGACCAAGATAAATCCTGGGCTTTGCCATGTTAAAACCGGTCAGGACCGTTGCTTGGTATCTTCCATCCCCTACGTCACCCTACGTAAATAATGGTAGGGCCATACAGCAAATTTCTCATTTTATTTAATTTGCTAGATGGCTTTATTGACCTGTTTATCGATACAGAGTCGGCGAAAAAGGGAACTGATGAAGTTGTTTGGTGACAACTGAAACTATAGTATTCCCTACCCTTCGCCCGCAACTAATCAATTTCATATCCACTTTAAAATATTTTGTTGTTATTCAAACAATTGAATTACAACAAAATATGGACTAAAGCTGAAATAAACACAAAGATGTAAACAAAAAACATAATTTTATAAAATTTTAAAATATTTCTAAGGTTTTCCGACTGTATTCCCTTTCTTTTGGTCATTAAACTATGTTGGTCTTACCGAGTGATATCACTGAGTTCAATGATACTTTTATACTGAAGTTAGAAGTTATATCATATTTCTAAAGTATTCCTACAGGGGGTCTCCGAGTTATTATGCAAAGTGCTCTAAAAAAGCGCAAATTGGTCAAGTGGTCTTACGCCATTTCAATAAAAAATAAAAACATTAATAATAGTACTAATAATTGTTATATAAGTCTACAAAAAGGTTTACATCATTGTTAAATAACAAATTTTCGCTAACAGAAACTTCCAAAATTTTGGTCCGGTGGCAAACAAACAGTGAGTTTGGCGGATAAGATTTAATTTACCAACCGAAGGTTGTTTACGAAAATTATTTGATTATCCATTGCAACAAAAATAATTCTCTTTCCATGTCATAAATTAACGGCTGGCCGTCCACATGGTGTTGCTCCTAATCCATGGATGCGCCGCTTTTTGCTGGGATTTGATGCCTTAGAAATAAAACAATCACCACAAACTACAAAATAAGTTATTTTAAAAATTACATACATAAGTCGTTTTCCATAATTTATTTAGTTATGTCTTCTCTTTTTTGTCTTTTAATTATTTTAATTACCAAATGTTTGTTTATGTTTTTGCCAAGAATTGCGAATTTAAATCAGCTGTTCAAACTTGCAAATTATTACAGGAAAATTTAGCTTGCAAAAACTTGTAAGTTCTTAGTCACAAAACTCTCCAAAATTCTCTCCAAATTTGCTCTCTTTTATTTTACAAGTTTGTTATCGAACAGCATTTTGTAAAAGTTTGTACAAATTTGTACAAACTTTTGGGTTATCGTACAGACATATTATTTGTGTCTACGAATAAATACTCTGTTCCAGAACCTGCATCTACCTGAATCTACTAATTTTTACAACGATAACAATGTTCCCTTCATGTTATCGCAGAAAATAGTAAAAATTAGTAGTATGTTTTAATCACGGTTTTGTTTTTTAAACGGGATATCGATCATAACGTATTTTGGTAACACGGACACCCCAAGAGCACTTTTGGTCTTTCGTACGTCGCGTTAAATGTTAGGTATGGGCGTCATATAAATAAAACTCGCCATGGCATGGAATACCGAGGGAAGAGAATAAAATAGTCGACGAAAAGAGAAAATATTGTCCAGTTGACAAAAACTATTATTGGATTTCAGAAAAACAATTATTGAAATTAACAAAAAAGATTGTTGGAGTCACTATAATACATACGAAATCTAACAATATCTTTACAATACACATTTTGCTCTTCGAATATTGTTGGATCAATCATATTTTTCTCTGCGTGTAGCAACGGTTGAGACACTCAGTGTCACTGAATTTGTCACTCTTGCATGTGCGATGTATGACATTCTGAACGACAATGTCTTGCAATGTGTCATGCATACAGAAAAAATAGAACGAACAAAAAATATATCATGAAATGACAAGTTACTTCTATCTTCGGGACAAGTCAGTCACGTGTTGTCTAAACAATTAAGAAAAAAAGTGTACGTAACAAACAATCGGTAAGTTCTAATAATATAATATACCTATACAGTAGTTAAAAATGTTTCATTTTTATAAATATTTTTCCACTTTTTTAAGGAGAAGTAAGTGGAGAAGAGGAAATATACGGTAAATTTAACTAAAAATATATTAAATATGTGATAAGACTTTTTCCATTTTTTTTACAGATTTTTAATTTTTTTAAGTAGGAAAAATAGGAAATATTCTGCATAAGTACAGAGTAAGAAGTGTAAGTAAATGTTACGGAAAATTACTGATCGTTATCTTTAATTTCAGGATGGAATCCATTTAGAGGCCACTGTGATTAAGCTCAAGACAAAGTTGTCTATGTATTCATCAACGACAAAAACAACCCAATGCCCTTTGTATCGTCGTTGAAGACAACATCGCTTACCTTGTAGCTCATCTTGTCGTTCACGAGTTTTGCGACATTTGTGTGAAAATGTCGTCAATGATCCCAAAGGGCTGTCGTCGAGCCGTCTTCAACGGGTTTGTGACACCTTTAAAGACACATTGAAAACAATTTCCAACTGGGAAGTTGTGCTATAGGACAGTGTCGGTGACGCTCGACTTTGATACTGTCAAGCACTCCACACTGTTTAGGAAGATTGCGCAATCTACTCTCCGGCCAAGTTTGAAACATTGGATAATCATTTATATGTGTAGACGCCGCACAGTGGTTCATAATCGTTTTTTCCTGGTCAAAACTATGTAACTTCTTTTTTTGTTCGACTCTCTTAAAGCCACCAAATTTGGTCTAGCTGTTGCAGAGGAATTCAAATTTAAAAATTTGATTTTTTTCTTATTTTGCATCAAAAAATTAGTGTTTTTAAGTTTTTCATATGTTCTAACTATTTAAAAAAGGTCAGAGCCAATAAACAGACCATAAAAATACAAAAAAATAAAAACATTTTTTTGGAAATTTTTTTTTAAATTTGTATTTTCAAAAAATTTAAATATTTTTCCAAAATAAAAAATACTCCTTGTGGCTTCATAAAACTCTTATAACTTTTATAAAAACTCATATATTAAAAAAATTTCCATTTGTGCGAAAAAGCTATAATTTATATGGGAAACGATATGAAACAACACACATTTTTACCCGTGTAGTTTCAAACAAGTAAGAAAAGCGTTAAGTTCGGCCGGGCCGAACCTTTTATACCCTCCACCACGAACTGTATTGAAGTGAATTCCAAAAATTCCGAAAATTGGGAGATATCGTCCTATGGGGGCTATATGAGGGCGTTGACCTACATATACCGACATATTTCAGGTGGAAAGTTGTATACCCTTAGCGAAGACTAACTAGCAAATTTCAGTCATTTCGGTGGGATATTGAGGTCACAACCTTCAAAATACCGAAAATCAGGAGGTACCGTTCTATGGGGGCTATTGTATATGAGGACGCGGAGCTATACCGATTAATTTCAGGTTGAAAGTTGTATACCCTTAACGAAGACTTACTACCAAATTTCAGTCACTTCGGTGATGGTGACCGAAAATCAGGAGGTACCGTTCTATGGGGGCTATACTAAGGCGTGGACCTGTACCGACAAGTTTCTGGGAGAAAGTTTTATACCCCTAACGAAGACTTAATACCAAATATCAGCCATTTCTGGGGAATATTGAGGCCACAACCTTCAAAACTCCGAAAATCGGGAGGTAAGTTCTATGGGGGCTATATAAAGGCGTGGACCTATACAAACAAATTTCATATGGAACGTTTAATACCCCAAATGAAGACCTAATACCAAATTTCAGCCATTTCGGTGGATTAATGTGGCCACAACCTGCAAAACACCAAAAATCTGGAGGAACCGTTCAAGGGGGCTATATGGGGGCGTCGACCTCTACCTACAAATTTCTGGGGGAATTCTGTGGTCAAATGGGACTAATACATTCAAAATATCGTAAAGTGACGCGTACTATATAAGGGGTGTTATATGGGGGCTATACCAAAACGTGGACCTATATAAACAAACTTTGGTAGAAATATTTTTTAGCCTCCGAAAACACATAATACCAAATTACAACCGATTCGGTGGTCAAATGGGACAAATATCTTAAAAATTCCTTAAAAGGACGACGCGTCACACGTCACTTTGTATGGGGGCTCTACGAAAATGTGGACTTACATAGCCCGTTTTCAATACCAAAAGTCCTACGTACATATAATAGATTTTACCAAAATTTCATCCCCCTACTTCAATCCGTTCGGACGCTAGAGTGATTTCCACAGACGGACGGACATGGCTATATCGATGTAGAATTGCACGCTGATCAAGGATATATATATAATTTGTGGGGTCTACAATGATTATTTAAAGTAGTTACAAACGGAATGACAAACTTAATATACCCCACATATCCTCGTAGCTGAAGAACTCCAGTAGCTTTGAGGCTGCAATCCATTGAAGCATCCATATGCTTAGACCTAAACCAGAACCAAATTAAGTTTAGATTTAAGATTCAAGTCTTTAGTGAGTCTCTTGGGGGTTAGCGATCCCTATAAAAAATCTCCGCATAATTATCAGTAATATTACGAAATTATTTTCCACACCTATGTAATTTTAACACTCTATTTTTATTTCAGTAACATTCTGGACAAGTTTTCTGCGCAACAGTCTGAGCCGGTCTATGACTTGCCATCATTGGAGCAACCATCAAGTTTACAAAGCATCGGTAGTAGCGTATTCTCCCCATCAATTGGCTCCTCTAATGAATTTTCATCATTGGAACAACCACAAAGTTTGCAAAGTTTTAATGGTGTGAATATCTATTCACATACGGAGTTGACAAAGGCCATATTGCGACAGGTATTTGGGTTGGAAAATGTAACCACCATCATTATATAACGATATTAATCGATATGCGTATCATCTTCCACTAGCTTGACAACCCTTTACAGGAGTCTGCATTCCTTAATATTTTACAACATTTGCTGAGTGTCGATTCGAAACATTCTTTAAGTACAACAATTTGGAATACAACTGAGAAATTAGTTAATCGTGCAAAACTTATTGAAACCGAAGAAGAGTCCGAACGATTGTTGAGGGGTGCTATTTCGTACAAGTCGGCATGTGGTAATTGTAATGATCAGGTTTCAAGTTCTTCTTCCAATGGGATGGCGGGAAGTGAAGTTTGTGGGACAGGAGAAACGGAATCACAAAAAGTGGCAACTTCGCCAACAGCTACGCCACCACCACCTCCGATGCCAGCTATGCCACCCCCGCCTCCGATGTTAGTTATGCCACCTCCACCTTCGATGCCAGCTATGCCACCCCCGCCTCCGATGTTAGGTGTGCCACCTCCACCTCCGATGCTTGGTATGCCACCCCCGCCTCCGATGTTAGGTGTGCCACCTCCACCTCCGATGCTTGGTATGCCACCCCCGCCTCCGATGTTAGGTATGCCACCTCCACCCGGAATGCCAGACAAACCCTCTAGACTTCCTCATCAATGTACACCTCCTCAAAAAACTAAAACAAGAAGCATAAATTGGGTAAAAATTCCGCAAATACACATTTTTGGTAAACAAAATTTTTGGACATCAATGATTGACAGCCAGAAAATGAATGCTCCCCAAGCCATCGTAGATTTCATCGAATTGGAAAAACTATTTTGTGTGCAAACCAAAAAGACAAATGCTTCAGATGCCGTCGATGGAAAAGCAAAGAAAAATAGTACGAGCACAATTCATTTGTTGGATGGCAAACGGAGCTTAAACATCAACATCTTCCTTAAACAATTCAAGGGGTAAGTAGGGTAGGATTCACCAACCGACCGAACGAAACGTTCAACAATGCCAATTACATTTCTTTACAGATACGACACCAATGAGGCTATTATTGATCTCATACGCCAAGGTAATCACAGTGTAATGGATGCGGAAAGGTTAAAAGGTCTTCTTAAACTATTGCCCGCTTCTGAGGAAATAGAAGTTTTGAAAAGTTTTGATGGCGACCGACAACACTTGGGAAATGCAGAAAAGTTCCTGCTGTTGCTCTTTGACTTACCCGAGTAAGTAGACTTATATTTGTCTTCTGTAAGAAAACAAGTTAAAAAGAATGAGTCGGCATTGCCGATAGCTAAATACTCTCAGCCTAGGCCTGGGCGGCCAGTTTTATGCACCGGACTGTCTCGGAGGATTCTTCGACCAGGGGCCGTCACCTCAACAATTATGTGTTTGTGTTCGTGTATTTTTTTTTACCGAACTGTTTTGGTCCGTACCGGGATAGAGATGTACCCCGGGCCAGTATGGATTTGTTCCATTTGCCAGATCCGCATCCATCACCTGTCAGTATCGGTGATATGTAGGAAACCGGTGCATTTCCGTGGGTGCTCTGGCCTTAGTCGCACCCGGGATCACAGCAATAGGTATGTTGTTGCTTGCTGCGCCAGAACATCTCCCAGTGTGTCTTCAACTTCGTCGTCCGACTCTTCGTCGTCGTCAGAATACGAGACGCCCCCGCAGTCTCCCCAACAACAACAAACGCAGCACCTAACACCACAAGTTGTTGTTCAACGGCCCGGAAACGGAAATGCATCATTCCTGCAATTCAATTGCAACGGACTCCGAATAAGGTCAGCGAAATTGTGGACTTTATGAGTTGGAAAAACATCATGGCATCAAGCACACCACCACATGTAGCTTGCAACGTTGTGATGGTTACAGCGTTTTGCGGAAGGATCGCAAAAGAAGCCGAGGAGGAGGAGAACTTGCCTTTCTAATACACCAGTCTGTCCACTACATGCCTATCTCGCTTGAGCTTGACTCTAGTGATGCATACATGGAATGTATGGGGGTAGCAGTAAAGTGTGGTACTGCCGAGATAGAGCTGATTAATGTGTACATACCGCCGATGAATAGCTGTGCACAAGTGTCCTCAACCTATCGTTAGCCACCCATATTTACCAGAAGCCTGGAAAGTTGACAGAGTGGTCCGCTACAGAGGCCTGGCAAGGATGCCATCGGAGGGGAATCGTACAGGCCGATTTCACTCCTGTCGCCAGTAGCAAAGATCCTAGAGGCACTACACCTCCCCACGATGAGAAGCTATTTTCCAGTTGCCTAACATCAACATGGATTTCGGAAAATGCATAGTACTACAGCATATCCACACATATCTCTTGAGGACTGAACAATAACAGGCCGTGCGACCAAGAAGTCATGGTGGCTCTTCACCTATTGAAGGTCTTCGATGCTGTCAACCATGCCAAGCTGTTCGAGGATATAGAGAAGAATACTCTCCAGCCGTGTTTGAAACGTTGGGTGATCAACTATACATATGTGTGGACGCCAGTCGACAGGTTGAGAACTTTAGTGAGATACTCCACTCCTGGCTCATCCAGCCTTTCAGCATTACAATGGAGATTCCATCAGGGTACAATGCTTTGGATGATTTAGCGTCCCTGATGGCATTCGCAACATTATTCATTGTGTGGTGGTGGTTAATCCTCGGCAGGAAGAGATCTGTCACTCTCGAGGTGCTCGACAAACTGACTTGCGCACCTTTTCGGGACAATCAACGTAACGTCGCCAAACATGACTGAGGTCCTATCTTCCTTCTTTCCAGGGTTCGAGAGTGACTTAACCGTTGGCCACAATTCACTTTTACCGGTTCTAATGTTGCAATTCTTTAGATAATTTAACCACTCGTTCCGCTTATGCTCACTGACCAACCTGTTGACTTGCAGTGTCAGCTCCATGTGCCTGCGTTCACTGGGGTGTGCAAGACGAACCTCATCACGCTCATTTGCCAATCCCGTCGTGTCTGCTGGGTAGTTTGGTCTTACTTCAGGTATTTGACTGGCAGGTATATGGCGATCGGATGTCTCGGAACGTCCTTTCCGCTACCCGAACATCAGAAGGATTGGGCAAATCTCTCAAGCGGTGATTAGTAAAGGCTCTGAAACTCGGCCAATCAGCTTTCGCATGCTTGTCGAAAGTGCGGCGTTCAGAGGTGATGAAATCGGGCGGTCTGCTGATGTAGATAATTATGGAGAGATGGTCTGATCCAATAGATATGGCGGGTAGCCATGTCACGTCATGTGTCAGACCAGGTGACACGATGGTTATATCTGGCGACACTCTCCGCTAATTTTGGTAGGGGCGTCATCATTGACCGTGCAAAACGTAGAGCTATCAATCTGCTCAGCCAGCGCTGTACCCCTTTGGTCGTTTCCGAGGGTCGAATGCCATAACTCATGATGTGCATTAAAGTCCCCCTTGACCAGAAGCGGGCTAATGTTAGGCTTGTAACCATACAGCTATTTATCGGCGGGATGTATACGTTCAGCAAACTACCTCGGTAGTTCCACACCTGACAGCTACCCCCATATATTCCATGTACGGGTATTTAGGGTCAGGCTCGAGCGAGATAGGTCTGTATTGAACAGACAGGTGCAATAGGAATCCCCCACCTTCATTTCTGGTGCGATCCTTCCTCAGTACGTTGTAACCATCACAACGCTGTAAGCTGCAGTTGTTGGTAAGCTTGGTTTCCTGCACCGCCGCACAATGTCACGATAGAAGGAGTTGTCGTAGGTGCATCAATTTTGGTACACGTACCTATTATAGACTTACAATCTTCAGGACAAAAAATTGGGTTGGTCGGTCCACGTTTTGATATACGTACCTATTATAGACTTACAATCTTCAGGACAAAAAATTGGGTTGGTCGGTCCACGTTTTGATATAGCCCCCATAGAACCGTACCTCCCGATTTTCGGTATTTAGAATGTTTTAGACACAATGACCAACCGAAAGTATTCAAATTTTGTGGTTAGTCTTCGGCAGAGGTATCAAACATTCCAACAGAGAATTGTGGGCTTAGGTCCACGTTTTGATATAGCCCCCATACAACAGTACCTCCCGATTATCGGTATTTTGAAGATTTAAGCCTCATTATTACACCGAAATTGCTGAAAATTGGTATTAAGTCTCCGTTGGGGGACTTATAACCTTCCACCAGAAATATGTTGGTATAGGGCCTCGTCTTCCTATAGCCCCCATAGAACCGTGCCTCCTCATTTTCGGTATTTTGAGTGTTGTGGCCTCAATATCCACCCGATACGACTGAAATTTGGTGTTTAGTCTTCATATTGTTTGTGAGCATATTGAATATATCAAACTCTTGTCTTTATATGTCAAAAGACAGCCAATTTTTTGTAAAAAATCGAATTTTGATTTTCGCTGTTCACAATTTTTTTAAAAATTTATATTTTTAAAATTCTCTCGTTTTAAAGCAAGATTATTAGGTACTTAATAAGCCCACAAAAATACCACACCGATAAACGATTTGTTAAAAAAGGGGGTATCCTCTCAGTGAGGTGGTCACTGAAAAATTTAAATAACATATTCGTCTGCAAACATCTGCAGCTGGGACCTTTATATATTTGAAGTACTCACTTTTTACTACTCATACAGCAAAAAATATCGATATACCTTTTTATACCATTTTTTCCCACTCCACTCAATTTAAAATGTGCTTCAGAAAATTAATAAACTTAGTAATACATGTTTGGGTAAATGTAAACACCATATGATTACTATTTACATGCAAACAAAAGTGTAGCCAAATTTATTACATCCCAAGAAAACTTAGGAGCCAATTTTTCAGTGACCGTTACTTTTAAATTTTAAATATTAACGCATAATATATGCTTCGTTCCCGTACTTTTTAATAGTAAAACTCGTAAAAGAGAGAAATGTAAAAAATGTTTTCTCACACAAAAGTTTTTTGAAATAGTTCGGGAACGGAAAAATGGAAAATACGTCAAAAAAACTGGAACAAATGCCAAAGTCGGCGTATCAGCCAATCAGACGCCGGCAACCATGTTACTATTTTTTACACGCTCAAATTTGTCGAGTAAAAAGTTTTTAAAGAGAGCGCCATTTTTGTTCAAAGAGAAGTGAACATTTTACAACTTTTTTGTGTACGGGAACGGGTTTTCCGGTAAAATGTGTAAAAGTCGTAAAAATTGTAAAAACTTTTTAGTTCTGGAACACAGCTATAATTTATTAATTTTAGACAAAAAACAAGTAAGAAAAGGCTATAGTCGGACGGGGCCGACCATGTGATACCCTACACCTTTACCCCTGGGAATTAGCTTTCCACATATCAAAAATTTTTATGGAACAGATAAACTTATTGTAAGAAATAATTTTGTGCATTCTGCTACCGTATCATACCAAGCTTAAATAATCTATCTATATTGTTACGAATGTAACTGATAGGTTTAAGTTAGTTTAGTTTAATTTCCGTTAATTTAAAAATTTGAATTGTAACGTAAAGTTTTATTACGCAGTTACTTTATTTAAGCAACAACAACTACCATGTAGAACTCTCTTCATTATTCTAGATGTTACTTTACCTTTTTTTAATGTGCTTTTATTTGTCTTGCCATAATCATGTAATTATCGTTTAGTCTCTACTTCTTGTATTTCGTGTATTTGTTTGTTGTTGTAATTACGTCATTACTGTGCTGGTCTACTTGTATGTATGTGAGTATGGTTGTTCGCTTAGTGCGAATGTGCGTCTGTGTGTTCGCTGCACAGATTCGAGATGTTGCCAGATTACTGGATAATTCTAGACCAGGGAGACTGTGGGATATAAATACAGGGGAACTGGCAATGACGAGTTGAGTTGTGTTTTAAGCGTTGAACTGAACAGATCGGTAAAAGAGTAGCTGCGTGCTAACTAGAGACTTGCTGTGTGCTTAGTAATTAAAGTCGGTTCTGAATAAGTGTAATAAAGTAAATAAAGCATTGTAGAAACGTAATCTAAAACGAACCCTGTTTTATTTGGTACAAATCGTACTGGGGAATAAAACAACGTCTACACGGACATTTGTTAAATCTAATTCCGTAACAATTGGTGTCAGCAGTGAGATTACGATCATCCTACAATGAAGTTTAAGGATCTACGAGTGGAAGACTTGAAGAAGGAGCTAAGTAAGTTGGAGTTGTGTTCTACTGGCAACAAGGCCGAACTACAAAAACGCTTGTTGGAAGAGTTCGAACGCCGTGGAATGAACATCGATGAATATGAGTTCGACGGTAAGGAGGAAGTCGAGTTATCGGCAAAGGGCGAATCCAGCGTTGAGGAAGTTTCGTCGGTAGCTGCCAGGGGTGACGATTTGAAATCAATGCTGGCTATGATGATGCTGGAAATGAATAAGAAAAATGAAGAAACTTCGAGGCTTATGGCGGAAATGAAATCTGACAACTGTAAGATGTTAGAAGAGATGTCTAGAAAGAATGAAGGAACTTCCAGACTTGTGATGGAAATGAAAGCGGAAAATTGCAGAATGGTTGAAGAAAATTCCAGTAAAATTATGGAGAAATTAGATGCTAAAATGGAAGAAAATTCCAGAAAGAGTGAAGAATATTCCAGAAAATTAGAGGAAAAGTTAGAAGAGAACTCTAGAAAAATCGCTAAGGGCATGGAAGAGAAATTAGAGGTAAATTCTAGAACAATTAACGAGAAACTCGAGAACATCACGATGGTGATTGAAAAGAGAGTAGAAAACGTGGAGGTACAAATTAAAGAGTTGGATAAAAAGATTTTGTCTGTTGACGAGAAATTTCTGGCTCAAGATGAGAAGATTCTGGGCATAGAAAAGAAAATGTCGGAACTGGAAATCAAAGGTGGCCCAGTGAGAGCTATTCATAACACGTTAAAAATCAAGCCTCCTGTGTTCGACGGCTCAACCTCTTTCAATGTGTTCAAATTACAGTTCGAGACAGTGGCTGCTAGAGATTCTTGGAACGACAACGAAAAGGCGGTATCACTCCTTATGGCATTGAAGGGTGATGCTGCTAACGTATTACAGAGTATTCCCGCCGCTTCTAGGAACAACTATGGAGATATAATGGCTGCTCTTGAACGTAGGTACGGTAGTGAACACAAGCAAGAGATCTACCGAATGGAACTGAGGGGAAGAGTCCAGAAGCCAAATGAGACTTTACAAGACTTTGCGGCTGATATAGAGCGGTTGGCGCAGTTGGCATATCCAGGAGAGACACATCCATTGGTGGACCGCATAAAGATTGAGACATTTGCAAGTGGTATTCGCGATCCAGAGATAAAATTTGCGACGTATGCGGCACCGATAGGAACATTTGCAGAAACCGTGTCATTTGCCCTGGCCCAAGAAACCGCGAAGATGCTGGTGAAACCTAAAGCTTACAACGTGCGGAGGCTGCAAGTTGAGGACAACAATTCCCAGACCGTTGTCGACCTGCTGAAAGATGCACTGATGCGTGTGAAACGAGGGGCTGCTAGAACGAAAAAGACTTGTTATAATTGTCGGAAAATTGGACACATGGCCCAAGAATGCAGATAGCAACAAGCAAGGCCCAGATCAGCCTCATCACCTTCAAAAAGTGACGA
Organism: Musca autumnalis; assembly: GCF_047663935.1. Lineage (NCBI taxonomy): Eukaryota > Metazoa > Arthropoda > Insecta > Diptera > Muscidae > Musca > Musca autumnalis. Next base: position 118,455,029 of record NW_027411977.1, on the reverse strand, counting down.
CCAACCGGTGGCCAATAATCTGGAAAGAGAGACATCAGGTGAATCAAATAAAGTGAATTCCGTCAATCACGAGACGCCGCTGGCGGAGGATGAAAATGATGGTCCCACAATTTCTATAGCCATAGTCCAGCAGAAGAACCACAACTTAACGGTGAAAGGCTTCGTCAATGGTGTATTGCGTACCTTGACATTGGACACCGGTGCAACAAAGTCCATTATTAGACCGGATTTGGTAAAAGGGAAGGTATTGCCGTTAAATGGAGTCAAATTGCGGACGGCCACAGGCGAGACTACAACTGTTCATGGAAAGGCCTACCAAAGGCTGAGCATGGGTAGAAAATCGGTAAATTTCGATTTTATAGTGGCCGATATTGTGGACGAAGTTATACTTGGTGTAGACTTCATGATTGCCTTCGATATCAACCTGGACATAAAGCACCGTGTGATGACATGGTCCAATGTGGAAATACCGATAAGTGTGGGCTACAACGAGAAAAGCAAACATCGCCCAAAGGCAGAATCCGGCGAGATCGCTGTCGATGTCCGTACGCTGAAGGTGGAAGCCGCCGACAATTGGCCCGTAGGAAAGCGGAAAAATCCAGCAACGAGGACGAGAAAGCGAAGATGTACGTCGAGGAAAGGTCCATCGAAAAGCGGCCGTACAACAAGGAAGGACAAGTCCGATGACGACCAGGTGGCACTTAGGAGGGTGACCGAGAAAGAAGATATAACGTCACGATACCTGGAGAGAAAAGAGCGAAAGTCCAAAGCTAATGGCGTAGAGGGTACATCTAAATCAGTTGCTACCACTACGGAAAAAGAACTGTGTCTAGTCCAGAGGAACAGGCTTAAGCGGGAGGCAGTGTTACCAATGCCCATACCACCGAGAGGGAACTGTGCCTATTCGGGACGAACAGGCTTAAGCGGGAGGCAATGTTACGAATGTAACTGATAGGTTTAAGTTAGTTTAGTTTAATTTCCGTTAATTTAAAAATTTGAATTGTAACGTAAAGTTTTATTACGCAGTTACTTTATTTAAGCAACAACAACTACCATGTAGAACTCTCTTCATTATTCTAGATGTTACTTTACCTTTTATTAATGTGCTTTTATTTGTCTTGCCATAATCATGTAATTATCGTTTAGTCTCTACTTCTTGTATTTCGTGTATTTGTTTGTTGTTGTAATTACGTCATTACTGTGCTGGTCTACTTGTATGTATGTGAGTATGGTTGTTCGCTTAGTGCGAATGTGCGTCTGTGTGTTCGCTGCACAGATTCGAGATGTTGCCAGATTACTGGATAATTCTAGACCAGGGAGACTGTGGGATATAAATACAGGGGAACTGGCAATGACGAGTTGAGTTGTGTTATAAGCGTTGAACTGAACAGATCGGTAAAAGAGTAGCTGCGTGCTAACTAGAGACTTGCTGTGTGCTTAGTAATTAAAGTCGGTTCTGAATAAGTGTAATAAAGTAAATAAAGCATTGTAGAAACGTAATCTAAAACGAACCCTGTTTTATTTGGTACAAATCGTACTGGGGAATAAAACAACGTCTACACGGACATTTGTTAAATCTAATTCCGTAACAATATTAATAAAAGATTAAAGTGATTGACTGACTGATTGATTCATCAACGCCCAGACGAAACGGCTGAAGCTAGAATCCTGAAATTTTGGGTGTGGATCACTCTTGGTCCGAAGGGGTCAGATAAGGCTGGGTTTTTGGAAATTCGAACTGAAAGGTTACGGAAAGTACTAAAAGGTACTAAATATGGTACCTTTTGTATTTGGCGAACCGGTAAAGCTAGAACTTTGAAATTTGGAATGAAGGTCACTGATTGAGTGAAAGATGTGCTAAAGGGTTTTTAGAAATTCGAACTATAAGTGTTCGAAAAGTACTAAAGTGTACTAAATTTGGTACCAATTCGTATTTTGTGAACGGATAAAGGTTAAAGGTTGAAATTTGGTGTGAGAATCAAGGTTAAAAGGTACGGTTGACATAAGGAGGTGGTTTAGGAAAAGTGTACACATGTGTACGAAAAGTACTAAATGGTACTAAATTTGGTACAATTATGATTTGGGCGAACGGATAGAGCTGGAATCCTGAAATTTTTAATTTAGGCTACTGCTGGAGAGGAGAATGGACGTAGTTTTGAAAATTCGTACTTATGGGTACAAAAGTACTAAATGGTACTAAATTTGGTACAATTATGATTTGGGCGAACGGATAGAGCTGGAATCCTGAAATTTTGAACTAAGGCTACTGTTGGAGAGTAAAAAGGAAGAAGTTTTTTAAAATTCGTACTTATGGGTACGAAAAGCACTAAATGGTACTAAATTTGGATTTAGGTTGAGCGGATTGAGCTGGAATCCTGAAATTTTGAATTAAGGATACTGGTAGAGAGTAGAATGGAAGCAGTTTTGAAAATTCGTACTTATGGGTACGACAAGTACTATATGGTACTAAATTTTATAGAATTTGGATTTAGGTCGAACGGATAGAGCTGGAATCCTGAAATTTTGAATTAAGATTGATGTTGTAGTATGGAGATAATTTGGAAATTCGTACTTATGGGTTACGAAAAATAATAAATTTGGTACAATTAAGATTGGGGACATCGGATAGAGCTGAATTTCTGAAATTTGGAATAAACATTGCTGCTGGAGTATAAGATTGGCTACTGTTGGATTGTAGAATGGAAGTTGTTTAGAAAATTCGTACTTGAGTTTGCGAAAAGTACTAATTTGGTACAAGCTGTAGCCCTGAAATTTCGAATTAACATTGATATTAGAGTATGGGATTGAGATAATTTTGAAATTCGTACTTCGTAGGCTACATTTGGAGTGTAAAAGGGAGGTAGTTTTGAAAATTCGTACTTATGGGTACACAAAGTACCAAATTTGTATTTGGGTGAACGAACAGAGGTGGAATAATGAAATTAAGAATTACGCTTGCTGTTGGGGTGTAAGATGGAGTTAGTTTTGCTAATTCTTACTTATATAATTGTTCCACAAACATCCCATAAGGGACAAGGGAGACTTCTCTCATATCAATGAGTGCACCCCGATTCATATTAGCTCAACGATATGGGACCTACAGTTTATCGCCGAGAACGAACGGCGTGTCTAAGACACCACTTTTGTAGAGAAGTTTTACATGGCTGAAGTACTCAGGAAATGTCGCCAACATTACTGAGGGGTATTTTGCCACTGTTGAAAAGTGTTTTGATGTTGCCTGGCCGGGGAATCGAACCCACGACCTTATGTGTGCAAGGCGGGTGTGCACACTAATGCACCACGGTGGCAAGAAAAATACTAAATTTGGTACAGTTTGGATTTAGGCGAACCAATAGAGCTGGAAACCTTAAATTCGTAACTGAGATTAATGTTGAAATGTAGGATTGAGGTAGTTTGGAAATTCGTACTTATGGATACGAAAAGCCCCAAATTTTGGTATAATTTGGATTTGTGTCAACGGATAGACCTAGAGTCCTGTAATGTGGAATTGAGATTTCTGTTGGAGTGTAGGATTGTGGTAGTTTTTGAAATTCGTACTTATGGCTACGAAATATACCAAATGGCACAATTTGAATTAAGGTTACTGGTGAAGGGAAGGATTGAGGTAGTTGTGGAAAATCGTACTATTGGGTGTAGGGACAGTGCTGGAATCTGTATTTTTTGGATTTAGTGTGAGTACAATGTTGGTCTAGCTGTTAACATGTAAGGGTGAGATACGGCTGATCTTTTTGAAAATCGCACTAAAGCGGTACGAACAGTACTAAAATAACAATAAATATTGATTAAAATTGGTATAAGTATAATAAAAATTTCAGTGTTCGCCATTTCCATATTATATATTGTTTATTTGATTTTTTATATCCTTTCCGCATACGAAGTAGCGGGCACTTTGCTAGTAATATAATAATTGTTTCACAAACATCCTAGAAGGGACAAGGGAGACTTCTCTCATACCAATGAGTGAGTGTACCCAAATTCATATTCGCTCAATCATATGGGACCCACAGCTTATATCCGAGTCCGAACGGCGTGTCCTAAGACGCCACTTGTAGAGAAGTTTTACATAGCTGAAATACTCAGAAAATGTCGCAAAACTTACTGAAGTATATTTTGCCACCGTTGAAAATTTGATTTTGCCTGGCTGGGGAATCGTTTTGAAAAAAGGTGGCAAAGCGACCCATGCTGCAATGTATGTATACAAATCCAATTGGACAATTAAAACGTTAGGGCACCATGTAATTTGCAATAATGCAAAAACTGGGAATGGGCAAATGTGGTTCTCTACACAAAACCCATTATATATTAAGCAGTAGGCCCATTATATAGCATACACGAAAATCAGTAGATCTATTTCCATATGTAGTCTACTTTGCCGGTATATGTCCTCCAGGAAATAAAATATAGAGCAAAAAAAATGTTTTTGTATTTTTCATACAAAAGTAATGGTCCATTTTACCAGCTAAATATTATCAGATCATCATCAAAAATTGTAAGAATCTACTTCGACCTAAAGTCTTACCTCGTGCAAAATTTCGTGATTATTAAGCTATAATTGCGATCTCTAGCGTGTTTATGATTACACTACAAAGAAATAACGGGGTATATTAGGCTGTAACTCGGTTATCTTATCATGTACACCAACACAATTGACATCAATAGAATGGTCAAGCGTTACTCTTCCAAGTATAGCTTACTTGCCCGGAATGTCTCTTCCAGGAATAAAGATAGATGCTGTATATTAAAATTTTTCACAATTTTCACACAAAAGTTGTGGTCCATTTAACCATCTAAATATTATATAATATCGCCATCTCAAATTGCAAGCTTCTTCCTTGTCTTATTCTCTTACTTTATTTAAAATTTCGACTCGATCGGACTATTATTGCGACCTACAGAGCAGTTACAAAATCGGATAAAAATTATGTTTTTGGTCCATTTCACCCGATAAATATTTCACGATCATCACCAATTAAAATAGCGATCTATTCTGACGTGAAACCGACCTCCATACCAAATTTCGTGACGAAATTACAGACGGACACACGGACGGACGGACGTACACACATCTCAAAATCGCTTTATCTCGCCGAGATATGAAAATTGGTATACTACATTGGGGGTCTCCGACGAGTATTTCGCGGTGTTACATGAATTTTTCCCAAAACAAACTTATAATACCCTTTCCACATAGTGGTGTAGGGTATAAAAACACAAAAATACGTATTAACTAAAATTGTCGGATTTAAATCCTCATATAGCAAAAACTACTTCACGTATCAGTACCAAACTTCAGATTCTTCTTAATTAATGTGTTTTCTATCACTCTCCATCAATAAATTTGTTCAACGAAGTATTTAGTTTTTACCATTTTTGGCCACGGTCGTGACACTGTGCGCCGCCACCTTGAGTCGGAAGAATAGACTCATGTTAACCTTGATATCCTTCCTCGATCTTACATCGGAGTCCATTGAAATTAAATTACAAATGTATGAATTTTCCGGGATTGAAACAGCAACGGTTGGTGTTAAGTGCTGCGTGTGCTGCTGCTGTTGGGGGGACTGCGTGGGAGTCACGTATTCTGATAACAACGACGACTTATTGGGGGCTGTGTTAATGTAGTATGCGGCAAAATAGTCTGTTTCCTCTGACAAGCACCAACTGCCGACATCTATTGTATCTCACCGAAGTTTGAGTGTGGTGGATGCGGATGTGACAATCTGAGCACATCCATATTGATCCTGGGTTTTCCTCAGTCCCGGCGCGGACCAAAAAATTCGGGGTAAGCATTCCGGGATATGCTACTCCCAACACAGAAAAAACGACACAAGTACGGACATGTATACACCAGCGGCTGCTACGCTGGCCGGAACACGTGCGTTGTGAGGTTCCTGGTCAATCCGGTATCGAAGAATCTGACGTCGTAGAATCTTCTAAGATTTACTATTTTTTCAATATCATATTATTTTTGATTTTTTAGATACGGATTATGGATTGAAAGCATGCTTCTTAAAGTGGAGTTCTCAGCCAATTTTGCCTATCTTGAGCCTACAATAGGTGATATTATCGATGCTGGCAATAGTAAGAGCTTACCCATTCATTCATAGCATGTTCATAATTTTATAATATCCCTTTATGATTTCAGAACTAATAAAAAATGAACGACTTCGTGATATTATCTACTTTGTAGTTTTGGCAGGTAATTTTTTAAATTCTGGCGGATATGGAGGTAATGCTGCCGGTGTCAAACTATCGTTTCTTACCCAATTAAATGATGTTCGTGCAAATAAGCCTGGAATGAGTTTTATGCATTTTATAGCAGAGCAAATAGCGAAATCGAATCCCGAACTATTGACTTTTACGGATGATTTAAAATATTTGGAAAATGTTTCGAGGTAGGAGCAAGTTGTAGCTTTAATCAATCACATCACATATTTGTATTCTTTATCCAATGTGTATTGTTACTTAAAACTGAGTCCTAGACTTGAATTGAAGTTCGTTTGAATAGTCTTCTAAGATAGATATCGGAAGAAGTCTTCGCAGGGATTTCTTTGGAAAGTACACAGAGCCTAAAGGCCTCGGTACATAAGAAAATTCTACGGCTGTCTTTCTTGTTCCGCTTCATTTCTGACATAAAAATAAAAGAATAAAGAAGAACGAGCCAATTTTGAAATAGGTTCACATCGGTAGATAACGCCAGAATCTAACATAATGTTATGTTATCATATTGTGACATAACATTATGCACCGGATTGACTCGGAGAAATCTGCGGCCAAAGGGCGTCATCGTCAGCAATTATATGTTCGTGTTCACCATGGGAGCGGCAATTTATCCCGGAATGCCTGCTCCGAGCTCTGTTGGTCCGGGCCGGAATAGAGATGAACATCGAGGCATGGATCTGTTCCTTTTTTTCAGATCCGTATCCACCATATTTCAACTTCGGTGAGATGTAATGGATGTGGGAATGGGTGCACTGGCTGTGCAAGAATATCTCCCAGCGATTCTCCAACTTCTCGTCGTCGTCGGAATACGATACACCCTCGTAGTCATCCCAACAACAAACGCATCATCTAACAACACAAGTTGTTGTTCAGCGCCCCAAAACACATCGTTCGTGGAATTCAATTGCAACGGTCTCCGCAACAACTTCTCGTCGTCGTCGGAATACGATACACCCTCGTAGTCATCCCAACAACAAACGCATCATCTAACAACACAAGTTGTTGTTCAGCGCCCGAAAACACATCGTTCGTGGAATTCAATTGCAACGGTCTCCGCAACAAGGTCGGCGAAGTTGTGTTTGTTTTTGAGTCGAAAAAACATCATGGCCTGCGCGATGTAGGAAACAAAGCTCAACGTCGCCTTTAGCTTGTAACGTTGCTATGTTTACAATGTATTGCGGAAGGATTGTACAAGATGCGGAGGAGGAAGAGGACTTACCTTTCTAATACACCGGTGTCTGTCTTTACAGATCTATTTGCTGGAGCTTGACTCAAATGACCCATACATGGAATGTATGTAGCATTAAAGTGTGGTACTGCCGATGTAGCTGCTTAATGCGCACATAACGCCAATGAGGATAAAAGGAGATTGCCACATCTTGCCAGATATAACCATTGTCGTAACAGTAGTGGAATTCTGTAACTCATTTTTTGAGTTACCGACAAAAATCGGTAAAATAAAAACGAAAAATTATGAATGAACATTGTAAATAAAAGTTGACAATATTATTGCTATCGGTAGGACTTAGCGTCCGTGCGGAATTATTTTTTTTCTCCCATCGGACGCCTCCCCAGGTGGTGGATAGGGGAACGCTCATCAGATATGGCGGGTACCGCAAAAATAAAATATGCGGGGCGAACCAAAGAAAAAAAAAAGGAAAACAAAGGCAGCGTCTGATCAACAGTTGGCGGCAGCAAACAGCGTCTGAATTCCAGGAGGAGCGGCTGAATATGTAGACGGAAACTATAAACCCTTCAGATGGCAACGGGAAACCCCTGAAGTATTATCCCATGATAATCATGCAATTTAATGAACATAAATAATGAACGGCCCTCAGTCTCCGGCCAAACGAGGGTGCTAAGAATCCCCGGAGGTAAAACAAAAAATAACCTGAATATTGGTACTTGGAATGTGCGAAGTCTATATGAATCTGGAAAATTAGCTAACATCATTAACGTGATGAATAGAATGAATATTGACATCCTTGGAGTTTGCGAAACATGGTGGCCTGATAATGGAGAATTTGTATCTCAAAATGTCAAAGTATTTCACTCAGGAAACCTAAATAGAAATCATAGAAACGGAGTAGGTGTCATTTTAAAAAGCCACATAGCGCAATGCGTAACAGGATTCATACCAAAATCTGATAGAGCAATGCTTATAAAGTTAGAAACAAAACCCTTAAAACTAAATATTATACAAATAAATGCGCCCACTGCAGACAAGGGTAAAGAAGATGTCGAAGATTTTTACGAAGATGTAAAATACTTAATAAATATGACAAAAACCCCATGATATAAATATCATCCATGGAGACTTTAATGCCAAAGTTGGACAAGATATTGTACCAGGCATAACAGGCAAATTTGGACTAGGCGAGAGAAATGATAGAGGTGACAGACTTATTCAATTCTGTCAGGAATATGGGTTTAAAATTACAAATACAATGTTCTGCCTGCCAAAAAGAAGATTGTATACCTGGAAATCCCCTCTAGACAAACCAACAAATATAATAAGAACCAAATAGATTATATATTAATCAATAAACGCTTTTCTTCGTTTGTAATGAAGACATCCACATTAGGGTTATGACTTTTTTACAGCCTCATATCCCTGTATCATAGCGTGATGAGTTTTGCCATAAGATTACATAAAATCTTAATTATAAGGTGATTCGGTGAACAAACCTCACGCACAAAATGATTTTAAAATTTGAATTTATCAAGATTAAGGACAATTTTTTGAAGTCACTGAAAACAGACATATAATTGAAAATAAACTTTAGAGCCACATGAGATAATTAAAATGACATAAAATTTATTTCTCACTATTTTTCTTCAATTCTGAGAAACGTAAAAATGTCGTAAACGCTTTTATTCAAAAATATAATTTTTTAACAAAAACCAAAAAATTTAAAATTTTTTCAAAGTGATTTTTTTCGCGACTTTTTTAATATTTGAATGAAATAAACGTAATTATAGTCATTAGTAGGCTTATATTTATTCATTCGTGCAATAAAAAATAATTTTTTGAAAAAAAAAATTTTTTTCATTTCATATATTTTTTCAAAAAATTATTTTTTTAAAATAGATTTGTGCGTGACATTTTTTTATATTTCAATGGAATAAACGATAGCATAGTGATTAATAGGCAAAAGTTCATTCATCCCTGCTACAGGAAATCATTTTTGAGGAAAAATGTCAAAAAGTCATAACCCTAATCCACATATCCAGGGGCAGATGTTCCATCGGACCATATCCTGTTAATGACAAAAATACGGGCAAAATTTAAGAGACACCCAAAGAGAACAATACGTGGAAAACTCAATACTGGAAAACTGGAGGAACCAAGAGTTAAGACCAGAATGAAAGAGATCATTGATCAAGAATTTAGAAGAATTGAAGCAACAGATAGTGAACAGATGTGGAATTCTGTTAAAAATACGCTAAAATCCATAGCGGACAATAATCTAGGAATCATGAAAAAACCACAAAAGAATGAATGGATGACAAAGGAGATACTGGATCTGATGGAGGAACGTCGAAAACATAAAAATCGAAACTACGAAATATACTACGAATTAAATAGAGAAATACAATCTGCAATCAGAAATGCGAAAAATAATGTCATAAACAGACAATGCCAGGAGATTGAAAGATTGCAACAGTTAAATGACGATTTCAATCTTCACAAGAAAATCAAAGAAATGGCAGGCGTATACCACAAATCAATACCAAAAATGTTATACAATAATGAAAATGAACCTATTTTTGATAAATCGGAAAAGGTGGCAATATGGAAAGATTACATAAAGCTCCTGTTTACCGACCAGAACCGATCTACCTATGAGATGATGAGAAATGAACCGCCAGAAGGAACATCTATAACCAAGCAAGAAATTGAGTCAGCGATAAAATCCTTAAAAGTTAAAAAGCATGTGGTCCTGACGAGATTCCATCGGAAATACTAAAGTTAATAGAGGGTGATAACATTAATATCCTGAACAAGCTATTCAACTACATATATGAGACCGGAGAATACCCAAATGAATGGCTGAGATCAACGTTTATAACGATCCCAAAGAAAAACCAACCGAAACACTGCAGTGACTATAGACTTATCAGCTTAATGAGCCATGCTTTGAAGATTTTTCTAAAAATAATTCATGGGCGAATATATGAGAAGTGTGAGAAAGTTATGGGTGCATCCCAATTTGGTTTTAAAGAAGGCATGAGAACACGCGAAGCTCTTTCATCCCTACAAATCCTAGTCCAAAAATTCAAAACTGTTCAAAAAGATGTATACATATGCTTTATCGATTACGAGAAGGCTTTTGACACAGTACAACATGATAAATTGATAGAGGTTCTAACGTCCATTGGTATTGGACAGAATGAAATTCGATGCATAAAAAGCTTGTATTGGCACCAGACTGCACATGTGGATGTAAATGGAGAATGTACAGAAGACATAGTAATATCTAAAGGTGTGAGACAAGGATGCATATTATCCCCCCTATTGTTCAATGTCTACTCCGAAAGAATATTCCAAGAATCAATTAACGATATCAAAAAAGGAATTCTTATAAATGGTACTTTTCTCAACAATATTAGGTATGCAGACGACACAACCATACTAGCTGATAGCTTTGCAGGACTCCAATACCTACTACATAGACTGGCAGCACACAGTGAAAGCTACGGTTTAAAGATAAGCATTAGAAAGACTAAGTATATGGTTATTTCCAAAGTGAGTATGGGCAATCAAACGCCTTTAAAAAAAATATCGACGTGGAAAGAGTACATAGTTTTAAATACCTTGGTGCCACAATAAATGACAAGTGGAGCATTTCAAACGAAATAAGAAGCAGAATTGAAATGGCGAGAGAAGCTTTCATAAAATACAAGAAAATTTTTGTGAGTCATGATATCAATATAAAGTCAAAATTAAGATATCTGAAAACATATGTATGGTCAGTTTTGCTATATGGAGTCGAAATGTGGACCCTGAAGGCAGCCGACATGAAGAAGCTTGAAGCTTTCGAGGTTTCGACCTACAGACGAATTCTAAAAATACCATGGACCAAGTTTGTAACGAACAATGAAGTGCTGCAAAGAATACATCAAGAAAAAGAGCTTATACGTACAATAAAGAAACGAAAAACAGCATATCTTGGACACATCATGCGAAACAACAAATACAAACTACTCCAAAACATTATCCGATGCAAAATAGAGGGAAGACAGTCCAGGGGAAGAAAAGAGAAATCTTGCATAAATAATATTCAGGAATGGACCGGTATAAATGATGTCGCAACTCTACTCAGCGAGTGCAGAAATCGACAATCTTTTGCTGAAATAATCAACAACTTTTAAACACATATACATACCGAATATACTGTAATACATTTTATGTAACTGCATTGATCACCATAAATTCGTAAAACGAATAGGCAAATAAAGAAGAAGGACTTAGCGACAGCCTTATTTCGTTGTTAACTTATCGAAAATTTTCGTTTATTACCAACATTATAAGTATTTTAATTTTACCGATTTTTGTCGGTAACTCAAAAAATGAGTTACAGAATTCCACTAAAGGTCTTATGAATAACGTATCGTGGCAACCCGTCATTTTCCTTGGTTCAGACCAACTTCCAACCATCGTCTCCGTAAATAGAGCACCTCATTTCATAACCTATGAACGCCATACTTCACACAATCCATGTGAAAACTGATTGACAAGGCTACAGGGAACTTGCCCATCACCGCTTCGGATCCTCGGGAAATCATAAATGCAGCAGCCACTGGCTACCCAAAATCAGGCTAAATTTCCCAGTAGAGGCCACAGGACTAGTGAAATAGCGTGATGAGCTTCGAGCTAAGACCCAAGATTTACTCTTGAAGTCAACAGGCTAGTAAGCGAATATATTCGTCGATAGTGTCCTGATTCCGACCCCTAACTACCCCAAAATATTGGGTGCAACGTTCTATAGCAAGTTTTAGATGTCCGCGAAAGCCAAAGCTATTTGCGACCCCTAACTACACCAAAATATTGGGTGTAATGTTATATATCAATTTTTAGTTTTCCGCGCAAACCACAGCTAATTGCGATAAGATCAGAAGTTGGAACAAGGTCTTCAAGTCACTGGCCGGCAGCATTTGGGGTGCTGAAAAATAAATCTTGTTAACCTCTTACAAATAAATAGGCTGGTCTGTGGTAAGCGGCGGCGCCAAGTGTGGTATCCAAATGTTAGCGCTACGTTGTGGAAGAATATTCAAACCTGCCTGAATGCCGTACTGAGGATTGCAATAGGATGTCTCCTCATGATACTGGTGGACCATCTTCATGAGGAGACAAAGGGTTTACCGGTGGATCAGCACAACATGATGTTGTCGATGCAGTACCTGCTTGGGTTTTATCGCAGTGAGCATCCCTGTCAGTCACATCAGGAGAGATTTTCATGATCTAGAGAGAGGTCCAAAGGTACAAACAAGAACCTCGAGACCAACAAGCCTATCAGGCAGTCTCGGTTAGCATTCGCACTGATGCAGTCGCGCAGGCAGTACGGAGATAGACAATAGATCGCGAACCACAAGTACTTCCTTAGTTGGAAGGTTCTAGGCTTCTTCTCTGAGTCCCCTGTCATTCCAGAAGATTTTGCGGTTGCGTTCACCCTTTTTATGTCCGAGCTCACCTTGTCAAAGGATACTAGGGACATTTGGAGGTGGGATGTTCTCTTTTTTTCTAACAAGGTTTAACAATGTTCTGTTCCTCAGTAGATCTTATCCTTTTCGCCGCTTCCGAGGAAGTGGAGGGAGTATTTTTGACATCTTTGGAGCATCGCGCTGTTCTTTATTTATACGCTCCTCTTTTTTAACTTTCGTTGTGTGTTGCGCGATATTCTTGCTTACTTCAACTACCACGTTGTGGACATCCTCTTTATTGGGGTTTTCCAGGAGTAAGGGTCGCTTCCAGTCTATGATGGTTGGGTCCCCTTTTCCTTTAGGTTGTGTGTTAGTAGCAGTACCTTCGACCGTTGATGCCAAGGGACCAACATCTGTGGGAGATGTTTGTTCACATTCGCTAGATGACGATGAGGTGTGACTCGCAGGCAGATCACTGGTCCCCGCCGCTACTGGCTCCCTGCACCGTAACTTTTATTTCCTTTTCTCCTTCCATATTTGCTTTAGGTGGACAAGGTAGAGATGATCATACCTCTCTACCCAAGAATAAAAATGTACCTATCTATATTAGTCTTATTACTTTCAAATTTTCTTTTTAGAATTAATTTCGATCAAATATCAAGCGACATTCAGGCTCTGGACAAAGAGCTGGAAATATTTAAAACTAAAATTTTAGATTCAAAATTTGATGCTTCCACAAAAAAAGAGCTATTGGAATTTTTAGTTGGTGCAGAACATAAAGTTGGTGAGCTGAAGATTGGACTTAGTCGGGTTGACGAGATACGCGTGAAAGTGGCCAATTTCTTTTGTGAAGATGTACAGAAATTTCGTTTGGATGAATGTTTTCAAATTTTTCACTCATTTTGTGAGAATTTTCTCAAGTCACAGAAGGACAATGCAAGACGTTTGGAGGCGGAAAAAAGAACGCTATCAAGACAGAAACAAAGGAAAGAAATGCCGACACAAAGAACGGGTAAATTAAAAACATAATACTGAATAAGGTACAAATTTAATCTATAGAATCAACCATATTGAAGATCTTAAAGGTAATTCACATGATGTGGAACGCAAACGTGCCAGACTTAACGATTCTCAAGATGTCACCACTAAACTTAAAGATATCACAACGGATCATTCGACAATGAACGAAGATGAACTAATGGATTATTTTAGTAAAAGTTTTCAAGAAGGTAAAATTCGTAGACGAAGTAGTCGCGGTAGTCGTGGCAGCATAACAACCATTGATAACGAGCGACGTAACTCAAGAACATCTAGCGAGCAACTTGAGGAAGCAGTTGAAAATACGAAACCAATACTTCCACAACTAGACATAGGGTAAGGCTTTATAGCTCTTCTGAAATTAAATTTTTCATGTGAATATTTTACAGATCGGAAAATACACCTGTTCCCGCTAATATTGAGAAAGTTGCCACTTTGGATGAAAAAGATCGTAAGTTGCCGCCATCCTTGCGAAGACTTTCGCATGGATTACAAAGACCTAAATCATTGCACTTTGAATCTAGTAAGTACAACCGAAGACATACAAATACGAGGGCTAGTATATAAGTCCTTGGCCTAGATAATACCATTTGTTGTCAGGCGCCATTTGACATGTTTTGAGTCTAAACGTACTCAGTACGGTTTGACGGACGACCATGTGTTGCGTTGTTTAAGGGGTTATGGCCACTTATTGGGCACGAAAAAAAAACATTTTCGTGAATTTTTTACAAGAAATCTACCAAACAAACACCTTGAGCTACTTTTAGATTTTTTTGTTGAAAAATATTGCACAGTTTTCTGACAAATGGCCGCCTACGAAACACTGTTTTTACTAAAGCAGTTTGCGGTGCCCACGGTAGCTCGAAAACGAATAAACCAATCAGCATATGTTTTTGTGGGAGCACTAAGAACATAATAATCTCATCCTCAAGCGAAGCGGAATTAAAAATGTCCATTTAAAAAAAAAAATTATGAACTGTCGAAAGTCAAAATTTCAATCTTAACTGGAACAAGTAAAGGCCTCGACACATAAGAAGCATGGCATTCTTGCTTAAGTCATATTAGGTAAATGACTAAAGACCAAGTTCGACCTAATTCAAATGTGATTCTGAAATCGTTTTATTAGGTCGATCTTGGTCTTTAGTCTTTTAACAGATATGACTTCAGCAAGAATGCAATGCTTCTTATGTGTCGAAGCATGTCCGGGCCGAACTTGTTATACCCTCCACCACAAGTTGTATTGAAGTAAAATGGAACAATTAGTTTCCTTTCGTGTATGAAGAAGAATAAATTTCAAATTTCAGCAATTTCTGTAAAACAATGTGGCTAACTTTCAAAATACCGAAATTCGGGAGGTACCGCTCTATGGGGGCTGTACCGAAAAATTTCTTGGGGAAAGTTTTATAACAATAACGAATACTAAGTACCAAATTTCAGCCATTTCGGTGGATTATTGAGGCCACAACCTTCAAAATACCGAAATTTGGGAAGTACCGTTCTATGGGGGCTATATTAAGGCCTGGGCCTATACCGACAAATTAAGAGGAGAAAGTTGAATACCCCAACGAAGACAAAATATCAAATTTCAGACATTTCGGAGGAATATTGGGGCCACAACCTTCAAAATACCGAAAATCGGGAGGTACCGTTCTATAAGGGCTGTATGATGGCGTGGACCCATACCAACAAAATTCTGTGGGAAAGTTTTATACTCTCAACGAAGACTAAGTATAAAATTTCGGCCATTTCGGTGTGATAGTAAAGCTAAAACCTTCAAAACACCGCAAATCGGGTGGTACCGTTCTATGGGGTTTATATCAAAACGTGAACCGATATAGCCCATTTGCAATACCAAACATCCTAGGAGTAATGAAAACGTCTGTACCAAATTACAAAGGTCTATCATAAAAATTGCGAGCTGCATCTTGATTTCAACAGACGGATGGACGGACAGTCGGACATGTTTATATGGACTTAGAATGTTACCTGATCAAGAATATATATATATATATATATATATATTATAGGTGCAAACGGAATGACAAATTTAATTATACCCACCATATTATGGTGGAGGGTATAAAAATGTTCGCCATAAATCAGTCCAATTTTTATACCCTTAGCATTTATGCTAACGAGGGTATATACACTTTCATACGGGCAAAATGTGCCTCATCGAAATAATGGTTTTAGATCCCAAGTACGTTTGGACGTAATCCGTTTCAGACAATTTGGAGTTGATTTAGCCATGTCCGTCCGTCTGTCTGGCTGGAGCGCACGATAACTCTCAAACGGATCGACCGATTCGGTCCAAAATTTTGGCTTATTTTGTTCAAACTTAGTTTAAGTTCGAAGATGGGTTTTATCGGTCCACTCCTTCCGGTCCCTCCCCACAAAAGTTCGAAAATATTCGGAAAATTTGTGCGCACGATAACTCTTCAAGCGAGCAACCGATTTGGTCCATACTTTGCACGTCGTGCAATTTCTACCAGACTTAGATGTGGTGCCAATATGGACTCTATCGGTCCACTCCTTCGGATACTTTCTACACAAAATTTCGGAAAAGTTCAGTTTAGGACCTGCTCTCGAATCGCTTTGATTTTTGTTGTAATAAATTGAATTCGCTGCCGCCCATACGAAGGTGCATGTTTCATCAGGACAAGTCCATACTTTCTGAGAAAATAGCCTGAAAGCTGTAAAAACCCGCTGTAGCACCATGTGTAGTGGATGGAGCGCACTATAAGTCTCAAACAGATAAACCGATTTGGTTCAAAATTTGCGCAAAATTGAAGCATGTTCTAAATTGGGCGATATCGGTCCACTCCTTCTGGCACCTCGCCCACAAAAGTTCAAAACTTTTCGGTAAAATGGTGCGCATGATAACTCTCGAAGGCAGTAACCGATTTGCACATCGTAATGTTTTTACGAGACATAGATCCAGTTAGAATATCTATATCTATATATAAAGTAGAAAAATGTTTGTATGTTTGTTTGAAATTTGTGGACTCAAAAACCGCTGAACCGATCTTGCTGAAATTTTCAGTATATATTGCTACATCGATTAAAAGTTACCATTCTGATCCGGATATATAGCATAAGAACCGGAGGTACCTCCAAAAAATGTAAACTTTGTATGCAAATATCTATAGAGCGGTTACAGATACAGTCGCTAAATTTGGCATGTGTGACGGAATTTGGCTTACAAATAAATGTGCCAAAACTGTTTGATTTTTCTTGCATGCAACATGTTGCGCTCAAAGCCCTTTTTGCTATGATACACGTTTTTTGAGTGACAAGTCCATACTTCTTGAGAAAATGACCCGAAAGCTGTAAAAACCCTCTACGGCAAGCATGTGTAGTGGCTGGTGCGCACGACAACTCTCGAACCTAATAAGTTCGTTGGTCCATACTTTGCATATAGCAATATTTATTTGAACATTAAATGAAATTCGAAGGTGATGCTTATAGGTCCACTCCTCCCTGTACCTGCCCCACAAAAATTCGAAAATATATGCTAAAATTGTACGCGCAATATCTCATAAACGGAGCTAGCGATTTGGTCCAAACTTTGGATCTCGAAATATTTTGTCTACACGAATAAGCCGTGCGTGAACGGATCGCCATGTTATATAGCGTGAGATAGAGGCATCCTTACACCAACTAACATTTGATATTGTCCGTAAAAGAGGTTTGTTCTCATTGGCTGCCGCACAATTTGACAAGCACTCAACAAAAAAGGCTCGTGTCAATTGGTACAAAGAAACTTAAAAAACAAATTACGATGCTTCACAAAATGTTCATAAGATCGTTACAGGTGACGAATCATATGCATATGAGCCCGAAATAAAACAGCAATCGACCATGTGGATCTTCGAAGGCGAGCCAAATCCAACGAAAGTTGTTCATGGAGGAAGCACTTCGAAGCAAGAGCTCGCCTGTTTCTTCGGCAAAACTGGTCATGTGGCGACTGCTTCGCTTGAGTAACGTACGACGGTCAATTCTGAGTTGTACACCAGAATTTGTCTGCCTGAAGTCTTCGGAGAAATTCGAAAAACGACCAAGAGGGGACGAATCATTTTGCACCATGACAATGCGATCTTTCACACATCGATTCAAGCCAGCGACCACCTTAAGGCCTGAGTACATAAGCTGCCTCGCCTGATTGCCTTGCTTGCTTCTGATAAAAGAATAAAAAAGGGCAACCTAGTTCGAAATTTTCTCGGCCTTCTTTATTCATTTATTTTTATTATCTCAGAAATGAAACAGTAAAGCAAGGCAAGCAGGCGAGGCAGCTTATGTACCCAGGCCTTTACAGCCCTGACTTGGTACCAAATGACGTCTGTTCAATCCTCCACGTCAAGGAAAAAATGACCGGCCAAAACGTGGAATTGATTGGTCACCCGCCCTACAGCCCCGATGACTTCCTTTCATTCTCCCACGCCAAGGAAAAAATGCGTGGTCAACGATATGTATCGCAATTGGAGTGGAAGAAGTGCTTCGACAATTGGTTTGAGAGCATGAGCGCAAAAGTGTATAAATCTTGCCGGAGAATACTTTTTAAATACAATACAAACATTTTTCGTTATTAGGCCAGAAACTTACATAGTAACCCTTATATAAAGCATGGAAAAATGCATTCGACATTCAAAAAGTTTACAATAAAATTGTCAATGACATAAAACTAATTAGACCGACCGTGTTCCGGCCAGAACTTGCCTACTCATAATTGTATTTGCCTCGTTTTTGTGTGTTGGGAGCAGCATATCCCGGAATGCCTGCTCCGCATTCTTGTCGTACGTACCGGGACGGAGGAAAACCCAGGGCCAATATGGATGTGTTCTCATTTTGTCACATCCGCATCCGCCACATTCAAACTTGGATGAGACGCAATAGTCGTTCTGGACTTGCCCATTTGAGGGACTACGACAGACACTATGTTACTGCATGCTGCGTGAACACTGTCCCTAACCAGCCGTTGCTGCCCAAATCCCTGAAAATGCATCCTTTTTTGAAATTTTATTTCAATGGACTCAGAGGTACATAGTGGACTTCATAAGTCGGAAGAATATGATGTCGCGGCTGTGCAGGAAACAACAACGGCAGCTTACAGCTACCTCGTTTGATCATGGCTTAAATGTATGGAGGTAGCAGCCAGGTGTGGGGCTGCCGAGATAGAGTTGCTGAACGTATAGATCCCGCCGATAAACAGCTGTACCAGTTTATAGGTTCAACTTTAGTCCTCTTTTAGAATATCATAACCGTCTGGTCTTGGGGGACTTTAATGCATAGCATGAGTTGTGGCATTTGGTTCTCCGAAACGACCAGAGGGGTATAGTGCCGGCTGAGCAGATTGATATCACTACGTTGTGCACGGTCAATTAGTACGCCCTTACCAAAATTAGCGGAGAGTTTCGCAGTTCACCTGGCATCATCAGGCATAACCATCGTGTCACCTGGTTAGATACATGATATCACCTGGCAACCCGTGGTTTCTCTTGGATCAGACCATCTCTCCATAATTACCTATTTCCTCAATTATGGGAAAGCTAATTGGCCGAGTTACAGAGAGTTCAATAATCACCTCTTCAGAGATCTGCCCAACTCTTTGCTGCAGCGGCTCGCCATATACCTGCTGGTCGAATATACGAAGTTAGACCGAATTTCTCAGTAAATGCGACGGGATTAGCAAATGAAGTGTCACTCTCGAAAATGGAACCTCAATCACGTTTGGAGACGTTACGCTAACTGATCCGAAGATGTGCGTAAGTTATTCCAATCGACGGGTTGTCGAGTAACCCGGGAGTAATAGGACGAAGCCCTATCTCTTCCAGCCGATGAGTTACAAACACAATTTTCAATGGATGATGTTGCACATGGCATTGGGAACGCTAGGAATCTCCATGGTAATCCTGAAGTAGCTGAATTCGCCGTTAGTTGAGTATTTCACGAAAGTACTCAACCTGTCGCTAACCACTCCCATCGTGCCCGAAGTCTGGAAATTGAACTGGGTGGTCCCGCTACTGAAGCCAGGCAAGGATACCAGAAAAGATGAATCGTACTGACCGATTTCGCTTTTGTCACCCGTAGCAAAGACTCTTTAGGCTTTACTCCTCACCAGCATCAGAAAAAACTATCCAGTTGCCGATCTTCAGCATGGGTTCCGCATACTGCATAATACTTAACCTGAGCAATCCGTGTGATAAAAGAGCTATGGCGGCGCTCGACATATCAAAAGAATTTGATACTCTCAAACTCTCCACGCTGTTTGAGGACATCGAGCAAACTATCCTCCGGCAATGTTTGAAACGTTGGATAATCAATTATATGTGTGGACACCAGTCCCCAAGGTGGGATGATATCTCCGGAACTGTTTAACCTCTACCTCTCCTGTATTCCACCATCCTCCAGACGCATTGAGATCGTAACGTATGCGTATGGTTGTACGATCTTGGCGTCACGTACCATCACTGACGTAATTTTGAAAGGCTGAACTGCTATTTTACTGATCTTACCACCCTTTTCGACGCGAGGAATATTCATATATATATACATAATATGTATTACATATGTTCCCACAATATACCGGAATGGCAAAGGGAGACTTCTATCATATTGTTACGGAATTAGATTTAACTAATGTCCGTGTAGACGTTGTTTTATTCCCCGATACGATTTGTACCAAATAAAACAGGGTTCGTTTTAGATTAAGTTTCTACAATGCTTTATTTACTTTATTACGCTTATTCAGAACCGACTTTAATTACTAAGCACACAGCAAGTCTCTAGTTAGCACGCAGCTCTTATTTAACCGATCTGTTCTGTTCAACGCTTAAAACACAACTCAACTCAATGTTGCCATTCGTAACTCTATTTATACCCAAAATCTCCTTGGTCTAGAAATATCTAGAACATATGGCAACCTCTCGAATCTGTGCAGCGAACACACAGACGCACATTCGCACTAAGCGAACAACCATACTCACATACATACGTGGGGCGAATACAGGCGGACGACAAGCACAGTAATGACGTTATTACAACAACAAACAAATGCAAGAAAGAAGTAGCAACTAAACGATAATTACATGATTATGGCAAAACAAAATAAAAGCACATTAATGAAAGGTAAAGTAACATCTAGAATAATGAAGAGAGTTCTACATGGTAGTTGTTGTTGCTTAAATAAAGTAACTGCGTAATAAAACTTTACGTTACAATTCAAATTTTTAAATTAACGGAAATTAAACTAAACTAACTTAAACCTATCAGTTACATTCGTAACAATATCAATGAGTGCACGTCGATTCCTATTGCCTTAATGATAAGGGACCGACTTTTTATCGCCGAGTCCGAACGGCGACACCACTTGTTTTTCAAGGCTTAAATACTCAGGAAAACAGGGATGTCAATTGATCCGAGTTTAAAATTGCTACAGGCCATAGATCTCTAGCGATTTTTACCTCGAAACAGTTGATATCTATGCTTAAGCAGTGTTTTTGTACGTCAAAAATCACCACAAGTAGCGGGAACCTACCAATTTGGCATTACTTACTTACTTACTTAGCTGGCCCATTACAGAACATTTGTTCTATAGGCCGAACTAAGAAGAGATCTCCATTCCTCTCTATTTGTTGCTTTGCTCTCTGGAATACCGCGCCTTTTCATCTCAACATCCACTTGTTTGCGCCATCTATTCCTTGGCCTGCCAATTCTGCGTGCACCGCCATGTGGCATGTATTCATACGCCTTTTTAGCGGGTTCATCATCGCTCATTCTTATGATATGGCCTAGCCAACGCAATCGCTGCATCTCGATACGTTTAACAATATTCATGTCGTTGTATAGCAGATACAGCTCGTGGTTCATGCGACGTCGATATTCACCGTCAACGCAGATTGGTCCGTAGATCTTTCGAAGAATTTTTCTCTCAAACACACCAAGCACTGCCATGTCTGCTTGCGCAAGTACCCAGGCTTCGGAGCCATACATCAGCACGGGTAGTATCAGTGTTTTGTAGAGCGTTATTTTTGTTTGACGAGATGTGGCTTTGTTTTTAAACTGCTTACTTAATCCAAAGTAGCATCTGTTGGCCAATACAATTCTTCTTTTTATTTCACAACTGATGTCGTTTGTTGTGTTGACGGAGGTGCCGAGGTAGACGAAGTCTTTTACTACCTCAATATTATAGGAACCAACTTCCACAGTCGGTCCGAGCTCAATGGACGCATTGCGCGTCGACACCATCAACTTGGTCTTCTCACCGTTTACCGCCAGACCCACTTTAGCAGATTCTCCTTCGACCTTTATAAAGGTATCAGTTACTTCTTTTACTGATCGACCCATGATGTCTATATCATCAGCATAAGCAAGTAACATGTGACTATTGGTGTAGATTGTGCCACTTCTTTTGACGTTTGCCTCTCGTATAACCTTTTCTAGCAGGATGTTGAAGAGGTCACACGAAAGGCTGTCTCCTTGTCTGAAACCTCTTTTGGTACCAAACTCTTCGGAGAGGTTCTTTCCTATTTTAACTGAGGACCTCGTGTCAGTTAAAGTCATTTTACAAAGCCGGATGAGCTTTGCGGGAATACCAAATTCAGACATGGCTTGGAATACCTTTGAGCGCAGCGGACTGTCGAAGGCTGCTTTATAATCGACAAAAAGGTGGTAGGTGTCGATCTGCATCTCTTGGGTCTTCTCCAGGATTTGCCGCAGGGTAAATATCTGGTCAATGGTGGACTTGCCAGGTCTAAAGCCGCATTGGTATGGTCCAATAATCTTGTTGACCATTGGCTTTAGTCGTTCGCACAATATCCCTGACACGATCTTGTAGGCAATAGGGAGTAGACTTATGCCCCTATAGTTAGAGCATACAGTCTTATCTCCCTTCTTGTGGACGGGGCACAGGATACTCAGGTTCCAATCGTCGGGTACTCGTTCTTCCTGCCAGATGGTGCTAACTAGCTGATGAATACACCTTATCAGCGTGTCGCCTCCGGTTTTGAACAGCTCGGCTGGTAAGCCATCGGCCCCTGCTGCCTTATTATTCTTCAGCCGATTTATTGCTGTCTTTACCTCATCTTGGCTGGGCAGTATACATTCAATACCATCTTCTGGGATTGGGACTGTGGTATCTTCGTCTTCTTCGCTGCTATTGGATACCAACAGATTTGAAAAATGTTCTTTCCATATCCTGAGTATACTATCTGTATCAGTTACCAAATTACCTTGCTGGTCTCTACAGGAGGATGTGCCTGTACCAAAGCCATCAGTTTGATGCTTGACTCTTTGGTAGAATTTTCGGACTTCATTCTGACTCCTGTACATCTCGATTTTTTCACACTCCCGCTTTTCCATCTCTCTCTTTTTCCTGCGGAAAAGACGTTTCTCCTCTCTCCTTTTCTCCCTGTATCTCTCTCGTGCGCTACGCGTTGCTACGGATTGTAAAGTAGCCTTATATGCCGCATTTTTCTCTTCGGTGGCAGCACGACACTCCTCATCATACCATGGATTCCTTGGTGGAGGTCTCTGGTATCCAAGTATGGATTTTGCGGCTGTTTGCATGGAGTGGGCAATGCTTTGCCATTGCGCTGATATGTTATCGGGATGAGGAGGGCTTTGATTAAGCAATTGGGCTAGTTGAGTGGAATATGCTGTGGCTATCTGTTGTGATTGCAGCTTACCGATGTCTAACTTTCGTGTTGTGTCTGCTCGTACTTTGTTTGCTACGTTTAAGCGGGTGCGTACCTTTGCTGCAACAAGGTAGTGGTCCGAATCAATGTTTGCGCCTCGGAACGATCGTACATCCAACACGCTCGATGAATGTCTTCCATCTATCACAACATGATCAATTTGGTTTCTTGTTTTCTGATCTGGAGACAGCCAGGTGCCCTTATGAATATCGAGATGATTAAATCTGGTACTGCTAACTACCATGTTTTTTGCAGCTGCAAAGTCTATCAGTCTCATACCATTGTCAGATGTTTCACTGTGGAGACTGAATTTCCCGACTGTTGGGCCAAAGATATTCTCCTTTCCAATTTTGGCATTAAAATCGCCTAGAATGATTTTAATGTCATGGGCAGGGCAACGGTCATATGTTTCTTCTAAGCACTCGTAAAATATATCTTTGGTCTGTTCGTCCTTTTCTTCAGTGGGAGCATGAGCGCAAATAAAGCTGATGTTGAAGAATTTAGCTTTTATTCGAATTGCAGCAAGTCTTTCATTCACTGGAGTGAAGCTGGATACAAGATGTTTTAGTCTCCGACTAACTACGAATCCACAACCAAACTCATGCTTTACGTCATGGCAGCTATAATACAGTGCGTCACCTTTAGGTGTTGTTGTGACGCCTTTCCCAATCCATCGTATTTCCTGTATGGCAGTAATATCGGTCTTGTACTTTTCAAGTACGTCTGCCAATGCGAAGACTGCACCTTCTCTATAAAGAGTGCGAACATTCCAGGTGCAGATTCGCAGATCATGGTCCTTAAAACGTTTGCGGGGTTCGTCAACTTTAGAGGGGTTTGTTTTTCTTTTCTTTCGTTTTTTCATAGTAGGCTGTTTTTTCTAGGGGAGGGTTACTAACCCGACGCCCAAACCCAAGTTTTTAACGTTCTTATGGGTGAACGCGCGGCACATGTTAGCTCACTACCTTTAACGGGTGTTAAAGGCAGTTCCCCAGGTGACACCACGGGGAGGTCAGTGTCCACTTGGGATGAAAGAGGGACCAAGATAAATCCTGGGCTTTGCCATGTTAAAACCGGTCAGGACCGTTCCTTGGTATCTTCCATCCCCTACGTCACCCTAATTTGGCATCCCTTCAGGAAATGTCGCCTAGATTACACAGAGAGGATTTGCCATCGCCGAAAAGTTTGATGTTTTGGTCAGGGCTTGAACCGTTGACCTTCTGTGTGCAATACAGACGTGCTTACCACTGCACGCCATTAAATCTACGGCCGCTCTGTTCACGACATGTACTGCAGATGTGAGCACTGATTTGAATGCCATGGTTGTTGGTAGCAGAATTCCGACTAATAACTACCCCATGATTCTAAGGATCATATTGGACAGCATGCCACAGCTGTCTGCGACAAGCTGAGATGTAGGAACAAGGTCCTCAAGTCCCTAATCGGCCGCACTTGGGGTCCTCATAAAGAAACGCGATAGGTCTGTCTTTGGTAAATTATGCAGACCCTGTGTGATCCGCGTGGTATAAGTGCAATGCGATGGAATAATAGGTCTGTCTGGTTACCCTAAAATTTGTAATAATTTGTACAAATTGTTGCTGGAAGTCGTCTGTTAACACAAAAATCCAGCAAAAGAGAACGATTCGATAGGGGTATTTTGACAGTTCTTTTACTAAGAGTCTGCAAGTTCTTGCTTAACAAATTTCTTCCAGCAACCACTTGCAACTCTTCTTCTTTCTGAAAACACTCAATCATCTAATTATTCGGTGATTTATGTTTGTGCAAATTGAAAACAATTTTATTGTGGAAATGGCAAGCCTAATTGTTTCTTGAAAACAATGTGGCAAAATGGAAAATTCCTCTCTTGGCTCATTTTTTTTTTTGATTTTTAATAATATTTGCTTGCTTCCTTTAATGGCTGACAAATTAATTTGTTTTGGCAAATCAGCTGATTACTTGCAAGTGTCTGTTTACTTTTTACATATTTCTTGCAAAAGAGAATAAAAACTCCTTACTCTCTGAGAAAGTTCCTGCTAGACAATTCCTGGGAAAGTAACCAGGCAGACCTAATATTCAAACCTGTCAGAACGCTGCCCTGAGAACTGCAACAGGTTGCCTTCTCACGTTCTCACTGGACCATATCCAAGGGGAGGAAAAGATTCTTCCAGTATAGCAACACAATGGCATGCTTTCGTTGCACTACTTGCCTGGGTGATACCGTGAGAGCTATCCTAATCAAAATATGAGGGATTAGACCCCACCCAGGCGTGTCGGTAGGGATCTTCTTGATCTAGAAAGAGAGGCCCAACGTTACAAGAGAGAACCCCTAGATCAACAAACCTATCAAGCAGATTTGAAAAGCATTCACATGAATGCAGTCGCAGATGCCATAAACAAATATCTTCTGAATTCGATCCTCGGGGAACATCCCCCATCTGTTGCAGCTGAGCTGAGCGTCAGCAGCCTCGGAAAATCAGAGTAGTTTTGACTTAACTGCACTCGGGATGGTGCAGCCGTCTAAAGGGCAGGAATCGATGACACCGTGCAATACATTTTCCCAGCATACGGCACCGGCCCGCACCTTGAGAAATGAGAACTTTTACCGCGATTTATTTAAAAATCCCTCCAAAGATTTTGTCTTCTTTTTGGATTTTTCTCATCTATGAACAATGTTGTTTCAGAATCAGCAAAAACTTCCCAGGTTTATGCGGTTTTCATTGAAAGTTAGTTAAGGTGCACCCTGCATGACATGGTTTTATAAGGAGGCGATACAGTCAGTGTATTGTCCCAATTTGAACTTCTTTATCTCAAAAGTGGTAAAACCTATAAAAAGGTCAAACTTGTAGAACAATTTTTAAGGCGCACCGTGCTAACTCCAGTAGCTTTGTTGTGACGTAACATTATTTTAAATATAAATGTTCCACCTTTATGATGACAAGCATATTTTTAGCTTAAGGAAACATTTGAGCATTTAAGAACTTGAAGCAGTTCTTCGTCTATGGTTATACCCAATGCCCATTAAAACGAAGATTACTGATGTTTAGAAAACTATTTATTAAATCTTTGTACTTTGGTTATTAATCTTCCACTTGGTTTTCACAACTAGTACTATGGCCAAAACATATTGAAAGCTGGTTGACTAGTCGGTTTATCAAAGGTTGATCTCAAAGAGATTTTATTAATTTTTAATCTATTTTTGAGAAGCGAAAAAGTCGTCTAGTCATAGATGTGTATTTTAGTAGTAAATACAAGGTTGTAATGGACAAGTATGATAATATAAATATGTACAGGGTTGCATAGAAACCGTTAAAATTTAAAACATAAAAGAGTTGTATGGAATATGTACAAAATTACATACTAAACATTGAATTAAAATGGGAAGATAAAATAAAAAGAAGATCATTCATAAAATATAAATAATGGTTTGCTTCAAACTTATATTTATTTTCTCTTATAAATTACAGATTTGTCAATATTGCCAGAAGGAAAATGTGTAACATCTACCGAGTTGAATACTCCGAATCCAAACAATAATAGATGTTTGCCGCCACGTTCAAAATCATTCACTGGAAATATGGGAAATTTGAAATACTTCCAGCTGAATAAAAATTATTTGAATAATGTTGAAAATGTAG
Source organism: Musca autumnalis (assembly GCF_047663935.1). NCBI lineage: Eukaryota > Metazoa > Arthropoda > Insecta > Diptera > Muscidae > Musca > Musca autumnalis. The sequence continues at coordinate 118,427,782 of NW_027411977.1, read as the reverse complement.
AAAAGGAGGAGAAGAATTCAAAATCCACTCCAAATAATAGTCCAGAGTCTGTAGTAGATCAGAGAACAAGAAGCCGTAAAGCGTTGCAGCCATTGAAGATACCAATAAATTCGTTAGCAACGGAAAGGTCAAAATCTGCTGCAATTGGTGAATCTGAGAAACCAAAATTCTCCTTTAAATCTGCTGCCAATGTTGTACGAATTATAAAACGTTGCACCTCCATAAATGAAAATGACATAAAAGAAACTATGCGAAGTCTAAAAACACCAACTGTTGTGCCGGATTGTATTTGGTATGATCATAAGCAGAGGTTGCTTTCAATGAAAGATAAAATTGACAACAATGGCCATTCGATAGCGGCAGGTGACAATCCTAATACAGATGATGTTTTTAAAAGTAATGATGAAAGCGGATTTGAACCTCTAGAAACGAAAACTATTTCCAAAACTGAAATTCGAAATCAACTACAAGAGAAAATGCTGACACCAGTTAAAATTCGGTCTGCTATTGATGATAATATTCGACAGAATGCAACTTTGGATAAATTAGAATCTAACCTTGATATAAATCATTCAAAACCTATAGAGGAAGCTGCGAACGTTCCTCTAAGATCTTCATTAGATCAAAATACTTTACCAAAGAAAAGAGATAGCGGTTATGAATCTTTGAGAGATCTAAATTCTCTTATGTCCGATAATGGAGGAGACAAATCCTCTTCAATGAGGGAGAAAAGCCTCGATGAAAGCTTTAAGCAAAAATCTTTTGAGGAAAATGAAATCGTACAACAAATTCCGAATAATTTTGAATGGGAAAAGAAACTTTTATCGAAAAAGAAAGAAGATATTTCACCACTATCTTCTAGTGGAAAAAATGATAATTTCAAAAAAGATTTAATTTCATCACCGTTGACAAATGGGGGAGTATTGGATTTAGAAACTGTAGTGGAAAATCCCCCCGAAAATAAGAAAGAAGATTTCAACTCAAATGTATTAAAGCAAGAAAGCATGAATGATTCTCCTTCGACGGAACATTCAGATATCCAAGTTCACCCTGAATATAAGAATGACATTTTAAATTCACATACGTTAAATGGAAAAAACTTGAGCAAGGATTCGATACAAAATTCTCTCAAGCCAGAACATTCAAATCTTAAGAATGTCATGGAATTAAATAAAGAGAATAAAGAAAAACTAAAGGAGAATTATATTACTGACTTGGGTTCGTTAGAAAATTCTCTCAAGGCAGAACATTCAAGTCTCAAGAATGTCATGGAATTGAATAAAGATAATAAAGAGAGAGATAAAACTCTAGATCAAACCCTAGAGGAGAATGATATTACTGATCCGAATGGTAAAGATCAAATTCTAACAACTTCCATGAAATCGAAAAACGAGGATATCAACACCGTATTCGACAACATTTTTGAACAATTACAAATTCTACAGACCCAAGTAAATAATGATCCAAATCCCATTGTAGAAGAAGAGTATGTGAAACAGGACATTCAACATTCCACCGATGTCAAAATACTACCATCAAAAGATAATTTGGAGAAAATATGTTCGAAGGGTAAAGGGTTGGGTGAAAATCCCAGTCAGTTATTGGAAGGTCCTATATTAAAATCTGGAATTGAAAAGAGTCATGAAGAAAGTTTGCCTAAAGCACAAGAAACCCGAGCAACATCGGAACAAGCTGCGAATAAAAACAAAGTTCGTCAAGAAAATGAAGAAAGTCTACATATGGCACTCACAAAACTGCAGGATACTGCTTTAGTTAAACCACAAGAAAGCCGAGCATCATCTGACCAACCAGCTCCTCAAGTTAATGACAAAGTTGAGGTTTTGTCAGAAAATGAAAGTGAAATTCACAGCCTTGGAAATAATTCAGATACGACTCCGTCACGTCATCTTTTATTAGATAGGCCAATAGAAAATCTTAAAAGCTCCACAACATCGGAACCTACAGATGAGAAAAACAAAAAAGTTCTTGAAGTTAATGACGAAGTTGAGATTTTGTCAGAAAATCGAAATCAAGCATTCGGTTCAACATCAGTATCCGCCATTGAAAGCGAAATTCACAGTCTTGGAAAAAATGCTGGTACAACTCTCTCGCATTTTCTTTCAACACCCCACGATGTTGAATTAGGTAATCCAATAGAAAATCGAAAAAGCTCCACAACATCTAAACTAGAAGGTAATGATGATCTGGCCATAGATCGGCCTGACAAAGTGGTTTTAAAATCTCTACCTCGGAAAGTTAATGTTGGTCCAAAGCAATCAGCTACAGAAAGTCAGAGATCGGTTTTAAAAAGCCTCTTCAGTGGTAAAACCAATAAAAATAATTTCAAACCTCCACAAACTTTCTTACAAAAAAACTCTGTAAAACCAAAAGTCACTCCTAATGGACACCCAATAATTCTGCCGACAAATACTAATGCCAAAACTTCAAAGACACCAAGTATTGCTCCCACAAATAGAGCATTAAAGCTCTCGACAACTTTGAATAAGAAAAAATCTTCCACACCTGAAATTGGCTCGAATAAATCCCAAACTAAACCCACAACAAATTCTAAAGCAGACAAGTCAATAGACAAGAAAACGACAACCGCACATAGTTCATCGTATTCCACTGCAGGCCATAAGGAAAATAATACAAAGCCTTCGCTTGTCCCAACCAAGCCTGGGAATCGTCCTTTCAAATTAAATATTTTTTCAAAAAAGCCAAAAAATGAAACGAAACCTTCTGACAAATTGCCAGCTGCATCCCCGGCGAAAGTAAATCTCCATCAATCGTCAGCTGCCAGTAAAAGCTCAACATTTAAAAAATTGTCCACAAAATTAGGAATAGGAACATCCAAAACAGCAGAATCTAAGAACAACAAAACACACTCCAAAAATACTCAAATGTTAGCTGGAAACAAGTCTAGCAAAACAGAAATTATTACAACAACAACTAATCCCCTGGGACGTACTCAAAACAAACCTCCCCAGCAAAAGCCAAAATCATCATCAAACGAACTCAAACCTTACAGTAGTTTTCGATCTTCTATTAATATCAACAATCAAAGTGTTCGATTTTTAAGGAAATCGTCAAATGGAGGTGTCGTACAAAGTACGCCATCATCGAAACAAACCAGCAATAAAAACATCCATAAAACCTCTGCAAAAACTCCGCCATTAAACAGCAGGCGATCGTCTTTGAGTGATACCAAAAGAGGTACAATGATCCACATATCGGAGACCACAAAGGGATTATCTTCACACTCGGTTGTTGGTTCACTTAGTAATAAGCGTCTGCAATTATCAAGAAACAGGCAGAAGGAAAACACAATATCCAATGATACCTCGAAGCCAATTAATGCTAACTCATCAAGATCGGCAACATCTCGCATTTCTAGTTCAAGTAAATCAAAAACCAACACGAAACAGATTGTTCCATCTTCAAAATCAACATTGAAATCTGGCGTAAAAATTGCCAAGGATAAACCCACAATTGGCAATGAGGCATCAAATAGCCGGGCGAAAATGAATGATGAAAACTCCGACTCTTTCCTGAACTAAAATTAATTTGTATAATTTGTAATAAATAATTAAGTTTGTAAGATAAGATAATGTAATGTGGCTTCGGCCAAAAATTTAAATATTAAAAATGATATTCTAAAAATTTCTGTAGTCACAATCTTCAGTATTACGAAAATCGGGAGGTACCGTTCTATGGGGGCTATATCGAAACGTGGACCTATACCGACGAATTTTAGTCAGAAATGGGGCAATATCAAAGCGTGGACCTGTACAGACATACTTCTGGTGAATAGTTTTATATCACATTGAAGATTAAATACCAAATTTCAGCCATTTTGGTGGAATATTGAAGACACAGCCTTCAAAATACGAAAAATCGGGAGGTAACTTTCCATGGGGGCTATATGAAGGCGTGGACCAATACCAAAAAATGTAAGGGGGAAGTTTGAGTACCCTCAACGAAGTCTAAATACGAAATTTCAGCCATTTCGGTGGAATATTGAGGGAGGTACCGTTCTATGGAGCCTATATGAAGGCATGGACCGATAACGACAAAGTTCTGGGGGAAAGTTTTATACCACCAACTAAGTACCAAATTTCGGTGTGATAATGAAGCTAAAACCTTCAAAATACCAAAAATCGGGAGGTACCGTTCTATGGGGGAACGTTGTATACCCCTAAAGAAGACAACCGAAAGGTAAAAAAGATTAGGAGAAGGGGAAGCGAAGGGAGAGTTTAATCTGGACCCAGCCATCCGAGGATGGGAGCGACCCTGACTCCGAATCAGACAGCAGTTGCAAAATCAACACCACCGTTGTGGAGAAGCCCGTTAACGAGGAGGTCCACAAGATGGTAGAAGAGGTAAGCGAAAGCATATCTAAGCTTACAACGGAGAAAAAAGTTCGGTGGACTGGAGCCCAGAGACGTAGGTACAGAGGATCCCGGCACAGCTAAACAAAAAACAGCGGGCCGCCCCAAAAGAGATCAACAATCCCTCCACTTCTTCGGAAGCGGCGAAGAGGATCAGATCTCCAGAGCAAGAAAATACCGCCAAACCAAGTAAGAAGAAAATGAGCTTCCCACCATCAAATGCCCTAAGCAATTCCTCTCAAAACCCACGCGAAGGAGACTGCCCAAAGAACCCTTCGACGGAGGGCGAAGGAGTGCTCGGGCACGAAGAAGGTGAGCGCGACCGCGGAATCCCCTGGAAGTACCAAGGGCTCTGATAAGAAGCCCAGGGCCTTCCAGAAGAGGAAGATGGGTACAGAGACTGGCTCGGAGCCGCCATCTACTTACGCCAAAGTGGTCAGGAAGAACTACAGGGACGAGAGGTCCTATGCAGTGATCGATACCAGTAGAGGGTCCGGCAGATTACCTAAAGAACATCAGCAGGCCATCGAAAATATGGTCAGCGATAAAATACTGGAACACATTCTAAAGAGTGGGCCAATAAAAATAGTCAGCAGCGAGCTCAAAGGGGACCTCCTAGTATAGCACTTGGGACCGCACGCGAACCCGGCCGCTCTCGAGGAAGTGATCAACAGTGTGACAACTCCTTGGGAAGGCGGCAAATTGAAGCTGGTGAGGAAGGACGAGATACCTCATCTGATTAAAGCGACGGTTTACGTCAAAGGGTATGGCTGTAAGTTCGAGACAGAACGCATGCTCGAGGTCTTTGGCAAGCAAAATGAGACCTTGGAAGTGAAGAGGTGGGCAGTCTTCCACAGGGAGGAGAAAGAGGATGGCACTCTCCTTGTGGTTGGAATTGACGACCTCTCACTATCCAGTCTTACAAAGGGCAAGGCGTACTACATCTGTAATGCAGTCACCTTTAAAGTTGGAAGGGCACGAGTCGGGGAAGAAGAAGAGGATGCCCACCAAACCAACAAGGAGGACAAACCACCGAGCAATACCGAAGAGGGGGTCGAAGCCATCAGCGACTCCCAAGAAGCACGCTTACTGGATGACTCATGATTGAGGTCATCCAGATAAACCTCCATCGGAGCGAAACGGCAACTCAAGACCTGATGGATAAAATAAACAAATGTAACATACACATCGGTTTAATCCAGGAAACTTGGACCGTAAAGAACAAGGTTTCCGGACTAAACCACATTAATTACCAACTCTTTTACGCTAATACAGGTAACAGACCAAGGACCTGTATTATATGCCATAAAAACTTATGCTTTCTTTTCTCCCCAGAGTTGTCAACCTCGGACGCCACAGTGTTGAAGCAAGGGAATGGTAATATATACCTAGCATCAATTTACCTGCCGTTCGACTCGCCGACATTACCACCTTCGTCGGAGCTGCAGCAACTGGTGAGGAAAATCAAGCAAACAGGTAACGAAGTACTAGTAGGTAGCGATGCTAACTCTCACCACATTTCGTGGGGTTGTACTAATACTAACAAGAGGGGTCAAGCCCTTCTAGAATTTTTGAATACTAACGACCTGATAACCCTTAACATATGAAATACACCAACCTTTGTTAAAAGAGTTAGGGAGGAAGTATTAGATGTAACAATATGTTCAAAAAATCTAATAAACGAGGTACATGAGTGGAGGGTTTCAAAGGAACACTCCTTCTCTGACCATAGGTATATTAGGTTTAAAATATCAAGGCCACCGCCGAATCCGATAACTTTCCGAAATAAATCCAAAACTAATTGGGTTAAATTCGGAAAACAAGTTAAAGATAGACTAGGGCAAGATGTTGAGGTTTGCCTAAGCAAAGAAGATATAGATAGAAATGTCAATAAACTAACAGAGGCTCTAGTAAGGTCTTTCGAAGAAAGTTGTCCACTTCGAGAGAGGAAATCTGCCTACGAAAAACCCTGCATGACAGGGGAAATTCGTAACAAAGGCAAAGAGGTCCGAAGGCTTTACAATAGGGCAAAACGTAAAAAAGCAGCTGTATTCTGGGACAACTACCAAATAAAACTAAAAGAATACAACAAAATGACAAGAAACGCCAAACGGAACTCCTGGAAGCTTTTTTGTGAACAGGTAGATAGCGTAAATGACGTCGCTAAAATTAAAAAGTTTCTATCTAAAACTCACTCACAACCCGAGCTTATGGTTGATGAGACGTGTAAAAAGATGGAAACAACCGAGGAAACTCTTAGCTTTCTGATGAGAACACACTTCCCGTCGAGTACTACGGCACACACAGTGTCACTGATGGAGATAGCTTATGCATCAGAAGAAGCACCAAAAATCAACAACTTGATGATTAAAGAAGCAATAATGAGCTTCTCGCCATACAAAGCAGCGGGTCCAGACCAGATTTTCCCAGCCTTACTTCAAAGGGAAATGGACTATATTTCGTCCAATCTGGTCGAGATTTTCAATGCTTGCTTAAACTTTGCGTATACTCCATTGGCCTGGCAAGAGGCAAGGGTAGTATTCATTCCCAAGCCCGGCAAGTCAAGTTATGCAATACCAAAATCTTATCGTCCGATAAGTTTAACTTCATTCTTACTCAAAACAATGGAACGGACGGTCGACACCATGATAAAGAGTAACATCTCTAACGATATGCTCAAGTACAAACAACATGTATACGTAAAAGGTAGATCAGTGGAAACCGCATTACATGAGGTAGTACACCATATAGAGAGAACCTTCGAGATGAAGTTGTATACTCTCGCAATTTGCATCGACATCGAAGGAGCGTTCAACAACGTCAGCACCGAAACGCTAATCCACTCCTTAGACGAGTTTCAGGTAAACCGGGCCTTGAGGCACTGGATAGACCACATGCTAAGGAATAGATGGATAAGCCGCGCGCTACAAGACGTAACAAAAAGAGACAAAGTTGGTCAGGGGACGCCACAGGGAGGAATACTATCACCTCTCCTATGGGTTACCACCATAAATAGTCTACTAAGGATCTTAACCGACGAAGGATTTGAACCCATCTGCTATGCAGACGACGTTATAATACTCCTTAGGGGAAAGAATCCAAATATACTCTGTAGAAGGGCCGAAACGGCTCTAAAAATAGCATACAACTGGGCTAGACCGAGAGGTCTAAATGTCAACCCGGAAAAAACAGAATTATGTCTATTCACTAGGAAAACGAAAATAGGAGCTTACGAAGAACCCGTTTTCCTAGATAAGATGATAAACATTTCTCCAACAATTAAGTACCTGGGAGTAATTCTAGACAGGAAACTTAAATGGAGAGACCATATTCAGGAAAGGGCTAATAAAGCCCACAGATGTTGGTCAACCTGCAGAAGAGCTATAGGCTCAAAATGGAGTTTCAATCCTAGGATGACACACTGGTTATACAGAAGCGTAATTAGACCGATTCTAACTTACGCTTCTGTGGTATGGTGGACAGCTACGGACAAGAAATGCAACGTAAAAGTACTGCAAAAAGTCCAAAGAACGTGGTGCTTAAGTATTAGCGGGGCAATGAGGACTGCACCAACTAGGGCTTTAGAGACAATTTTATTTGTCCACCCAATAGAAATTCAGGTAAGGTATGAGGCAGCCATCGCAGCTATAAGACTTAAGTCGATGAGCGAGTGGATCGTAAGAGACCACCAAACATACCACCAAATCATATTACAGGTTACAACGGGTGAGTCAATAGATCATATTGTATCAGACCGTATACCTAAAACAATTGAATCCGTCTTGTGTGAAATTTTAATACCAGACTGGGACATGTGGATCGATGGAACCCTGGAACGGATGCCAACTGGAAGCTGTGGTTTCACAGATGGGGCCGTTCTAGGGGGGAGAACGGGTCTGGGTCTATATATCGAAGACCAGGAAACTAGAATCTCCCTTCGACTGCCGGATCATAATAAGACCCTACAGGCCGAAATCCGAGCGATCACAGAGTGTCTGAACTGGTTTAAAGCTAACACAAGGCCAATCACTGTAAACATCCTAACGGACAGTAAAGCAGCAATTAAAGCAATAACAAGCAAGACGGTGAAATCAAAAACTGTCCTGCAGTGTAAAAAATCAATCAACGACTACTCCCACCATGGTTCTGTTAACATTATATGGGTACCAGGACATAAAGGGATTAGGGGTAACGATATAGCCAACTCCTTGGTAAGGCAAGCCAGAGAGCAAGCTACGATAAGCCTAGATAATGCTAAGCCTTTAAAAGCGGCGCGTCTAGAGTTAAAAGCATGGGCAGAAAAGCCCATACATGGAATACTGAAGAGAAAGGGAAAAATTACAAAAATCCTCTGGGGAAACCCAGACGAGGATAAAACAAAGGATCTCCTTCAAATGAGTAAAAAAGACATTAGTAGACTGACAGGCATCCTTACAGGACACCTGGGGCACACCTGCACAAAGCAGCGAATGCAGAACATGCGGAGAGGACGACGAAACGTTGGAACACTATCTCTGTCATTGCCCAGCCTTCGCGACGCTAAGAAAACAATTTCTAGGAAATAACTCTATACCAGAACTACGCCAAATTAGGGCAAGCGAGTTGAAAAACTTAAGAGATTATGTCAATTGCACAGAATTTCTTAACTGATAAATTTATTTTCTTTTAATAAATTAAGCAATTAAAAAATTATTCCCCTCAGGCTTCCGCAATTAGAGCGCACAACAGGCCTATACTGGCTTAAGTGTATGTCCCATACGGGCATGTGGCGATTCTTATATTCGCCCCTCTTTTCAACCTAACCTAACCTAAAGAAGACTACGTACTAAATTTCAGCCATTTTGGTAGGATAATGAAACTGAAACCTTAAAAATACCGAAAATCGGGAGGTAGTTTCTATGGGGGCTATATCAAAATGTGGACCGATATATCCCATTTTCAATACCAACCATCCTGCAAGCAATAAAAATTAAATTTTGACTCTCTATCTTTAAAATTGCGAGCTGTATCTTGATTTCAACAGACAGACGGACGGGCGGACAGACGGACATGGTCAAATCGACATAGAATTTTATGCTGATCATTAATATATATTTATAATTATAATTTATAATTAACAAATTTAATTATACCCTCCATATGGTGGAGGGTATAATGAGACTAAAATCTTCAAAGAAGCTTAAATGGGGTGATACCCCTATATACCATAGTGAGAACCTATTCTGTATGTTTTTGAAAGGAATGCATTTTACCTTTTATAACGTTTTGTACCCCTAGCGAAGACTCAATGCCAATTTTGAGTCATTTCAGTTGAATTATATGGCAAAAATTTTCAAAAAACCCAAAATCGGGAGTATATCTAAACATGGACCTGTTCTGGGGAAACGTTTTGTATCCCAATGAAGAGTAAATACCAATTTTCAGCCATTTCGGTGTGATAATGTGGCTAAAACTATTAAAATACCGAAAATCGGGAGGTACCGTTCTATGGGGGGCTATATCAAGACGTCGACCTGTGCGGAGAAATTTTTGGAGGAACGTTTTGTAGCTCCAACGAAATTTCAGCCATTTCGGTTGGATATTGTGGCTACAACCTTTAAAATACCGAATACCGGTGGCACCCTTCTGTGGGAGATGTATGAAAACGTAGATCTGTACTGATAACACTGCTCAACAAAATTGAAAAAGTTGAATGTTTCAGACGAAGTTGCAGTTGTTTATAGATGAAATCGGCGAGATATTTTCAAATCCGGTCCCGGTTTTTCTCCATCAGCTCTTGTTTTTGAGATATGGCTCAAAATCGGTTTTTACAAGTTTAACCCATACTTTCGTTATTTTCGGATACAAACAAATATTTTTTGTGGGTTTTTAGACATTAATATATTAAGGAGATGTCGTACGCTCGATACAAATCGTTTTTGAAATAGTTATGGTGAGTATATATCAAAAAAATATAGAAAATATACGACGGACCTTGTAAAAATTGCTTATTTTGAGTACTTTAAGCTGTAATTACGTCATCGGGGGAAGTCATAGGATCTTCATATGGCAATGCGGATATGCTTAGGGTGTCTACTATATAGTCCAGTATTCAAATATATAATATAAAGTTCATAGCGCCCATGTTTCGGCCATAACCTAAAAATCATCATGAAGACTACCATTGAAAAGTAAGTGGCTTATGTGGTAATGATATCACTGGTAAATTATTTCCCTTTAGCAGTCTACATGGCGATTTTTAGGTTATGGCCGAATCATGGGGGCTATGAACTTTATATTATACATTTGAATACTGGATTATATAGTAGACACCCTAAGCATATCCGGAGTACCATATGAAGATCCTATGACTTCCCCCGATGACGTAATTACAGCTTAAAGTACTCAAAATATGCAATTTTGACAAGGTCCGCCGTATATTTTCTATATTTTTTTGATATATACCAGGCCTGCTCAGACACATACAAACACATTTTGTAATTGTGTTGGTTTTGAAATACACAAATTTCAATTTTCCTTTGTCTCTCTGTATACTGTGAGAAATATCGTAACAGTTTTTTTTTTTTTTTATTTTATATTTCAAAATATAGAGTAGAATAATTATTTTATTTTGACCAAATGTGACTGTTGATGTTATAATTTGTTGCAAATCAAGTTCGTGACAAACCAAAGTGCGTTGACAAACCAAACACTCTAATTTGCCGTAAAAATTTTAGGCAAATAAAAATTCGTATTCAGTATCTTCATTCATTTTTTCAGTGTACGCATATAAATTCATAGACAAATTCGAAAACAGAACCTTCCTCATTGAATGTTCAATAGAGACTGATTTTTAATTTTGAAAATATTCAAAACAAAAACAAAAGCTCTCTTTTTAAATTGTGTGTGTGAGAAAATTGACACACACCGACAGCTCAGGTGCGCACCTTGAGCAGGCCTGATATATACTCACCATAACTATTTCAAAAACGATTTGTATCGAGCGTACAACATCTCCTTAATATATTAATGTCGAAAAACCCACAACAAATATTTGTTTGTATCCGAAAATAACGAAAGTCTGGGTTAAACTCGTAAAAGCCGATTTTGAGCTATATCTCAAAAACAAGAGCTGATGGAGAAAAACCGGGACCGGATTTGAAAATAACTCGCCGATTTCATCTAGAAACAACTGCAACTTCGGTTGAAACAAAAGTCCTGTTGACCAGTGTAATTCATTTCTGCTGAAATCTACAAAATACCGAAAATTGGGAGGTGCCGTTCTATGGCAGCTATATGAAGATGAGGACCTATGCCGACCAATTTCTAGTGGAAAGTTTTATGCCTCCAACGAAGACAATATACCAAATTTCAGCTATTCCGGTTGGATATGGCCTGGCTGACGGTATCGAAGTCCTTCGATGCACACAGAAAAAAATGGTCTCTCTAACCCGGCGTTTACAAATGGCAGTATTGGCAAGACAATAGCAAAAATACAAACCTTTATCACAAATACATTTATAAATTTTTAAATATGGATGTATTGGTGAAAATGGTTTCTAACTTTCCCAGCAGACCAAATGTCTGATGTCCGACACGTCTGAACAAATTCGGAAGCAAAGTCGTTCAGATTTCGTTCCGATTTCTAAACGATTTTTCGGATAGGAAATAGTTCAGATTTTGTACCGATTTCGTTCCGATTTCGGAACGAATGTCGGAAAGAAATTTCCTATCCGAATTTCCCAAGGATTTTCTTCAGATTTCCTTACGAAATCGGACCGAAATCGATCCGATGTCGCTAAGACATTTCGTTCCGAAATTATGTCAACCACTTCATACAACTTTCGTTAAGATATCGTTACGATTTAGGATCAGATATCGGACGTATCGTCCGAATTTTGTTCCGATATCGTTACGATGTCGGTACGATTGGTTTGCTGGGTTTGCTATTGTCTTGGCAATACTGTCTGTGTGTAAATGCCTAGTCAAATATGTCCCAAACATATTTTGCAGCAAACATATATTTGTTTGCAAGCAGTCCCAAACATAACATATATTTGGGTCCTGTAAGTAAATATATGTTTTGGGGGGCAAACAAATTATATGTTTGGGTGCAAACAAATACAAACCCAAAAGCCACAAAAAGAAACAAACACATGCACCAGTGTACGCTTTCTGAGATCAAGGGAGCGTAAATGTCAATGTGAAACACATTGAAATGTATGCTCACTTGCTTTCAGCGCAAACGCTCACTGGCTATTTCTAACATGTAAACACATTTATAAATGGTGGTGTTTTTTATTGAAGAGCACAAAAAAAAAACAAAGCAACAAAGACACATAGGTACATACAAAATTCCAAGGAAATAAATAATACATTTTAATAAAAGAAGAACTGAATGAAATAAATTATAAAAAGTCGCACTTTTAAAAAGAAAAAAATTTTGTAGAAACATCGTTGAACGCTTTTTTTAGTTGTGAAATAAAACACATTTTCTTCAAAGTTGAAATCATCAGCGGGCAATCGGCATCTGGAATCAAATGATCATATAATGTAATAAATAGGTACATCAATATTTCAAATATACATATGTATGTATACTAGGGTTATGACTTTTTGACATTTTTCCTCAAAAATGATTTCCTGTAGCAAAGATGAATGAACTTTTGCCTATTAATCACTATGCTATCGTTTATTCCATTGTAATATAAAAAAGTTCACGCACAAATCGATTTTAAAAAACTAATTTTTTGAAAAAATATATGAAATGAAAAAAAAAATTTTTTTAAAAAAATTATTTTTTGTTGCACGAATGAATAAATATAGGCCTACTAATAACTATAATAACGTTTATTTCATTCAAATTTTAAAAAAAGTCGCGAAAAAAGTCACTTTAAAAAAATTTTAAATTTTTTATTTTTTGTTAAAAAATTATATTTTTGAATAAAAGCGTTTACGACATTTTTACGATTCTCAGAATTAAAGAAAAATAGTGAGAAATAAATTTTATGTAATTTTAATTATCTCATGTGGCTCTAAAGTTTATTTTCAATTATATATCTGTTTTCAGTGACTTCAAAAAATTGTCCATAATTTTGATAAATTCAAATTTTAAAATCATTTTGTGCGTGAGGTTTTTTCACCGAATCACCTTATAATTAAGATTTTATGTAATCTTATGGCAAAACTCATCACGCTATGATACAGGGATATGAGGTTGTAAAAAAGTCATAACCCTAATGTATACACAGAAACAAATATTTCAAGAATTTTTACATATTTTCGTTTGATGTAGTTTTTTCATATTGTACAGGTACCTCACATAAGATACATGTGCAGTTTCTTATTTCCATCCAAAAGTCACTATTTTTTCAAAAATATGTACGATTTTCATGAGATACAAAATCACTTTCCTATTTTACCCGATATTCCACTATTTACTCCCATATTTCCTCTCTTGGTTGGTAAATGCTCTCAACTTTGTTCTCGTTTTCTTTTGAATGGTCTCGTCGTCTCACCATCGTATTGACAATGTATCAACAAACCACATCACAACCCCCACCATCGTCTCACCATCTCATTGAGACTATATCAACAAACCATACCACGCAGATACACCCCAAACACATACCCAAACTACCACTGTAGGTCCCAACAATTTTGTTGTTAGTTAACTGACAAACCAAACAACTACAATGCGTTGTATGCTCAAAAAACAAAGTGTTTGGCTGTATAGTTCGCAACTACAAATTTTTAATTTCTTTAATATAAAGGCAACATCTAATATCTGAACCTAGTGCTGATAGACTCAACATGTACATATGTATGTACATATGGTTCGTATTGTTCTGCTATGTTCACAAGACGATAACAACTACAGTGAAAATCATTAGATGAAACGGTATGTTACAATAATACATAATAAAAACATTAATTAATAAAAAGCAGCAAAATGTGTTTCTGGTTTGGTTGGTAGTGTTTGTTGTTGGTGGTTGTTAATCAATAATAACAAAAACAACAACTCGCCAAGATTGTTTTTTTTTGATCTCTCAGAAAAAACAGTATTTTTTTCTTGCTTTATGAAAGGCGTTCATGAAATGCAGAAATTTTAACTTTGGCAAGACTTTATGAACACTATTTCTGAAATTCAGTAATTATTTTTTTCTGTGTACGAAAAATGCATTGATGTAATTACCAATATTAAATGTGATTTCTTCCTTGTCCAATAAAATATTTCCATTCACCTTTTTAATTCATTTATAAAATGTATTGGACATTATTTTACTAAAAATCACAATTTCTTTAAGAAAAGCAAAACAAATCACTTTACCGTCTTTACTCAACGATGTTCTCTAGAACACTGATGAAAAAAGACCAACATAATTAATACCATTTTTTTCCTCTTCACTTGCTACGTTGGTTAATAACAACAAAGCAAGAAACACACGTGTTTTACGCATTACACCATGCACACACCTCTTTATTATAAACCAGCATTCCGCAGCTGCGAGAGCCCTGTTGTTACTCTCTTTGTTCTAACTTAGGCTAGGTTAGGTTGAGATGAGGGGTGATTCAAGATCACCACATGTCCTTAAAAAAGGGCATACACTTAAGCCAGAAGAGGCCTGTTGTGCGCTCTAATTTTATGTGTCTGGAAGTTGTTGTTAGTTTAGGAGTTCCGTCCCATTGACGTAGTCCCTCAAGTTTTTGAACCCGATGTCCTTGATATGGTCGAGTCCTGTAATTATGTCGTTTCCCATTAGTTTCCCATAGTTGGTGTAGTCCTCATCGCCCCGCTAATGCCTAGGCAACACATTCTTTGGACTCTTTGCAATGTTTCCACATTGTACTTTTTGTCCATAGCTGTCCACCATACAACAGATGCGTAAGAAAGAATCGGTCTTATTACGCTTCTGTATAGCCAGTGTATCATTCTAGGATTAAAGCCCCATTTTGAGCCTATAGCCCTTCTACAAGTTGACCAACATCTGTGTGCTTTGGCAGCCCTTTCCTGAATATGGTCTTTCCATTTGAGTTTCCTATCTAGGATTACCCCCAGATATTTAACTGTTGGAGATATAGTTAATGTCTTATTCAGGAAAACTGGTTCCTCGACGGAGCCCAATTTCGTTTTCCTAGTGAAAAGACATAACTCTGTTTTTTTCGGGGTTAACATTAAGACATCTTGGTCTAGCCCAGTTGTAAGCTATATTTAGAGCCTCTTCGGCTCTCCTGCAAAGTAGATTTGGATTCTTTCCCCTTAGAAGTACTATAACGTCGTCTGCATAACAGACTGGTTCAAATCCTTCCTTGGTTAAGGACCTTAGTAGACTATTTATGGTAGTGACCCACAGAAGCGGCGATAAAATCCCCCCCTGTGGCGTTCCCTGCCCTACTTTGTCTCTTCTTGTTACGTCATGTAGCGCGCAGCTTATCCATCTGTTCGTTAGCATGTCGTCTATTCAGTACCTCGGCGTTCTGTCTACACGAAATTCGTCTAAGGAGTGGATCAGCGTTTGCGTGCTGACGTTGTTGAAAGCACCTTCTATGTCGATGCAAACTGCGAGTGTGTACATCTTCATTTCGAAGGTCCTCTCTATGTGGTGTACTACCTCATGTAATGCGGTTTCCACTGATCTACCTTTCACGTATGCATGTTCTTTATTTTTCAACATGTCGTTGGGGATTTTGCTCTTGATCATGGTATCGACTGTCCGTTCCATTGTCTTGAGTAAAAAAGATGTTAAACTTATCGGGCGATAAGATTTTGGTACTGCGTAACTTGCCTTACCTGATTTGGGTATAAAAACCACCCGTGCCTCTTGCCAGGCTATGGGAGTATACGCAAATTTTAAGCACGCATTGAAAATTTTGACCAGCTTGGACGAAATGTAGTCCACTTCCGTTTGAAGTAAGGCCGGGAAAATCTGGTCAGGTCCTGCTGCTTTGTTTGGTGAGAAGCTCATTATGGCTTGCTTAACTGTAGAGCTGTCTATTTTTCGTACTTCTTCTGATGTGTGGACATTTTCCCTCAAAAGCACTGTTTGGGTTTTGGATAGAAACTTTTTAATTTTTGATACGTCATTTACGCTATCTACCTGTTCGCAGAAAAGTTTCCAGGAGTTGCGTTTGGCGTTCCTTGTCAGATTGTTGTATTCTTTTAGTTTTGATTTGTAGTTGTCCCAAATACAGCTAATTTTTTTCGTTTTGCCCTATTGTAAAGTCTACGGACTTCTTTGCCTTTGTTACGAATTTCCCCTGGCATCCAGGGTTTTTTCGTAGGCAGACTTCCTTTCTCGTAGGGGACAACTATCCTCGAAAGACTTTACCAGGGCTTCGGCTAATTTGTTGACTTTACTGTCAATGTCCTCTTTACTTAGGCATTCCTCATCTTCTCCTTGCCCTAGCCTGTACCTTAATTTAATTCCGAACTTGGTCCAGTTTGTTTTGGATTTGTTACGGAATGTTATCGGGTTTGGCGGTGGCCTTGATATTTTGAACCTAATATACCTGTGGTCAGAGAAGGAGTGGTCATCTGAGAACCTCCAGTCATGTACCTCGTTTATTAGGTTTTCTGAACATATTGTTATATCTAGTACTTCCTCCCTAATTCTGTTAACAAAAGTAGGTTTATTTCCTACGTTAAGAGTTATTAGGTCGTTAGTATTCAAATAATCTAGAAGGGCTTGACCCCTTTTGTTAGTGTTAGTACTACCCCACGAAATGTGGTGTGAGTTAGCATCGCTACCTACTAGTACTTCGTTACCTGTTTGCTTGATTTTCCTCACCAACTGCTGCAATTCCGACGTAGGTGGTAATGTCGGGGAGTCGAACGGTAGGTATATAGACGCTAGGTATATATTACCATTCCCTTGCTTCAATACCGTGGCGTCCGACGATGACAACTCTGGAGAGAAAAGAAAGCATAAATTTGTATGGACTATAATACAGGTCCTCGGGCGGGTACCTGTACTAGCGTAGAAAAGTTGATAATTTATATGGTTCAATCCAGAGACCTTGTTCTTCACTGTCCAAGGTTCCTGGATTAGACCTATATGTATATTACCTTTGTTCATTTTCTCCATCAGCGCATGAGTTGCCGTTTCGCTCCGATGGAGGTTGATCTGGATGAACTCAATCATTGGTCGTCCAGTAGACGGATTTCTTGGGAGGCGCTGATGGGTTCGTCTCCCTCTGTGTCTTCGCTCGGTAGGTTTTTCTCCCGGCTAGGTGGTTGGGCATCTTCCTCCTCTCCGACTCTTGCCCTCCCAGTCTTGAAGGTGACTGCGTTGCAGATATAGAACGCCCTGCCCTTCGTCTTTGAGAGACTGGCTAGTGAGAGGTCGTCAATTCCCACCACAAGGAGAGTGCCATCTTCTTTCTCCTCCCTGTGGAAGACTTCTAACTTAAAAAAAATATATTGGTACCCAAACATATTAAATTGAGATATGCTACAGAATGTTGCAAACATATATTTGTTTGCACACAAACATATATTTGTTTGCAATCAGTCCCAAACAAATATTTGTTTGGATCCAAACATATTTTTAACATATATTTTTCTGCGTGTAGGTCAAGAGCCTGTTCTGGTTCAGTCCACGACTTCTTCGCCTTATCAGTCTCGGGTTGCTCTATAAACTGCCGATTAAAATAACAAACCCACCTCTTCGGATCTGTCACTTTCACGCCGTTGAATGTAACATCCGTTTTATCATCCTTCTTTCCCGGATTCGAGAGTGATTTAATCGTTGCCCACAATTTACAACCGATTTGGTCCAAACTCTGAACTTCGTAATAGTTTGTCCAAAGTTAGATCAAGTTCGAAGTTGGTTAAAAGTTAAATAACACTCAAAGGGGGGTAACCGATTTGGTACAAACTTATCACTTCGTAATATTTCTTCCAGACATGGATCAAGTTCGATGATTGGCCATAATGGACCATTGTTCTTTTTTATTTTGGCCTGATTTCATCTATTTGATGCTCTACACACACCAATTCGAAGATTGCCTATATCGGCTCATGTTTTTGTATAGTCCCCATAGAACGGAACCTCCCAATTTTCGGCAGTTTAAGAGTTTTAGCTACATTTTTTGACTGAACTAAGAACATAGGTCCACGTTTCAGGTATTTTTCGATGTTTTCTGCTGAAACGTGGACTTCAAAACGCTCAAAAAAGCTTCTCCACCAAAAATTGTGGAAATAGATCCATGTTTTGGAATATCCCCCATATAACGGTACCGGCCGATTTCAGGTGGTTTGACGGTTTTAGCTAAAATTTCAGACCGAATTAGCTATAATTAGACATTTAAGGTACGAAATGGTCACAAAACTTCTCCACCAAAAATTGTTAACATACATACATAAGTCCATGTTTTGGTATAATAACGCATATAACGATACGTTCCGATTTTAGATATTTTTAGAAATTTAGCTACATTTGTTGACCTAAATACACAGAAAAAAATCGGCGATAAAAAATTATCATATTGACGAAATTCGATAAAATTAATGCTCTGTTCCAGAACCTGCAAGAAGCTACTATTTTTTACTACGATAACATTTTTCCCTTTATGTTATCGAAAAAAATAGTAAAAATTAGTAGATTCTTGCAGTACTGGAACAGACCAAAAATTTTAATATTGACTAAAATATTTATCGATTTTATGATATTGAACTGATAAAGTATTTCACATATTGACATATGAAGCAAAATGTGGAATATTTTCATAAATATTTTTGTCAATAGGTGAAATATTTTATGATTTGTATTTTTAATTTGTGATCAAATAATTTTATTGAATTTTGTCAATATGAAAATTTTTTTATCGCCGGAAAATCGATAAATTTTTGATTGAATCTTTAAATTTTATTATCAAATGGCTTAAATTCTTTTCTGTGTATCTGTAAATTGACGGTTCCCAGTGGTCACAAAAGTTCTCCACCTGACATTGTCAACATATATCCACACTCTCGTATAGCCCCCCATATTGACCTAACGTAGGCATTTAGGGTATTCCGTGGTCGAAAAACTTCTCCACCAAAAATTGTGGTGATATGAAACTATTCCATTCTAATTCAGAATATTTTATGGAGGATGGTATAGAAAGTTGGGCCCGGAATTTAACGTTTTTTGTTAATTGTTTTACGTTGATAAACTTTTCCTAAATATTGACTGTATCCTGCAGAAACTATCATCGATAATATTGTTTTGTGAAGTGTTTTTATAGCAAACACGTAAAAGAGTATCAGTCGACTTTGCCGACAGAGATATACCCCCAGCCTATGTGAATTTAAACTTTCATCTACGGTCAGATCGAATGTATTTAGGGTCTTTCCAGAAATTTGTTGCCCTTTTTGGACATTTGAGTTTGCCGACAAAAATGTGGATTACGATTAAAGTTCAAAAGTGTTGCGGAAGGAATGGACCGACATTGTCCATTATGGAAGTGGATCCTATATCTCTTCGATAGGTATCGCGCCCAATAGTCATTTCAGTGGGCCATCATATAACGTTTGGACCAATATGTCAGGAAGCATGGATTTGTCCATAGATCAAAGAATCTTCGAACAGAGCATATGCTGCACTTAGACCCAAATGTTGAACTTTTGTGGGGGAGGTATCCTAAGGCGAAGACCGATATGGGCCATTTTAGAAGTTAAACTAAATTTGAACAAAATATTAGGGGATCCAAAGTTAGGGCCAAATAGGTTGCCCCGTTCAAGAGATATCGTGCATTTCATTTTATTGACATTTTTTTATATACATATATTGGGGGAAAGTACCGAAAGTTGTGGACCAGTATTGCCCATCATCGAACTGAAACTAAGTTTGGACAAAATATGACGAAGGCCACATTTTGGACAAAATCGGTTGATCAGTTCGAGAGTTATCGTGCCACTATAGCCACTACATATCGCTCATTTACTCAAAGAGTGACATAACTCAATAAATGCGTTTTCTGAGTTACAGCTCATTTACTACGAGTTGCCAATAATTCAACACAAACGTTTTTCGAGGTTATGAAGCACTAAAACACTTCAAATCATTATTGATCTTGCACAGAAATTTAGCACTGATATCTAGTTAGCTGTCTGCAAAACATGGTCCAAGTAGTGATTTTAGTTTTAGCGTAATAATCTTTTTATGTTGGGAAGTCAAATTTCAATTGCCAACTTAAAATGTGTTTTTCTCGAAACTGTATTTTTTGAGATGTGTAACTCTTTGAGTAAATAAGCGATATGGTGCCATAGGGATTTTTTACACCCTTCGGGCTGTTTTCTCAAGAAATATGGACTTGCCCCTGAAATCAACTTTTACCCTCGTAATGGATGCAGTAAATACAAGTTGCATCAACAAAAAATCAAAGTGATTCTAAAGAAGGTCTTAAAGTGAACTTATCCAAAATTTTGTGTGGGAGGTACCCGAAGGAGTGGACAAATATAGTCAATATTCGAACCTGATCTATATCTGGTAAATATATTAGGATGTGAAAAGTAAGGTTAAATCGTGCGCACAATTTTTCCGAACATTTTTTAACTTTTGTGGAGAAGGTATCTGAAGGAGTGTACCGTCATGGCTTATCTTCGAACTTAAACTTAGTTTGGACAAAATATTACGAATGCAAAATTTTGGACAGAATCGACAGAATCACGCAATTTTCTGAGGATGTGTGTACTTGTCCTTGATGAAACATGTACCGTCGTATGGGAGGCAGTCAATACAAGTTCTTACTACACAAATCAAAGCGATTCAAGAGCAGGTCCTGAACTCAACTTTTCCGAAATTTTGTGTGGAATGTACCCGAAGGAGTGGACCGATTGAGTACATATGGGAACCTCATCTAAGTTTGATACAAATTTCACGATGTGCAAAGTATCGACCAAATCGGTTACTCCCTTCAAAAGTTATCGTGCGCACAAATTTTCCGAACATTTTCGAACTTTTGAGGGAAGGAGATACCGGAAGGAATGAACCGATATAATTTATCTTCGAACTTAAACTAAGTTTGGACAAAATATTACGAAACCCAAAGTTTTGTTCGAACCGGTTGATCCGTTCGAGAGTTATCGTGCGCACCAGCCAGACAGACGGACGTATATGGCTAAATGAATTCCAAATTTTCTGAAAGGGGTTTAATCCAAACATACTTGGGGTCTAAACCGTATGAAAGTGTATATCCCCTCGTTAGCATAAATGCTGAGGGTGTAAAAAAATTACTTAACATTAATTTACGATTTGATCTCCATACCGGAAATTTTTTTCGCTAGGACTCAATATCTTAGTAATATGTGTCATATTTTGGTTCCAAATGTACATTTCATAGCCGTAAAACATTGTCGAATCCTTTACTTGCAACAAAAAATATACATAGTCTGTAGTCACACAATTGTTTGGTAAAGTAAATTGAGTTTCTGTAAGAGAGCGGAGAGGAAAGAGATATATAGGACGATTTCACAATTTTCTATTTCCATATTTATGTTTAAATAAAAAAGAAATATTTTTGTCGACTCGAAAGCTTAGATGAACAATTTCGACTAGAATAAATGTTTGAGTGTGATATATTATCCAGGAATTAGAAAATAAACAAATGAATAGCTAACCACAATGAATCACAGTTTAATTTAATAATTTGTATGAATATATTATCTAATTGTTCATTTGAAAACCACAGAAATTTAGAACAAGACATTAGATGGTATATTTAAATTATTCAGTAATCACAAGTCTTTTAGTCTTAATAGAAAGATTATTGACGGAAATATTGGAAACAGTACGCTTATTCTAAATTGTGAATACCTTATTAACCATTCTTAATATTAAAATGGAAATTATATTTAATAAAAATATTCAAAATACACCGGATATGTAAGTGAAAAAAATTTACTTGAACGTTTTATTGTGTATTTGGCTTAAGTGTGACATTTTAGTCATTTTAACATGAGACTTCTTTAAGGCCAAATCTGTTATATTTGTGAGTAACACCAATGTATAAAGACATAGAAATACGGGGGCTGCTCGGTAGGCATCATTTCCATTGGAAAGTTTGAAAATTTAAACCATAAACGTGCTTAGTACGGTTTAACGTACGACCATGTGTTGCAGTAACTTGAAAAATAAATTTGCCAAAAAAAATGAATTTTCATTCGATAACACTGTACAACACAAAAAATAATTACAAGATAATTCGGCCAGATTATTAAAGAGGACCGAAAAAAATAAGACACGTGTATCGGCGTTTTGAAAGTTTACGTCGGGAAGTAACCTAAATAGGCGTGGCAAGTTTTGAAATATTCGACATCAGATTTCTTTGAATCCTTGCATTTTAGGTATAAAGTGTCTTTGGCAATATTACTGACAACAATGCGGGGAATCTTTTTATGAAAGAAATTAACCCTCATGCGAGTCACTAAACGGGTCTTTTTGGTTCTTTCTTTCAAAAACGTTTAAAAACTCCTTTAAAATGTGATCGTATCAGATCAAAATATGAAAAAGGTCAAAGGGAACACGCCTGGACGGGACAATATATCGTATGCGACGTTTTTAAACTTATCAATAGATTTTGAAAAAGCATTTGATCGCATAGGAATGCATGTTATCCTAGAATCCTTAATATCCTTGGGCGTTGGCTACAAAACCATAAACTTTATAAAATCATTTTTAACAGGACGCCATTTTCGAGTCAGAGAAATAATTTCTACTCAGAGCAATACACTATGGATAATGGCATCCCACAAGGATCCCCACTTTCTGTGATGCTGTTTCAAGTAGCATTTAACCAAATAAGTGCTATCATCAACCAACATAAAAAATGTATCATTGCCTCTACGCGGACGATTTATATACCACTACTAATAATACCAATAATACCACTACCAACAATATTTTCTCCAGGATCATAGCTGACATCAATACATTGGCCACGACTTCTGATGCCAAAATATCTTTCTCAAAGTCGTCAATTCTTCACATTTGTCGAAAACACAACTGTTCTCCCACAGATATATCGGAAAATGGAATTAATGTATCCTGTGTCAACAAACTCAAAATTCTGGGCATTGTATTCAAAAAGAAATTATCGATGGAATGAGCACATCCTAAAATTGAAGAAAGATCTAATACCGAGGTCCAACATCACCAAATACCTTTCATCAAGAAGTTTCGTCCACGTGAATACTCTCACATACTTAGTAAAAACACGGGTTTTAAGTAAAATCGACTACGGATTGTATTTATTCGGCAATAGCCCAAATTCAACATTAAAACAAATCAAATCAAATAACAGCATCAGAGCAAGTTTGTACGCATACAGAACGACACCCATAATTACATTGCTTATTGAATCTGGGTTACCCTCTCTCGAGGATAGATATCTAAAATCTATAAATCGATTATTACCGAAAATTCTATCTTCCAAATCCACACTTGTCGATACCGATGTGTCGAAGATTTTAAGGGCAAAAAGAAAACCTAAAACACCGTCAGCCATTTATTACTCTCTAACGAACAACACGCTCAATTTCAAAGAAAGGATATATAATAACAAAATTAAAAATCCGGTTTGGACATTTTCCGACAAAGCTTGTGATACATCCCTCAGTACTCTAGGCAAAAGTACAACTCAAAATATAATATACTCCCAACATTCTCAAAAATTTTCATCTGAGCGTTCTGATTGGCAATTTCTTTACACTGATGCTTCGAAAACAAACTCAGTATCATCATATGCTGTTGTTGATGCTGAAGGAAATGTTTTAAAAACCAAAAAACTTATTGATATTGCTTCCATTTTCACAGCAGAGGCTGCAGGGAAAATTGAAGCCATTAACTTCGCAATAGTTTATCAGTAATTAAAGCTGTTTCTAATTTATCGAATATTAAGTGGACTTCAGTTCATACAATCATGGATGCATTATCTGAAAATAACAACATTAAATTATATTGGACACCTGGGCATGGTGGACACGTTTACGCGGATGAAGCAGCCAAGAGTGGATGTACATCGCTACTAGTGTATGACACAATTATAGAAAAAATGGACTTGAAAGCTCATATTAAATCCGATCTCCTTGATATCAGAGCTCGCAAATTATCTCTATTCACACATAACCATTAAACAACGTCAATCTAACATACATCAAGCCCATTTACCCTACAAATATGGACAAAAAGAAAATACGATTATTTTCAAGGCTCCGTATGGGACATACTGTCTCCACGCACCAACATCTCATTAACAGAGACGTCAACAATGCTTGCCCCAAGTGCGGAAATATCTGTTCAGTTGAGCACACTTTACAATATTGCAACCGACTTTCGCATTTTCACTGCATCTGTCTTAACAAACAAGGACTGGATATCCTGAAATCACCGACATCTTCCAACATTGATGCAATTTATAACTTTATATCAAAATCCAACATTATAATTTAAACTAAATACAATGTAACTTCCAACTATTACAAGTTCTAGCTGATGGCCACAGCAGCCAATGTTATATCTTGACTTTACTAACTCTAAATTGAACATGATTTACCATATCAAATTTTAAAGCGATCGGATGCAAATTGTGACCTTAGTGCGGCTTAAATATAAAATCGTATAAAATCGGTTGAAACATATATATAAAAGCTATATCTATATCTGAACAGATTCCTTCCAAATTTTGCAGATATATTTTTATGCTCATTATAGGCATCGAGACGAAATTTGAAAGGTCCAGCAGCTTCCAGTGACTTGTTGCCTCAAAACCCTGTCATTGGGCCCATAGTGCAATTTAGTCTTGGTTGTTTAAAATCAAGGCCAATTAAGGCCGTAGCCTTCATTTGCTGTCAAAAATTTTTTGCGCGAAATATCCACAAAAGTTAGAAGAAAACTATAAAATATTCTTCGCGAAGCTTAAATAAAGATGTTGTACACAAATATTCTTGATAGAATTGAAATATTTGTTATTTATTTTTTGATTAAAAATATGTACATACATATGTTTTCATAGCAAAGTTGGCATCACTGTTTGTGTCGCTAGCCATCACCTTTCATCAAGAAGTTTCGTCCACGTGAATACTCTCACATACATAGTAAAAACACTGGTTTTAAGTAAAATCGACTACGGGTTGTATTTATTCGGCAATAGCTTAAATTCAACATAAAAACAAATCAAATCAGTATACCATGACAGCATCAGATCAAGTTTGTACGCGTACAGAACGACACCCATAATTACATTGCTTATTGAATCTGGGTTACCCTCTCTTGAGGATAGATACCTAAAATCTATAAATCGATTATTACAGAAAATTCTATCTTCCAAATCCACACTTATCGATACCGATGTGTCAAAGATTTTAAAACGGGGTACACACCGACAATCAAAACTGACCGTCAACGTACTTTTAATACACAGCCAGTTTCTGTATGTCGAAAGAAGAATGTGTGCGAATGAAACTCTTGTGTGTTTTTCAATTTTTGTTTTTGTTTTGAAGCAAAAGCAAAGGTAAAATTATTTCGAAAACTAAAGTTTGGCCGTGTTTCATTCGCACACATTCTTCTTTCGACATACAGAAACAGACTGACAATTTTCTCGCAAATAAAAGCTTTTCTTTTGCGAGAAATATATGAAATACCCGACACAAACAGTGATGCCAACTTTTCTTTATGTTTTTAGTCATAATTTTTCGATTTAATTTTACCGATTTTTGTCGGTAACAGCAAAAATGAGTCACAGAATCCCACTACAGTTGGTATTACACTGTGCAACATTTTTAAGGTGATCTTGTGCAAATAATTCGAACTGAGGATTTTTTGAAAGTACAGACCCAAAACGACAAGAAACCCTAGTTGGGTTTTGTTGTGTCAGATCCAGCTCGGATTTTACGGCCCCATCTAAACCTGGTTGAATATTGAGTTTTTAAAGAAACTCGGGGCTATATCTCTGAAACCATTGCGAATCTTCTTCTGACTTTTGAAGCAAATTTGTAGATAAGGACAAGAATAAAATATCTGGAGAAATAATGAACTCAAAAAACTACATTTCCTGCCTCAAATTTCAAAATATATGCAATGCCACAATTTTTATACATTTCGCACCGTATCTCCAAAACCGTTAATTTTTTCTGAATATTTTCTTTTGGAAAAATATTCCCTGGAATGTGATACACAACTCTTCAGAACATGTCATTGTTGTAAAATGCCTCGATCCCGTTACTTTCAGTACATT